>NC_058376.1:77829573-78133791 GCF_018350175.1 Felis catus | reverse complement strand
TGCCACTGGTTTTATAGTTAAGTCAAGGACCATTGCCTCATCATCTGAAACATAGATTTTCCCATCCATAATGTGGGTGTAGTGCTTTTCAGAAACCTGGCTTGTAGAATTTGCTACAGCTCAGGGGAAGTTTCAAAGGGATGTGAGTTTAATTCAACAGTATATATAGAGTTTGTGTGTACAGAGGCACTGTGCTGAGGGAGGTAGAGGATGACACCATAAGAAAGAGCTCATGGATGCAAATAGAACTGGCGTGAGGTGTGTTCTGATGAGTGGTAGACAAGAGCTCTTTAAAAGGGACAGCGTGAACAGGGTCAAAACTAATTTCAAATTCCAACTGCAGGGATTGGAGAGGTTTCAAGGAGGTAAGTTACATTAGCTCCAGGCCTTGAAGGGTAGATAAAAGTGGAAGCACTTCAGGTGGAGAGAAAAAAGATGCAAAGATACGGAGAATGGAGTTTAATGCAGAAGGGTGTGTTGCTTTATGTTAAGGTAGTAGCATGATGACAGCATTATAATCCGAAAAGTATTCTTTGTATGACAAAAAAAATATAATCCAGTTGCTTTTTTTTTTAAGTTTATTTATTTATTTTGAGAAAGAGAGAGCGTGCACAAGGAGGGGTGGAGAGAGAGGGAGAGAGAAAATCCCCATCAGTCTCTGTGCTGTGAGCATGGAACCCAATGCAGGGCTTGATCTCCTGAACTTTGAGATCATAATCTGAGTCAAAATCAAGAGTTGGAGGCTTAACCAACTGAGCCACCCAGGTGCCCCTGTAGTTGCCTTGATGGGACATATCATTTCCAGATAGGTCCATCTACTTCTTACTGTCCTCCAGCTGGATTCTTGCATTGATGTTTTGTGTCTTGTGCTTATGGGCATTTGGATTTGTCACCCCTGGGCTTGAATAAAGAATATGAGGGAAAGGCGTGGGTTGATGGAACTTCTGTAATAGGAAGCTGTTGATCTGGGTGTTGTTGGATGGACAGAGAAAGAGCAAGAGTATGAAGGATCACAGAGGAGAGGGTCTAGAGGACCCTGGAAAAAAGTCATAGCTGGCTGGTAGACAGAATTTGAGTTTTCCTTCTTTTGGAGAGTTTTAGTGCCCAAGATGGACAAGGAAAACATAGAGCAATTCAAATTAATGTACATTTATTGAGGTTATACCCCTGCACCAACGTTATTAGTAGGCACAGTGCTGGATATTAATATATAGTAATACATTGCCCTTGATCTCAGTTACAGGGAATAGAAATGGGCATGTACACAAATAGCTTTTGCACAAGGCAGAATTCAGTAAGAACTAGAAGCTAACCATGGAAGTATGGGAGACAGAGTTATCTTGACTGGAGAGGGATAAGATACATTTCTGAAGACTTATATTTGAGGTGATATAAAGATTAGCTAAGTCACTGATTAGTAAGCACATATGACTGAAAGAAAGTAAAGTAGGCAGAGAGGCCATGAAATGCAAGAACTTTTTCAGAAATTAAGACTAGTTATGAATTATATTTTCTTATGAGATGAGATTAGAGTCAGATCATGAAGCATCTTCAAAACTATGCCATTGAGTTTGGGCTTCAAACTTGATAGGAAGCCATTGAAGATGTCTGCTATAATCAGGTCAATTTATAAACTCAGGGGTGATGGGGGTCTCCATTATCACCATCTCTTATAGCTCTAAGATCTAGGTTTATGTGGAATTCCCCCAGACCACCGTTCCAGTAGGGAGATAGGTCGGGATTGGAATTCCTGATTATTTAGCTTAAAGATCAGATATGTATTGAGGAGCACCTGGGTGGCTCAGTTGGTTGAGCATCTGACTCTTGGTTTCAGCTCAGGTCATGATCCCAGGGTTGTGGGATCAAGCCCAGCATTGCACTGAGTGTGGAGACTGCTAAGATTCTCTCTCTCCCTCCCCCCCCTTCCCTGCTTGTGTGTGCTCTTACTCTCTCGAAAAAGAAGAAAATAAATTTAAAAAAAGATATGTATCGAGATGCACAAACCTAGCTCTTAATGTGGGTTTGATGGCCTCTCCATCTCCATCCCTACCCCCACCCATGGGCTCTTAGAGCATTTGATTTATTCTCTGTATTTCTGGCACTTAACACACTGCCTGGCAAGTAATAGGTACTCAGTAAATGTTTGCTGAATGAATGGACAAACTACTAACTTGTTTTAACAAGTGGGGAAGAGCCTGGTTATCAGTGCTTAAGTAAACAATCTACACATGAGCATCTGGTTTTAGGCAGGACTGAAAGCTAGCCTTTGATATTTTCCCTTTGGTCTTTGAGTTCTTGGATAAATAGCTAATTTTCTTGAGGTGAGCCTCCTTCATCTGAAACAAATTTATCTTATCCCAAACCACTAGGAAGCAGTCTTAAATGTGTTCCACCACCCCCAGGGGACTGTTCCAATTACAACTTTACAAAGTCAATCTTCCCATCTCCCTGACTTACTTCCTCTTTGAATTTTGAAAGGAGCAGAGATTGAAGGCTGCCATTAAATAACAAAATATATTTCAAATCTTTCTCTTACAAATATTATAATTGAATAATTAAATTACAATTTCATATGTAGAGTTAATTGAGTCAGTTATTAAATTTCTAATATTAGGTATCTTTTTCCTGGAAGTTTTTTACATCCCTTTTCACAATTACAACTAAAGTTCTCATAATCTTTATAATTGCATATTATATTAGTAAACATGCCAAGAACACAATAAGTATAAATCGTTTTTAAGTTTTTTAAGAGATTTCACAAATCACTAATTAGGAAATATTTCATCAAGTGAAAAGATTTTGTCCACCATGGTAAGAGTGGTTGAAGCTTTGTCTTACATTCTCTCCAAAGTATATTTTTAAAAGTTCCCATTTTTGTGTAACACATCTGAAACTTAAAAGCAATTTGGGTAAAGTGGGTTTCCAACTCTCCAATTTATACAGGATATTTACAGATGCTCAGTGGTATGTTATTGTCACCTGTAGCTAAAGACACCATGTAATTGGAATTTGTGTGTGATCTAAGATAACAAAGGACTCTCACAAGTTGGAATGTGGAAAAGGAACAATTTCTAAGTGTTTTCAAGTTCTGGGCTCATCCCTTCCTTGTCATGACATTTTGAAAAGTGCTCATGTTCCCAGTGTTCTGTCCTAACTCTGGTGCTCTGCTTGTCCTGAGAGCCAACTGAGACATATGCAAAGAGACTAACTCTCAGCTTTGGTTCCAGGAGTCATCCTTTCACATAGTACTGGCTCACTGCAGGAATATTAACATTCAAAGAACAAGTACAGAAAAACAAGCAACAGGAAAGAAATCTTGCTTTGCCAGGGTTTTGTTAAGGTGTCTGTTTATAAGTCAGGTGCTTGGAAATCTTGAGAAGTTTCCTTTATGTAAACTTTGGGGCTGTTCGAGTAACTACTTTTCCTATCTTCAAGATTGCTTTCAAGATTCTCTCTCTCATTGGTGTACACCATAGTCTTTGATAGATTTCCCTTGGTTAGAGATAATCTTTCCAAAGTCCTCTAAGAAGTAAGAGGCCTCTAGATTCTTAGGAGGAAGTATGAATAAAAGAGGTAAATACATGTCAAAGATTTCACTCAGCATGCATCTCAGAACTATGTCAGTTTTACACATGCACAGATACCAGCATCATCTTTTTTTAAAAAATTGCGTCCTGAAATCCAAAACCAAATTAAAAAAAAAATGAAACAAAGAAAAAGATTGGTTGGTATGTGTTCACCAAACTGTTTTATTTTCCACGGTTGACTATATTTTCCAGCTTCCCTTAAAGTAAGATGTGGCCACATGACTTGGTTCTGACCAATGCAATATGGCAGAACTGGTGCTTGCTACTTCCCCACTTCCTAAGATTACTATAAGATCCTTCCCATGCTCTCTCCCTTCCTCTCTTGTCCCTTGTCTCCCCTTCCCTCCTCTCTTCACTTATAGGCTGGATAGAGAGGACCCAGGGGAAGTTTTTGAGGCTCTGAAGGATAGCCTGGCCTGGATGGAAGGATTCTGGATCTCGAAGTTTCTGCTTATAGAAAACTTGGACAGGAGAGCTGCATGAAGTAAATATTCTCCTAAGACTTAGTGTGAACAAGAAACACAGTTTGTGGCAATTGTTTTGGGAGTATGTCATTTATTGTCCACTGTAGTTAGCTTTTACTCAAATGTTTGGTGTTTGTTTGTTTATTGGAGAGAGAGTGCATGCGAGCAAGACTGGGGAGAGGCAGAGAGAGAGAGGGAGATGGAATCCCAAGCAGGCTCCACACTTTCAGGTCAGAGCGCGAAGCAGGGCTGGATCTCAGCAACCCTGAGATCATGACCTGAGCTGAAACCAAGTCAGATGCTCAGCTGACTGAGCCACCCAGGTGCCCCTAGTTATCTTTTACTCTAAAACAAAGATCATGTAGGATATTTTCTGGCCAGCAAGAAGATGAAGTTCTCAGGGAGAATACATTTGGTCTCCTATGAATGTGCTACTTTTGCTTCAGGAAATGTGCCTTGTTCAGCAGAAAGACCTAGTAGGTGTATACCTGTCAGCAAAGGATTATTGCAATTACATACAGTCACTGATGGGAAATGATTCTACACCCTTAATAAGGTCACAAGTGCCAAGTCTGAGACCACCCCTGTGGTGGTTTTGGGTCCAGTCATCATGGTATATAAATCTGGTGCTAAAAATCAGAGCAGCTAGCCAGGTAAAGAATTTGGGTACTGTATATAAACCACAAGGATTCTTAGTGTGGAATTCTAAAGATTTATCACTGTATAAATTTCTGTGCAGTGGCTTGGTTTGCTTTTCTTTTGTTAAAAAAAATCAAGAGACCATAAAATTGTCTGAGAAATAACTTGAAGTCTCCACAGAACTGAACCATGCACTTCACTGTAACCACCATGACTCATCATTCTCAGGGGATGGGAATTTCACTTTAGACCACAGTTTAGAACAGTGATAACTGTTACCTACCTGTTATTGAGTCCCTGCCAGGATCTGGACCAGATACTTTACTCTTACTGCAACATAACACAGTAGGTATTTGTATCCCTATTCTCCAAATGAGGGAAATGGGGTTTAGAAAGCTTATATATAACTCACTCAAAGCCAAACATCTATAGTGTGGCAAAACCAGGATTCCAAAATTCATGTTTCCAATCAGTTCCCAATGCTCCCATTAGGCACCTTTAGAACCTTTGTCTTTAATTATATTAGATACTTCCCTTTAATGTATTATGCTCCCTTTCGTGAAATATACTTTTATTTTCACTTTTCTTGAGAGAAGTCAAACCCCAAGGGATAGCAGATTTGTTCAAGACGATTTTGTTGTAATGAATTTGCATTGTAAGATTTTCTTACATTCGCAATTTAAATACATTGTAGAAACAGTATGGTAATTTACACATACTTAGGTTATCCTTCACTCACCTTTGAACTCCAAAATATGGAATCATTCGTTATTCCATGATCACTTCTGTTAAGGAGATGGAACTTGCCACTCTTCCCCCACCAACTCAGTACCAACAGTGGACTTGTTTCATTAGGAAAAGAACTTTACAGCTTTCACCTCACTCAACACACTGGAGAAGCCAGAAATCTACAGCACTCACTGCAACAGGACTGAAGGACTTTCCAGTAGCCTGAACTTTATAGCCAAATCTTTGAAAATAACCCAAAATAAAAAGCTATCTTATTCACATTTATTTCCCATTATGGCACTAATCTATTCTAAAATTTCTCTTCGGTGCATCTACCAATCATAGAGCTTGTTTAACAGAGACTTATCACAATCTCCAAGAACCTTTAGATCTAGTGCATAACCATTTGTTGCAATAACTTGGTAAAACATTTAACTAAAAAATATGGACACACACACACACGCACACCCATATGCACACTGTGTTCTGCCCGTAAGTCACTCCCATGTTTCAGCATCTTTGAAACTAAGAAGTTGTTCTACTGCCATTTAATAACTTTCTGGACACACAAACACACACCTTCATCTGGGCCAATCACAGATCATCTCATAATTAATAATATACTAAATATCATCTTTCACTTGAATCACTTGGGAGTATCACGCTATACTTGTGACAAACTTAATAACTTTGAAAAATAAACAAATAAAGTTGTTTTTGATAACTAAGATGTAGGAAACATAGCTACAGGCAGCAGCTGACCGCTCCTAGGAGAAGGTGGATGAACTGGCAAGTGAAAATTTATATTGTTTTAAACAGCTATGGTTGTAGATTTTTTTTACACAAATGTTCTAAATTTGCATTTTTTTATGTGCAATGTTGTAATAACATGACCTCACTAACCTGCAGGTCACAGAGAATATCTGAAATCGGGGTCGTAAATATCCTGTTTAAATTAGGTCAGTTTCATTAATCAAAAATAATCATGCTTGTCAAATCCCTAAATTATTTATTGCTTCTGTAAAATCTGGAAATTAGGCCTGAGGAGACCTGTTCTGCACTGGATAAGCCCCATCCTTTAGAGCAGTTTTCTTCTTTTCCTTTTAGCCTGAAATTGAATCCACCCTCCAAAAGTCAATCTTTACACTGAGCTTACAAAGAGAAGACAGAATTGATAGTTATGGGGAACATATACACAAAGGATAGACTTAAGAAATTCATTTATGTGGGAAAAGGAGAAAGCTTGCTCTTTGATGTGCTGTTCCCCTCAGGCTCCGGGAAGCTAAAATTAAAAATTGTTAAAAAACAAAAACAACAAATTGTTAAAGACAGATAATATCATTAAGGGCATGCTTTGATGGACAGGGGCTACATATTGGAAAAACAGGAAGTGCTCGTCTACAGCAAAATCAACTTCAAGGACACGTCATAAGCATCAACCATGGGTGGAGCTTACTATCATGGATTACCAACTGTGCAGAGGGAAATTCCAGAGACAGCATTGCAGTGGCCAGAACACCATGCTGCTCCTGTTAGCGAAACCTTCCTCTCATACTTGCTCCTACATCATCCAGTCTAGAACCAGTCTGTGGCATCACTTACCAAAGCTCAGCTCCTTCTGAGCTGTAAATTTCTGAATTCGTTCCTGCAGCAGCCATCACATCCCGTTTGTCTCCTTGATGTTGTGCCCGCACTTCACACTTCCGTAGGTGCTCTCTTAGCATCTAATTTGATGGAAATCTTCTTATCCCCCCCCCAACTGTTTTTATAAACATTCCAACAACAGACATGCTTACCCATTGCCTCCTTGATAATTTGAAGTATTCATGATTATGCAGTTAAACTTTTATTTTTTTAAGTTTTCTTTTAAAATGTCTAGTATTAAGTGTTACTCATAAATGAGTCTTGTAAAAGGTCAAATAGCAGCTCTTTCTAGCTTGATAGGCCATGTAGTCCTTGCTGCAACTACTCAACTCTGACACTGTGATGTCAGCGGTGCACAGACTCTTCGAAGCAAATAAGCATGGCGGCACTCCAAAATGCTTTACGGAAACAGACGGCAGTTGTTTATGTGGGTAGTTGTTTGTAGACCTCTGGTTTTTTAAAATATTTTAAATTTTATTTATTTATTTTGAGAGAGAGAGTGATTCTGCGTGTGAGAGTGGGGGAGGGGCAGAGAGAGAGGGAGAGGGAGAATCCCAAGCAGTTCAGGGCAGAGCCCCACTCGGAGCTGGATCCCAGGACCCGTGAAATCATTACCTAAGCCGAAATCAAGAATCAGATGCTTAGCCGAATGAGCCACACAGGTGCCCCTATAGACCTCTGTTTTTTTACCTGAGAGTCTTCCATTTTTCTGGAGCCAGATTTCCCTGGAGAGTCTTTTTCTGTGGGATTATGCCTCTCCTTTTCTCTATGAACTGTTCTGGAATCTCCTTGTGTGAAAGGTAGGTAAGTGTCTTAAATATCATCATGCTTCTTATGCCGTTAAGCCTATGGCCACTTGGGGTTGTCTAGGTAGTACAGTGTTCAAAAAGCACAGATCAGGGGCACCTGGGTGGCTCAGTCATTAAGGGTGAGGCTTTGGCTCAGGTCATGATCTGGCAGTTCTATGGGTTCGAGCCCTGCATCAGGTTCTGTGCTGACAGCTCAGAGCCTGGAGCCTGCTTTGGATCCTGTGTCTCCCTCTCTCTCTGCTCATGCTCCCTGTCTCTCTTTCAAAAATAAATAAACATTAATTTTTTTAAAAAAAGCACAGATGAAATACAGTTTAAAAGAATTTTCATTTTTTTCATTTGTTTACTTCCATTCTTTTAAATTTCCTTTATTATTTATTTATTTATTTTTGGTCTTTGGAAAGATGTTAAAGAGCCAGTTTGTAACCTTGAGTAACACTTTCCTTTCTTATTTACTTTTCTCTCCAGTCTTCATGTTACTCCATTAATCTCTCTTTTGCCAATTACTGCCCAAGCTCCCCTCCCCAGCAAGCTCAATGTATGTTTCATTTTTACCCTTTATTCTGACTCAGAGCCCTTTATTCAGTAGACTCACTAAAATACCCTTGCTAATTTTTTTTTTTTCTTCATTCTTTTTCTCCTTCCTCCAATCCCAGATTCAAAAGTCAAAGAACTAGGGCAAAGAGGAGGATCTTGGCCACTGCAGAGCAGATCAAAACCCAAGAACATTCCTCAGTTTAAGTTTTCATCTTGCCAAATAGTAATTTTATTATTTTTTATTATCATTATTAGTGTAGGTATATTCCAATTACTTGTGGGGGGGACACACCCACATACTTGTACATACTACCTAGAAAGAGTCTCAGTGTAGGTGGCCTTAGAGGCCATCGTCTCCAACACCTTTAGATGGTGCATCTCCCAAGAAAAAGGGGACCAGAAGCTGGCAGAAAGGGAAAGGGAGAGACTCTGGCTACCATTTCTCTGCTGCACATTCATCAGCCAGCACCTCCTTACAGACTCGGCCATCTCCCACTAAGACAGAGCGAGCAAACAGAAGCCTTCCAAGGCCACACTGCAGTTACCTTCTAATCACTGGACAGCTAGAGGATTCATCATCCCTGCCTTCCTGCAGGAGGTGGGACGCTGAGAAATGTGAAAGGTGATTGCTCTCACATGGGGTTGCTCTCAGAGGACTCTGACAGGAAGGACCTTTGTGAAGACCCAGGGGCCTGAACTGAAGCTTGGGCAGCTGTAGTTCTTGGTATAGTAAGGAAGTTTAAAAGAGCCTTTGAAGCCTGGTATTGGTTTGCAGTGGGCAATCTTCACCAGGGATCAGGAAGAGGTTTGCCTAGATGTGCCGTCTGGCGTCAGCTGAATGTGGAAAGAAAGAACTGGGGTTGATTGTGTAACAGTTGAGGAACAATAGGTTTGGGGCCTTCAAATAGAAGAATACTAAAATAGGAAGGAAGCTTAGTGATTAGTAATCCAATTAGCTTCTTTTACACATAGCAGGAAATGAAGCTTTGACTGAAAAAAGGGAATCCCCCAAAGTTACCCAGCGAGTTAGTCCAGACAGAGAAGAAGAATATGGATCTTACTGTCAAGTCAAGTGCTTTTTCCTCTGCATTGTTCTTCATGATTAGAAATAGGGGCGTCTGGATGGCTCCGTCGGTTGAGCATCTGACTTGGGCCCAGATCAGGATCTCGCGGTTCATGGGTTCGAGCTCTGCGTCAGACTCTGTGCTGACAACTCAGAGCCTGGAGCCCGCTTCAGATTCTGTGTCTCCCTCTTGCTTTCTGGCCCTCCCCCACTCATGCTCGCTCTCTCTCTCTCTCTCAAAAATGAATAAACATTAAAAAACATAAAAAGAAAAGAAATAATAACTTGGTGCAGGATGCAGTGAGAAGCCTCGGGATATTCCACTAAGGTGGGTGAAAGAAAGGTGTAGTGATCCATCTTGCTTTTAAAGGTTCAGCTAGAACTTTGTTTCACAAAGGGACTTCTTCAAACCACCTGGAAGGTGGCTCCTTGTCTGCCTCACATGCCCAGACTTCCCTCCCTGGGCGTGAGGAGGAGCCAGCTGCCCAGGTGATTCCAGTTTGCTTATCCCCCCACTAGAGAATCATCAGCCCTGGACACCAATGTTGCTCAACCACGCCGCACATTAGAATCTCTTGTGGAACTTCTGAATTTTTGAATAATACTTCTTCCCAGATCCTATTCTTCAACATTCTGATTTCATTGCTTTGGGATAGCACCCAGGCATCTCTATTTTCAGCCCTCCCCCCAAGTGTCGTAACGGTAGCCAGATTTAAGAAAAAGGAGGCTAAAAGCCCAGAGTTGAAGCCTGGAATGGGGTGATAGCACAGAATTACAGGTGTGAGGACGACTCTAGAGAGATGGGACTGAGCACCAATTAGGTCTGAAGAGTGCTGTTGCTCAAAAGGAGAATAGGAAAGCAGGAACAAGAAGCCGGTGGGCCTCTTTGGGAGGGTAATGAGGTTGAAACAGGCTCAGGCATAAGCACTTTGGAAGCCTGATTAAACAAAGACAGCAGTGCGGGCTCAGAAGGAAGTCTGTAGAGATAGATCTACCTACTGGCTCTAGACTGAAGTGCATTTGGATTCCTCACCAAGAAGAAAGGACAAGTGACTCAGAGGAAAGTTTTCTGAATTGGCAGGTAAAGAAAAAATAACAGCGGGGCAGTTCTAGAAGAGAGAACGTGTCTTACCGTCAGCAATTCTAGAGCCTTGGTCCGTCAGATAACAAGGTCAAAAGTCTCCTGTAAAATAAATGATAGGATCTTTGGACCAGAGGGCCTGAGAGATCACTAGGGACAGCCCCCTCACTTCCTAGAGAAGGAACTTGAATCCCAGAGAGGAGCAGAGACTTGACCAGGATCACCGGCAAGCCAGGGTTCTGACCTCTGTCTCTGGGAGAGTCAGCACAGTGTGATAGATAGTTAGGCTCCAGACTCTGGAGCCAGCCGGCTGACTTTGTCGCCCTCATGGACTGAGTGTGTACTTTGAGGAAGTTACTTATGCTCTGTGTGGCTCAGTTTCCTCATCTATAAAATGAGGATTCAAATAGTCAAACTACCATGGATTGTTGATGGATTGAATGAGTTATTATCCATCAAGCATTTAGAACAATGCCTGGCATGTAGGATGTATTATACAATATTAACTGTAATCATTACACCATACTGTTTGATTCAGGTGATAAAAAAGACATTTTAGTAAGCAAGAATGTGATAATGGCTTGCCTCTGTGAGGATGGATATTTGGAGAAAATGCAGATTTATCAAGGTGCTACATTTTCGATAAAAGCTTCAAAGGGATTAGAATGTAGGTGATTTCTCAAGCCTTATGCTTTCACATGCAGTTTCTTTAAAGTGCAGATTCTTGGGCCTTATTCCAGATCATCTGAAACAGAATCTTTGGGAGGTAGGGACAGGGACTCTGTATTTTCTAAAATGTGGGTCAGGTGGTTCTCTTGAACTTTAAGTGTGACACCGACTGCCCGTTGCTGAGGAAGTGGAGTAACCTTCTGAGGTAAGATTTCAAGGCCTTCCCTCTTGCCTGAGATAAGTGCTGTTTCTTTTTTCACTGTTACAGATATGGAAATTCGGCCTTAGAGACGCAGAATAATCTGCCCATAGCCATTCACTTTGTAATTAACAGACTAGAGACTCTCAAACCAAATCCTTCAGACCCCAGATGTCCCATCCTCCCAGTTACCATGTACTCTGGAGGAAGTAAATTACCACTTGGCTTCAGTTTTCTTATCTGTAAAATGGGATAGTATTGGCATGTACATCACAGGATGTTGTGGAAATAAATGCATGTCAGGCATATCGCAGAACACCTTGCCTGCAGCAGCAATCAAATGTTAACTGTTGTTTCTGTAGGGATTGGCATAGTCATGTGTACTCTATTTTCCAAATATTTCCTTCTAAAAGCCTTTGCTTGACACCCACTTGGTGCCTGCTACTGTGTTAGACTACTGAAATAAATGAGGTTCTTATGCCCAAGAGCTACATCTCCATTAGAAACTGTAAATAAGAAACTGTACTCTAAGACAAGATGTGATCCTGATCAGAAAGGAACAAAAAGAGCCATACTGTCTTAGTAAAAACAAAATTTCTCTACCAGGAGCCCTTGGGAATATGTCATTCTGGGCTGTTGGATTTTCTAGGTAAACAAGCATATACTCTTTAAATAGTATTTTAAAAGAATATTGGAAGGTTGATATTTCCGAGCATAAGGCATACTTCACTGTCTTTTTAAACCAAGAATAGTATTTACCATGCAAACTCTTAATGATTCAGGATCACCATTGGGAACCTTTTTATTGGGTTGTCATCACATTGAAGTTCTCAGGAACTTCTGAGGTGTATGTACCTGTCTCTTTATTCTTGTGCTTGTATTTTTTTTTCCTAAAATTTTCTCTTTCATTGTTGCAAAACATCCACTTCCTCACAGGAGTCATTGTGATCTATCAAGAAAAAAAAAAAAAAGACTTGGGAATCAATTTGACCTGTATTTGTACACTAACTCTACTAGTCTGTGTGAACAAAGGCCATTCATTCATTCACTCATTCAACAAATATTTATGAATGCCGTATTATTATGAATTCTGTTATTTATATATGAACATATATGCAAAGATATATGCAAAGATATATTCATGTAAGTTTTTATCTTCAAGAGGCTGTAGTGTGGACATTTCTTAATTATTGAGAACTATAGTTTCCTCACGTCTTTAAAGTGGAACTGAGGCAATAGCTGACATGGGAGTGTTGGGAACATGGGGTAGGGGTAGTTGGAAAAAGAAACAGATAGGATTCCAGTCCATGAAATCTCTTAATGTTCTTGTTCTTTATTCACAAGCATTATGCAGTATTTCCAGGCACTGTTCTAGACCCTGGAGATGCAGCAGTGAACAAACAGTCTGCTCTCATTGAGTTTACATTCTCATAGGTGAAACTGACAATATATAAGTAGATATATAATACAGTTTCAGGTAAGTGTCTGAAAATACATACAGAAGTGCAGATAGGATGAACCAAAGATGGCAAAGCCTCTCTGTCTTTCTCCTGCTTCTTTTCACGATGATGTCTATAAATGTGTTGCTCAATAAATAAATCCTTATGATTTATTATTTAAATATCAAACATTACTGCCAGGTAATATCCTTTAACATGTATCATATCCCATTCAGAAAAAAAAAATCTCTAAAATTTAAGGTTTGTTAAACTGAATTCCCTTCCTTTAGCCAATTTGTATGTTTAACAACTTAGAATAAAATTTAACAAACAAATTATTTAAATAGCCTGGTATAAACAATTCTTGTATCAAATGTTAAGGAATTAGGTAAACATGGTAATATGAACTTTATACACGAGAACGACCCTGTAAAAACCCTTTTGCAAAATGGGTAAAGCATGATCAAAGGGAAGTAGAATGAAGGGAACAGAGAAAATGAAGGTGTTTGTGAGGGTCGGGAATAACAAGATAATTGATTTTTAATGTTTAAAAACTTCTGTTTTTTATACCACCAAAATCTTATCTCCTGTTATAATAAAATAAAATGCACCTTAAAATTTTGAAGTTAAGCTATTTCAGTACCAAGACTTGGAACAAATGGAGTCAGGGCAGGTGAAAATATATGGTGGCCTTACGTTGAAGGAAATACATAAGATCATTTAGCAAATCGGTAAGGGTGGGTGCTCCAAAGAATTTGTTCTTGAAGCTTCCTGTCATAGCACTGTTTTCTTTAATTTTTACTACTAATTCTTCAGCCCATCACATATACAGCTGATAAACACATTAAATTATTTTGCTATAATTTGTAGATCATATTTAGAATAAAATGTACACATTAGACAAATTTATATTTAAAAAGAACACAGAAAATCTCTTATCACTTAATACAAATGTCACTCCACGTTGCTTTCTTTGGTGGGTTGTCCATCTAATCACTCCTAAGAATAAGGTTCAGGACCTGGATGTGCCATTGACTTTTGGAATGTATGACCTTAACCAGTCTTTTAATCAGCTATTTAACTGATTATCCATGCTATGAATTTCCATGCTATAGTAATACCCATGCTATGAATTTGAGCCATATAAACTTGCTATATTTCACCATTTTTGACCTCTAAAATAATGATTTCATATGGTTCAGATGATACATAGGTCATAATATGACTATCAAATGAGATGTATGTGGAAATAACTTCATACTAGAGTATGTATAACAAATGTGAATCATTATTTATGTAGCAATAAAATATTGACCACTATGTTTCTGAGATATGCTCTAGTAATTGTGTCACCATCCTATACTTAAAATACTAATATATTAATGGAGACAATTAGGCAAGTACTTAAATAATTACAATATTTATGCCTCAGTATGCACTGAGGCAAGAAAAAATAAGCTTAGACCGGATCTGATAATTTACCATCTTCTAGTGTTTAAATATAATAAATGATCAGATAATAGTCTGTAAGTATCCAGGGTGAGGATGCTTGCAATCGTAAGAAAACTGCATCCTAAGAAAACTCCCCTGTAGATTTGTATTTTCCCATAGTCCTTCCAGAACTCGATGCTCATATATCTCAGTCATGGATGCTACACGAACTTCCTATCAGGTCTTCACATTAGTACAAAACTCTAACATATTCAAAGCCTGATGTAATGGTGATTACATTTATTCAAATATCTTCTAAAAATTTTAAATTTTATTTACTTATTTTGAGAGAGAGAGAGAGAGAGAGAGAGAGAGAGAGAGAGAGAGTGTGTGTGAGTTAGAGCAGGGGAGGGGCAGAGAGAGAAGGAGAGAGAAAATCCCAAAAAAGCCTGATGTGGGGCTTGAACTCAGGAACTGTGAGATTATGCCCTGAGCCAAAACCAAGAGTCGGATGCTTAACCGACTGAACCACACAGGCAACCCCAGATGTCTTCTAAATTGTAATTTGGGAGCAGTTTATAGATATGTTCCTTGTGTGTAAGTTTGCAAGTGTCTATATTTGCATGCTATAATGTCAAAAATGATATTAGAAGTAAGATGGATTCAAGTCTCCCTTATCATTATCTTCACCAGATGCCAAATTCTAGATTTAAATGGATCAGACTATTAACTGACCAATTTATTATAGGACAGTGATGTTGGATGATGTTTTTGTTTTTTTGTTTTTTGGGGTTTTTTTTTTATGTTCATGGATTTAGAGACAGCTCAGTTTACAAGAAGTTTACATTTTTTATGATTTTATTTATTTATTTTGAGAGAGTGAAAGAGAGAGAGAGAGAGCAAGCAAGGTGTGGAGGGGCAGAGAGAGAGGGGGAGAGAGAAGACCAGGCAGGTTCTGCTGTCAGTGCAGAACCCAATGCGGGGCTTGAACTCATGAACTGTGAGATCATGACCTCAGCAGAAACCAAGAGTCAGATGTTTAATTCACTGAGCCTCCCAGGTGCCCCATAGGAAGTTATAATTGCACACTTTCTTCAGAGCATTGCAGAGGGAGCCAGGATGCCTGGGGTGTAGCACGAGATCCCTGTAGGTTTCCTGTGGGACTGTGAATAAAATCCCTGTGAGTTCTTATTTGTAGAAAGTATAGAGGATGAGAAATAAAGCCTTTTTCAGTTTTGTTTTTTTTTTGTTTTTCTTCTATAACTCTTTGCTAGAAAGAACCAGGAAAGTAGGAATATGTGTTTTGACTCCCAGCCTCTGTTTTGACTCCCAGCCTCTCATTTGTTAGAGGACCTGGGTATATAGTATGGAAACACCATTTCTTTTTTTTTTTTAATTTTTTTTTCAACGTTTATTTATTTTTGGGACAGAGAGAGACAGAGCATGAACGGGGGAGGGGCAGAGAGAGAGGGAGACACAGAATCGGAAACAGGCTCCAGGCTCTGAGCCATCAGCCCAGAGCCCGACGCGGGGCTCGAACTCACGGACCGCGAGATCGTGACCTGGCTGAAGTCGGACACTTAACCGACTGCGCCACCCAGGCGCCCTTGGAAACACCATTTCAACATGAGTAAATTACGGTAGAATTAACTAAGGACAGGGATGCTTAAAACATGCCAAATTGAGAAAGTAAACTCAAACAATAAACAAAAAAATATGGTGGATGTCTTGGTCCCTTCAGGATGCTATCACAAAATACTACAGGTTGGGTAGCATAAACAACAGAGATTTATTTCTTACAATTTTCAATTTTGAAGGCTCTGAAGTCCAAGATCAAGGTGCTGGCAGATTTAGTGTCTCGTGAGGTTCCACTTCCTAGTTCATAGATGGCAGTCTTCTCTCTGTAATCTCACAAGGAGGAATGGGGAAGAGTGCTCTCTGGGACCTCTATTATAAGGGCATGAATCCTATTCATGAGGGCTCTACCATAATGACCTGATCATCTCCTCAAAGCCCCACCTACAAATACTATGACTCTGGAGATTAAGTTTCAACTTATGAATTTGGGAGGCAATACAAATATTTAGTGTATTGAAGTACCTTTTTTAGGTGTGCAGAGCTTTGTACTAGATGTTAGTAAATGTGAAGAATGTGACCTGGGGGAAGATGGTGGAGTATAAGAGGTTATAATTTGAAAAGACTCTTGCTGAAAAAAATAACATGTAGGGTACAGCTAGCTGAATAATTTGGAAAAGAGGGTCTGTCCAAAGGAATAAAAAGGATGAGGGATGAGGTCTAATTAGATTTTGCCCAGGGTACGAAGATGAGCGATTATGAAATCTGAGTCAGGAAAGGAGTAGCCTGATAGAAATACTGTTTGGGGAAGATTGATGATCACACAGAAGTTAGAAGAGATTGCTGACCAGTGACATGATAGCAGCAGGAAGGTTCACTGGGATGGGGGTGTGAGAGATCGGGGTTACAGCCAGACAAATCATTACCTGAAGGCAGCAATTGGTTAGGATAGAGACTGGGGCACAAAATATCGACTTTAGAGGACTTGGTACTTGAGAGAAGAAAAGATCACTACCTCAGAGTTAACAACTGGTGAGTTGACCCTAGATATATGTAGACTTTGATGGGAGAATTGGGAGTTCAGGGTGCAGAGTAAAGAGTTATGGCAGAAGCAAGCTGTGGGCAATCAGGTGTTCAGACAGGTGGTAGTGGAAAGAGAAAAGGCGTCTGAAGATGAAAAGGAACTCCACTAATTATGGCAGAATGGAGGATAAATGGATATTGACAGATACAAAAGAGATTTTCTTAAGAATACAGTTTATCAGTTCAACCATAAAATTAAAAAAAATCTACATATAATACATATATATACAATATGTATACAATATGTATACAATTGTATACAATGTATATAATTGTATACAATGTATATATACAATATATATATACTATATGTATATACTATATATATATATATATATATATACACACACACAATATATATATATATATGTGTGTGTGTGTGTGTGTGTGTGTGTGTGTGTGTGTGCGCTCTAAATGCATTTTATCCATGTGAGTTTTCTTTGCTGGAAGTGAAGTTGATATATGGGTTTGACTCTGGGATTAATACAAAGATAAGGAACAGACTGGTCATTTTTCAACATGAAGTTGAAAAGGAAAGATTTCCATTTAATGAAGAAAAGATGTTAATGTACCTTATTTAGATTATATGAGTGAGTTTCTGGACTTTGACACATATCTAAAGCATATGAATAAATTTACTCCTCCAGGGCTCTTGGGCACTGTTGTGTGCAATGATTAGGCAATTTATTAAAGAGCATCAAGGTGTTCTTCAGCATCCTTTAAACTAAGTATGACAATTAATAATCAGAGTGGTTGTAATAGCAGAGTAAGCTGAAAATGCAGGATTGCTTCTGAACTAAAAATAAAAATGGCATTATGTGATTTGGAAAACTCCTGAGGCCAACTGGAAGACTTGTTTGGGGGAAGGTCCAGAGAGGTTAAGCAATAATTTGATGGATTGGTAGGTTGGATGGATGGATATACAGAAGAAGTCATGTTCAGAGTTTTAAATCACTTTTATCTGAGAATTGGGAACAATCCCATAGGTTTTGACTGCTCAAGTCCCCTTGGAAAACAATAGTGACCTCAGCTGTTTTTTCTTACATGACATTTTAGAGTCAGCTCTTACCAATATTGAGAATCTTCAGAAAGGCCAAATGTTCTGTCAATATCATTCATTGGTCAGTATGCGTTTTCTCACATCATTTCCTGCTCACTTGGAAGAAAAGGGGTAATGATTGTGATGAGACAGAGTTGGTAGGATTTTTGTTATTTTACAGAAAAAAAATTCTAACTATAAAAACCTTTATTATGAATGAAAATTAGAACCATATATATATATATATTATATATATAAAGCATGAGCATTATTATATATGTATATTATATATGCATATATGTATATTATAATATGTATATATAATTTAATAAAGCATGAACTTTGAAGTCATACAATCTTAAATTTAAAGCCCAGCATTATTAACTAATTAATAAATTAGTAAATAAAGCCCAGATCTATCATTGACCAGCTGAGTGAACTTGAACAACTTCCTTAACCTCTCTGAGCCTAAAAGTGTCATGTGGAAAACTGGAAAAGCAGGCCCCGTAATGTGAAATCCTGTCATAATCAATGGCAATCCTTTTCTGCCAATCACCAGGCAAATAGAGCACAAACCAAAATGAATGTTCCATGCTGGCTTTTCTGTCCTTCAGAAGATCCCAGTCCAGAGGGAAATTAAGAGCACATAAGGTTATGACAGAGGGTAAAAATTAGGCAAACATTGAAGGTGTTCTATTTCTGACACTAAACTATGAAAAACTTTCAAAAAAACAACATACATGTCTCATTCATCAATAAATCCCCACATAGCTTTTCACATAATACTCAATATATGTATTATTGAGTCTTTTGCACATAAATAGTTCACTAAAGTACATTATTAGATAAGTGTAGCAATAAATTCACACAGGGTTTTTTAAAAATCTGAGTAATTTCCCTACATTATTTTTTTAAAAAGGCTTTCAAGAACATAGATAATAGTAAAATAATTAGGAAGTGATCAGGTTTGAGTATTTATTATCTTTGCTTTTAACATTATTTAAAGTTTAATACTTTGTAATAAATTATAATAATGACTGTGTTTAAATACTGGCTTGAAAAAATTCCAGAATATTGAACAGTCTGCTTTCATTAGCCAGTGCTCGAGCACAACAGTGGATCTAGGCTAAGTTTTTAAGGTATCAGCCTCAGTTTCCTTGTGAAAATAGATAGCAAGTCTAGACAGTGTTTAAGGGCACAAATGACTTTGACATTCTATGTGGCCCCCAAAGGTTTAGATTCATGTGTGACCCCATCTTTCCAAGTGTTGGCACAGTTCCTGAGGGGGCACTCCAGGTCTGCTTTTCTGGTGTTCCCCATGCCACATTCTGTATACCAGAAGGAGTGACACCCTGTCAAGGGAGCCTTGAGTCAGGAAGTCGAGGAACAGCCAATCAGCTTCTTTTCTGATCTGCATCACTACCAAATGCTGTTTTGTTTTGTTAAGTGAATTAGAGGATGTTGGTATACAATCAAGTATATTCCTTCCTACTCTCATAGTTTTAAGTATGGATGCTCTAAAGGGGAGTAAAGAGGCTTTAAATATCCAGAAAATGCTAAGTATGGGAACTGTTCCAAGAGGCCAAGGGTTGGGCAATTCATGATGAAAATTTGTGTCTGGTGATTCAATTTATTTTTCCTGGACTGTGGGTAAAGACTTATGTTGAGTACAATATAGCTGGGGTGAACTGGTTCTTTTTAGATTTCACTTTTCCACCTATTAAATAAGAAAAGGTAGGCTAGATGGTCTCAGAGATCTATTAATTCTAAAATCCATCTATAATATTAAGGTTGTTTGGAACTCTGAAATATTAGATTTGGAGATTTTCAGGAGTGCTGAAAGAAACTTAATGTAAGAGATTTGAGTGACGACTCCTGGGACAGAAAAGAAAAAAGCAAGAGAAAATGCAAACTGTTGGTGGATACCTCTTGGGGTTTTCAGCTCACTTCTACAGAGTAGGGTTCCTTTTTTTTTTTTTTTTTTTTTTTTTTTTTTTGCTGAGTTAATACTAAGAGCACAGGGTATTTAATCCACAAAAAAACAAGCTGAAAAGAAAAAAAAAGTGACTTGAGGCTTCCTGTCTGTGGGTGTGACTGGTTTGACAAACCCCCTTGAACACAGTGATTGTTCCATGAGTAAATTGACACTGAGATTCATCCAAAGGCAAAGCTTCTGAAGATAGGAAGGGTTTACCTCACTCTTCCTGCCCTATGGCACTAGCTGATCTCCTTCCTTCCTGTCAATAGTATTTTACATCTCTATTCAGAGACCTGGAATCAATTCTGGATTTGCACAGGAGAGACGGTGAAGATCCTCTAACTTAGACCACCGATTTTCTAAAACACTGTAACAGAACCTGTTCTTCAAAAGAAATCTTGCTTGGAACACTACTATACATAAGACAGGCAAAAGCCAAACTTCTTGGTGTTAAGAAGGAGGAGCGTCTGGACTCCTATCAATATGGCCATTTCTTTACATCTGGTGAACACACAGAGGCACTGGAAACCCTAGAGTTTCATGCAACCAATTTGAAAACTGCTGATGTATTCCAAACCTCACTCTCAACTTTTATAGTAAAGTCACTGTAAAGCTTGAGGTCTTGGGGGAGGGATGAAAGGAGAGGGGCTATTGCCCTATTCAATGTCAATAAAGGTGATCTAGGAGAGAAAAGAGAGGCGATGGCGAGCATTTTATGGTGAAAGAACACAGAAAGAGAAAGAACAGTTTGAACTGGAGAGAAATGAGGGGATAATTCAGGTTTAATAACTTTTGTGTGACACTTTTACAGCTTTCACAGGACTTTCAAATATGCTATTTAATTAGTTCAATTCAGCAACTCTTTCCTGGATACACATTTTGTAATACCTGACCTAATCCAACCCAGGCACCAGGCACTGTATACAAAATAGGTAGCACATTATTTCAACCACCTGGTAAAGGAAGCATAGTTGAAGATACAAAGAGGCTAAGTAAATTGACCATGTCCTTAAAGTGTGACAATGGTAGAGCTGAAATTTGAACCCAAGTCTGTCTCACTTCAAAACCCATGTTCCTTCCATTCCAACCTCAAGGAAATATAAAATTGTAAGGGATGCAAAGAGATATGGACGTTGCCTTCAAGTTACTTAAAATTCTCTACACTCGATTGTTGTCCAAGGAAAGTAGGGTGAATTACCATTGATGAGATGCAACTGAAGGCCAAGAAAGTTTGGAGAAGGAAGATTATAGTTCAAGTGAAGGACTGGGAAATGCCTTGTGGGGAGGAGATCATTGAGGACTGGGTAGGTGTCTGTGAGGCAGCAGAGCAGAGGCGACTGTCCCTGTGTCACAGTCAAGGAAGCTGAAGCTCAGAGACTTGCCCGCAGTTTTGCAGCTGGTTAGTGGAGGCAGCAGAAATATAGGGAAGGTCTTTAGGTGTCAGAGAGTGACTAGAGGGAAAATATGAATGTAACATAAGCAAGGTCTGATTTAGCCTTTTGCCAGTAGTTCAGTTTGTGGCCATCTTCTCCATCCCCATTTCTGCTAGCATCCTCTTGTCTTACCTGGACTGGTGCAACCACTTTGCCCATAAACTGATGTGCTGGAAATCTTTCCTTCACACAGCTTCCAGATTTCTCAGTACAAAACATATTCTGACTGGCAACCTCATGCTTAAAACCCTTTAATGCTGTAGAGGTGGATATGGATGTGCAGAAAGAAATCCATCCGTAACTCATTCATGGGTGTATGTGTGCACACGAGTGTAAGTAAAACTGAGAATTTCTGAATAAGATCAGTGAGTTGTAGCAGTGTCAATATCCTGGTTGGAATATGTTTGAACAGTTTTGTAAGTTGTTGTATACCATTGGGAGAACAGCATAAAAGGTGCATGGACTCTGTATGTAAATCTGTATTTATCTCAAAATTAAAAGTTAATTTTAAAATGTGTTGCAAAACCTGAAAGTATTGAAATATTTAATCTTTCTTTAAACATAGCGTATGATTTTCTTCTCCTCTCTCCAGTTCTGTTTTCCAGTGTTCTTTGCCCTAAATCTTATACTCTACTAACATAGAGTTTCTTGCAATTTTCTCACATACACCAAATGATTTTCCATTTTAGGATTTTGTCTATGCTGTCGCCATAGACTGCTCACTCATATTATTAATCCCTACCTGGCATAGCGAATTTCTTCTCCTTCTTTAAGGCTCTTTCTTTGATCCCTTAGATGAGCTGATATATTTTATCTTTGTACTTTCATAGCATTATACATACTCTATTTATTAGAGGTTTGGTTTCCTGTCTTACTTTCTATACATTGATCTTCTAGAGATGACACTGTTTTATTTGCTTTTTATTTTCAGTGGCCTTTATTCTTGCTAGTAAATAATAGATGCTCATAATGTGTTTAACTAGAGTAAATGAACTTATTTCTCCTTACAGGTTGGAAATTATCAACAATAAATCCAATGCTATTATCTTCTGTTACGTAACAAGCTCAGAGTATTCATTTGCAAATTTAAGATGATTGACTATCTTAGTACACTATTTATTAACACTTTATGATTTTAAAAGTAATGATGAAAAGCTTAGTTAATTTCTTCCTGGGGTAAAATTAGTCTACTGATAGTCACAATGAATCACATACTAAGATGATCTGTGTAGATAACATGCCAACTGGAGACAGCATCACCTGAGAAAGCTGATATTTTCCTTCACATTATATAGGGATCAAGGTTATTTTTTTTTAAGTAAAGGCAAACGTGGGGACCCAGCAACAAAATGGAGCAAACAGAAATAATACTCATTTGCAACATATTCAGATGTTTAGTCTGAATACTTAATCCTTTAGTCTAACATAGAATCTTACATTCCAATTAACAACCACCCACATACACACATCAAGGTAGGTTAACTGGTGATTAAAATTTTTTAAAAAGTAGAAAAAACTAGGTTCAGAGGTTTGAGTTTATTTTCCCTGGGCACAATGCTGAGATGGTAGTTATGAGAGAGGTGATTTTGCTGCAGGTGAAATTTCAATTTTCTGAACGCCTCTCTGTTTTCTGATTCTACTTTTTACCTGCTGGAGGCAGAATGGGCAGATAATCAGTTGAGTCATTTTAAAACAAGTTTAATAATAGGTCACCCTGGCTGTCAGAATTAATGAGGGAATGTTTATTTTCTTTTTGAAATCTTCAGAGCATTGATGCTGGATAGTGGAAGTGTAGAGTGTTAACAACATTATTAGTTACAGAATAACTTGATAGAAGATGTGATTGTCTAACTGTATGGCAAAATGGGATCCATGACATTGCCCAAAGAAATGCCACTCATGCAACTTGTAAAATTCGCTGTACCTGCCTGCATGGTTCTGAAAATGCACTTGAGTTATTCTTGATTGAGTATGCTTTAGTTTAAATACTCAATATCCTAAATACAGAGACTATAATTCTAGTTTCATTTTTGTTCTTTTAAGGTTCGTAGAAACCCCAGCTCATTTCTCTTGGAAAGAAAGCTATTACCGATCCACTATGTCCCAGAGCACACAGACAAGTGAATTCCTCAGTCCAGAGGTCTTCCAGCATATCTGGGATTTTCTGGAACAGTAAGTATCAAATAAACACAAAATATTGTACTTAAATTATTATAAATGGGCAAATGCAGATTATAAAAATATTGCTTACTATGACGTGCTCCTAAAATCAATAAAAATCAGTCAATATTGTTGGAAAAATGTATTTCCTCCAATAGTATTTCTGTGTCAAAATTCAGTGCAGATTTATTCAGTTTATAATACTGAATGAAGATCATTATTGCAAGGTGGTATAATTTTGGAGCGTAATTTTGGTCTCCTGACTACCTCCAAATAGGTTCCCCAATGACTCCCTTGATACTGAAAATCTGTTCCTTTGGCTTAAAGACTCTTAGTTGCTGGTACAATACAAATACCCCCTGAACAGGTAAAACACTAAATTTTGTTGGTCATTTATGCCTTGCTAGGAAAATGATTATTGTATTCTTTATTGAGTTTGGATAAGTGAACAATTTAAGAGGAAATACCAGAGCACTTCGTACCCTAAGGGATGGGGTATAAAATACTAAGTTCCTGATACATCCTTTCTCTCCCACATCCACCCAGCAATTCTCTGACAAGGGTAAGGATCATGATTCCCATTTTATGAATAGGATTTAGATTTGAACTGCCTGAGATTACACGTACGGCATGTGGTTGAGCCACGATTCAAACCTAGAGTTTCTGACTCTAACCAATGAGCTCTGCCATCTTTGAAACTGAGAGAGCTCACTGTTATCCCCTGGGTTCTTGTGTTTTAGTCCCATTCCCTGCCTAACACCCTTTTGTTTGTCCTTTATTATAGGCCTATATGTTCAGTTCAGCCCATTGACTTGAACTTTGTGGATGAGCCATCAGAAAATGGTGCAAGAAACAAGATTGAGATTAGCATGGACTGTATCCGCATGCAGGACTCAGACCTCAGTGACCCCATGTGGGTGAGTGGCAGGAGATTCTCCTATAATCTGTGGGCCATGCTATCCACATCTCTGTTAAATCTCTATATTTCATGGCATATGAGAAGGCAGGTGGCTCTGAATGGGCTAAGCCATTGGGCAGAAAGTCAGTGTGGTCAGTAGAGAAAATTAAGCATTTGTGGATTCTCTTCATCAACTCTGCCTACTGCGTGTGCTTCTTCCACTAGTGTGGGAAATGTGGGCTGGGAATAATCCCTTACATCCTTTATCTGAATCTTTCCTCATGTCTATCCCAGTTTGGGAAGGATGATACCAGTCCAAGGTTTTATAAGGGGAAGAGACAGTTAGAGTCAGAGTCTAGATCTAAATTCTATCCAAATTCTGTCTATACTAGGGCGGGATGGAACTCTTCTTCTTTAAAGAGGGAGGAGAAAGTAAATTCAATGTGAAGACACAAGTTTAAGTACCTAGTAATAGAACAAGGGGAAAGAAGGTAAATAATACATAAAATAGGTGGTTTTTGTTTTTTGACTTTTGTTTTCTTGGCTTTACCACTGAGTCACCAGTGACCTTAGGCCTCAGTTTCTCATACAAAGGAGTGTAATGGGTTAATAATAATAAAAGACACTTATCCTAAATGTTTGGATAAAATTTTCTGTATTTGTGCAGCACATCGTGCTAGTGGGCTTGTTTTGTTTTGTTATTTTTTAAATAATTATTCACTGTACAAATTCTGTTGCCTTTCCTGTAAACACACACACACACACACACCCAAACAAACAAACCCTTCTAGAAAAATAGGACAAAAAACAAAAGGTAGAGAAAAGGTGGATATTTCATAGAACACATGTGGGCATGATCTTGGAAATCACTTTAAAAATACCTTGCCTTGCCTTTCTGATAGAAGATGTTACTGGAATTTTCACTCTGTGTGTGTGTGTGTGTGTGTGTGTGTGTGTGTGTGTGTGTGTATTTATCTGGATTGTACTTCTTTCTTTCTTTGGATTGTACCTTTTTCTTTTAATTTTTTTTATTGGATGAAGGTGTGTTGGGAAAGGGAAGAGGGAACAGCCAAAAATATGAAGTTGTAACTTTGTGGTTACACTGATGTTTTGTCACTAAGTTGATGAAAAGAAAATGCAATTCTTCAGTGGCCTCTTCCATTCTAATATCAATACGCTTTTCAGTTATCTTTGAGCTAGTGAAAGGAAACTGATGGATAAATCCAAGGCAGGTCACTCAAGGCCTTGGAATTTATTATAATTAAACATAAATGGGGGAAATTCTTATACAACAGTGGCTTCAAAATTAGGATATCCCCAATTCACTGAATAACATCACCTCTTGCTAGGTAGTGCGAGCCTAGGCAAACTTATCTTTGTATGTTCTCTTTGGGCATTTTCTGTTCTGATTCCTGGACTCATAAAAGTAAGCAAATTTATATAAAGCTTAAAATAGAGAATCAAGCCTTTTTATTTACAGTTTCAACTGTCATTTCACACACTTTCGCACACTGTAGCATGTGATTTTTTTAATGTGTCATGCAGTTTACTTCATTATATTATTAAAAATTTTGTCCTTAGGAACATCTTGGGTTTTTTATTGGGGGGGTGGGAGGTTGATTTTTTTCCCCCTCTACCCAATTCCTATCTACCCCTCAACAACCGTATATTCTATCTTCTCTGGGAAAATTTCCATATCACCATTCTTCACCATATAGCAGAGACCGTTCCTCTGAGGCAACTGAGGTATATTTTTAGTCCTATTACATATTATAAAATATTATCATTGTTTATTTCTCTGTCTCTCAAGGGGACAGGGGCCATGTTTTGTCATGCTCAGTATTTGTTTCAGTATATGTCTCATAATAGACCCTCAGGAAATTTTGAAGTCATAAGAAATGAGATTTGGAAGTTATCTATAAAGTCCAAAAGTTCTTTTTCAAGCAGTCCTGTCCAAAAGAAGTTTCTTTCAATGATGTAACTGTTCTATATTCTGTATTGTTCAATGCAATAGTCACCAGCCACATGTATCCTTTGGGCATTTGATATGTGGTTGGTACAACTGAGAAGCTTAATTTTAACTTTATTTAATTTAAATTTGAATGACCACCTGTGGCTAGTTGGTAATATATTGGGTAGTGCAGTTCTAGAATATCTCCAGCCAGGGGGTTATTCTCTTCTTGAGCATTCACATCAGCAATGCTTCCAGTCCCATCTGCCTCTTGTATTCCTTCCCTTTTGACTATGGTCTGTCAATGCCAAAAGCATTATGCTTTTTAGGTAATTTATTTTTTACTTGCACTGTTTTTTTGCTTCTGCTGGAAAGTACCCAGATTTGCTATTCGAGCAAAACTTCAGTCATTTAAAGTCCATTGTGATGCTTTTACAAATCAGCTAAGGAAACTTTAGAGAAATCCTAGTACAGTACCTGAGTAAGAGACATGGAAGCTATACAGGATGTTAGAAAATGGAAAGAATCGGGGCACTTGGGTGACTCAGTCAGTTGGGTGTCCAACTTCAGCTCAGGTCATGATCTCACAGTCCGTGAGTTTGAGCCCCGCACTGGGCTCTGTACTGACAGCTCAGAGCCTGGAGCCTGCTTCAGATTCTGTGTCTCCCTCTCTCTCTGCCCCTCCCCCACTCATGCTCTGTCTCTTTCAAAAATAAACATTAAAAAAATTTTTTTTAAAGTAAATGGGAAGAATGAAGGGGAGAAAGCCAAGAAATTACACAGATGCCATTGCTCTCCTAATAAGTATCTACCTAAGAATACACTGCTTCATGGGTTGAGGGATATTGTTATTTAAGAAGTACTGATATTTAAAAGAATTATCCATTTGTGTTCAACATTATTTCCCGAGCATCAGTTATTCATATATATATATATATATATATATATACACACACACACTTTATATTGATTCTTTGAAATTGACTTTTAATAACGCTCCTGGGAGGACTGACCTGATTGAAACTGAGAGCATTCAACTTAACATTGATCCATATGGTCCTGTTATAATTCTAAGTCACAAATTTTTGAAATGACATCATCCTTCAAACAAGTAGCTGCTGCAACTGGTGTGAGGTTCTTTCCTTCTATTACTTCATAGCGTATTTTTGCTTGACTTATGTATAGGCTAATAGCTAAATAGTTCCAAAACGCTACATATAAGTTACTTTCGTTTTCCATGTAATAGTTTTTTTTTTTTTTAATTTTGGATCTCAGCCTAGATGTTCTCACTGTGCAAGAAATATGAATCTGTGGACATGAAACAACATGTCCGATTATTAAGGACGGAAATCGTGAAATCGAGAACGGCATCCATCTTTAATGACTTTTGATACAACCTTCACCTTGATAATTAGTCAAGAAACAGAATCTTAATGTGTTGCTCTGATTATTAGCAAAGAAATCTGAATTGCAGAGAGTATATGTGCCTTCTTCATTAGAATGATTTTAATGTCACTGAAGACTGAACTACATTGAATTAGCAAATGAAGATGAATGGGATTTCTCAATTTTTTAAAATAATTTAGCCTATGTTTCCAAGATCCTGTTGGCTTCTGATTCTAATGTCCAGTATATATTACTTCACATCTCAGCCTTGCCTTATTTACAAACTGTCACAGTATGCCTGTCATGTCTTCAATGGGTAGATAATGGCATCAATATTTAAATGTTCTCCTGGAATGATTCATGGAAACTACATAATTTTATTTGTGCATTTGTTGACTCTTTGTGCTTTAGAAGAAGCCGTATATAATTGAACTGGGTTTTTCCCTTGCGATTTGAGTGGTAATTATCTAAAACCATCCATTTTTATAAATTCTTATTGTAGCATCCCAGATATACATGAAGAGTCTTTAGCTCATCACCTCTGCATTTCAAAAGAGCAGATAGATAGTGTGCTTGTATTTGGAAAGGTGTAGACCACAGCATACTGCCCTACATCTTAAATGGCCCAAGATTCGTATAAGATTTCAAGTATATATACACTAGATCTAACAACAGACATTTCCTTAGTACTTACTGTGTGCTATGTTCTTTGTGATACAGATGAAGAAATCATGGTCTCTAGCTTTGAGAACACCCTAATGTAGCAAATGAGCCAATGTGTATAAAGTTACTTAGGAAAAGTATTCATATGTACATACTTTTTGAAGACACACATAAAAGGAATGATTTATTGTGCCTGAGAAGGACTGGCAATGTGTTACAGAGAAGGCAATGTGTTGCAGAGATTTTTATTTAAGCCTTGAACTATGAGTGAGTCAAATTGACCAAAACAGGGAAAGGAAAAGAGGCCCAAGTTTTTGTCATGAAAACAACTTATTAAAAATACTATACTGTAAAGCTTAGAAGTTTTAAATGATGAGGCTTAAACATTTAGCTAAGGAGAAATTTCTATAGAAAAAAGGACAAAATATACATTTAAAATTTTATAACACATGGCAAAGGTTTAATAGCCCTAACAACCTAAATATTTAAAACTACGAGAAAGACGGGCACCGGGGTGGCTCGGTCAGTTAAGGGCTCGACTTTGGCTCAGGTCATGATCTCACGGATCATGAGTTCAAGCCTTGCATTTGGCTCGGTGCTGATAGTGTGGAGCCTGCTAGGGATTCTCTCTCTCCTCCTCTCTCTGCCCGTTCTGTGTTCTCTCTTTCATGCATGCACACGCTCTCTAAATAAAATAAAATAAAATAAAATAAAATAAAATAAAATAAAATAAAATAAAATAAAATAAAAATTTAAAAGATACTAAAATAAGAGAAAGATAAAATCCCTGCTTTTTGGCAAAGAGTATAAGTACTTCACATATGTTTAACTGACATTAAATATTCAACTTCTCTAATAAAAAAAATTGTGAAGTCAAAGAATGAGATTCACTGTTCATCATAAATTGTCTTCTACCTGGTCAGCAAAGATTTAAATGATTGGTAATATCCAGTGCTGATGATATTGGGAAACAGACAACCTTTTCACTTTGGACAAGAGTATAAATTGACGTATTTGGAGAACAATTTGCCTATTCTAATTTATTAAATTTTAAAGGTATTTACACTCATCCTTTAAGGCTGCTTCTAGGAATTTCTTTCACAAAGCAATTTAAAATATATAAATAAGCATATACACAAATATATATGCTGGCATACATACATACACACACAGACATGCACACAAACACACACACATCTACACAGAAATGAAGGCTTCATTGTGACATTGTTTATAATATCTAAAATGATAAGACTAGATAGAATTTTGTAGATTTTTGTAGAATTTTAATGTTTTGGGCTCTGATAGATAGGAAAGAAACTACAGTTTAAAGCAAATGAGGGTTAAGCCCACCATTGAGAGATGGTATTAATAATTATGATGCATGCTCATTTTCATCTTGCCAGTTTTATTCATGTGAACCTCAGTATGATTTCTGTGTTTGTGCTTTGTGTGAGGTATCTGTATGTATATCTGGGAAAGATTAAGTAAAATTGATATAATTTCTTATGAAATGTTTGGAAGAATTTACTAATAAAACCATCTGGGCATGGATATTTCTTTTTTGGAAAGCTCATTAAGTAGTTTCATTAATTGTTACAGACCTAATGAGATGATTTGTTTTATCTTGGGTAAGTTTTCATAAATAGTGGTTTGTAAAGAATTGGTTAATTGCATCAAAGTTTTGATTTTTTTTTGTACAGAATTGTTTGGAGTATTTCCTTACTACCCTTTTAATACCTATGGGATCTGTAATATCCTCCTGCTCATTTCTGACATTGGTAACTTGTGTCCTCTTTTTCTCCATCAGTCTCGCTAAAAATTTATGAATAGTATTGATCTTTTGAGAAACCAGCTCAGCGTTTTGGTTTCCCTGTTTTTCTCTATTGTCTTTCTGTTTTCAACTTTATTATTTCTGGTCTCATTTTCTTCTGCTTCATTGGGTTTATTTTACTCGTCTTTTTTTCAGGTTTCTTAAATTAGAAGTTTATATTACTGAGTTGAGATCTTTCTTGTGTTCTAATGTTAGTATTTATGTTTATAAATTTCCCATGCGACACTGGGTGGCATCCACTAAATGTTGATATGTTGTATTTTTATATTGCTCAGTTTAAAGCATTTTCTGTTTGCCCTTGAGACTCTGTCTTTAACCTATGTGTATTTATAAGTCTGTTTAATTTCCAAGTATTTGGGTATTTCCTGTTACCTGTCCCTTACTGACTGCTGGTTTAATTCCATTATGATCAGAAAACATACTTTGTATGATTGCAAATTTTTGAAATTTGTTAAGGTTTGCTTCATGAGTCAAGATATGGTTTATCTTGGTGAATATTCTGTGGGCATACACTGATCTATAAATGTCAATTAGGTTCTGTTGGTTTGTGGTATTATACAGTTTTTCTCTATCCTTGTTTATTTTGGTTTCATAGTTCTATTGATTACTGACAGATGAATACTGAAGTCTTCAACTCCAATTATGGATTTGTCTTTTGCTCCTTTCAAGTCTGTCTGTTTTTGGTTCATATTTGTGTGAGTTTCTTCTAGAAAACATATAGCTGGGTCACTTTTTATCCATTCTGGCAATCTCTATTAATTGGCATATTGATATCAGTTTCATTATATATATATATATATATATATATGTATAAATTATATATTTTCATTGTATATAATATTACATATATACAAATATTACATATGTGTATACATATATTAATATATATAATATATATATATTAATATATATGTACATATATATATTAATATATATATGTATACATACACACCATTTAGGTTTTGTTTGTTTTTTTTCTCCATTGCTCTTTTGTCTCCTTTTTTTCTACCACTATTTAGATCATTTGACCTATTTTTAGTATTTTCTTTTAACTGTTCTATCTTGGTTTTGGCTATATTTCTTTGCATATTTTCAAATTGTTTCTCTAGGGATTATAGTCATAATTTTTTACAGTCTATTGAGAATCAATATTTTACCACTTCAAATGGAATGTAGAAAACTTACCACATATTGGTTTCATAACCCTCCCCCATGATGTTGTCATATATAATATGACATATATAAAATGTATATATAAAATATATATAAAATATATGTAAAATACATCTATGTACATTGAACACTCTATCAGACAATGTTATAAGTTTTACTTATAACTGTCAAACGTATTTTTAAAGAACTCAAGAGAATAAGTCTATTTTATTGAACCGGGTATTTACCATTAATGTTATTCTTCCTTCATACTAAAGTTACAATCCTGACTGAATAATATTAGAAAGAATAGGGAATTCTATGTACAATTTTGTTCATCAGAATTTTTTTTCAAAGAAAAATATGTACTTATATTTTCCAAGCAGGACCATAAACCATGTCAGAGCTCTAATTTGCTGAATTTTTATTGAATATAAGTTTAAAAACGTTCCCTCTATACCTCCCTCAACCTTTTCTCCCTCTCAGAATCACACCTATAGGTATTTTCTAACATTATAGAATTGTATCAAGATTGTTTTTTATATGCCAATCTTTTGTCCTCATTTGCAAAATTTCATTCTTTAAATATACATATATATATTATACATATATACAAATATATATATTTGTGTACATATATATGTATACATATATAAAAATATATATACATATATATTACACATATATACAAATAATATTACATATTTGTAATAAAAATATTATATATTATATATTTGTATGTATGTATAATATGTATATACACATTTTTATATATGTATAACATACATATATGTATGTATATATATTATACAAATATATATATATATATATATATATATATATATATATACACATACATACATACATATATTATAACGAACATACTCTGTGAACAAAGTATTTTTCATTAGGTCGCTCTAGTCAGGCTACAAGGGGCTGGTTAACAACGTTGCTGCAGGAGTCACTCAAAAATTCTTAATTTCCTATCCTACATGCCTCCTCCTGGCTCAAGAGGTGGAAAGGGTATGATTATTGCTATGTCATATAAACAGGAATTATTTTCTATAAATGTTGGTCTCCCAGACACCTGACGTGAATAATGTCTGCCAACCCCAAGTCTGATGCCAATATCAAGAGCTCACTTGAAAGAAGGCATCCCTATTTTCCTTCCCTTTCCTTCCTACCAGGTCTCCTTCAGGCTTCTAGAACCACCTTCACATCTCCACTGTTACCCTCTTTGTTTCTCCTATGCATTCCCTTGTTCCTTTCCAGGTGTCCCACTTCTCTCCCATTTCTACTTCCTCTGGTCAGGTCTTCTAGAAAAACACTACAGTTCAGTGTAGGCAGACTTGTTTAAGGGTTTTTTGTTTTTGTTTTTTTGTTTTTTTTACTTTGATGACTACATTATACTTAACGGGGCTATACAGTTTATTACTTCAGAATTATGACATGAGAGTTTTAGTCAGATACACTGTGATTGGAATTCTGTCTTTACCAATTTTAGTCATGTTAACTTGATAATCTCTGTGAACCTTTCCTTCGTTTTTATGGATAGACAATAATACCTATCATTGGCCTCAGAGAATTACAATGTTTATTTCATTGTCTGATTTGCTTTCATTCAAAGTTCCTGACATATAAAATTATAGTCATTTAGAAATCATTTTTGTTATCACTTGTCTGTGCTGGTTTTCATAAGAACTCTGAGATAGGTGAATATATATTACTTTTTATAATAAAATGCAAATTAATAAATTGCTCTGATTATAAAATCATAAAAAAAGAACTTTAGAAGTAAATATCAAAAGCATATATAATCTCAGCTTCATGATAACAATTATAAAATTTTAGTCTTTTTTCTCCTTGAAGAAATAGACTTTTTCCAGTTTTTTTCCTTGAAGAAATAGATTTTTAAGATGTTTTTGGATCACATCATATATAAATTTTCCAGTCTACTTTTTTTGCATTCAGAAGTGAACCTATTTTTCTTATTTACTACGCTTCAAAAGAGCTTTAATTGTTGTCTTATATGTCATTACATAAATCTACAATGATCTATTTAACTGTTCTTTACTCATAGATTTTTAAGAATAGTTATTTATAAAATGTTTTCTTGTGCTAGATGCTTAGAATAAAACTGTATTAACACCAGTGTTAATAATACCAAATTTCTTTTCATGAGTTTATATTCCTACAACTGTGCAAAAGTGTCTATAAACTTGAAATCAATTTTGGTTATACAATCTCTTTCCAAAAAAAGTGCCGGTTCTTTGGGGCACCTAGGTGGCTCAGTCGGTTAAGCGTCTGACTCTTGATCTCAGCTCAGGTCTTGATCTCAGGGTTGTGAGTTCAAGCCCCACATTGGGCTCCACGCTGGGCATGAAAGACTACTTTTAAAAAAATGTGAATACTTCTAGGTGACTAAAGGGGATTCTGGCCGTTTGCACATTGAGGTGAAACAGTCTGTGTTTAAACAACCTTTGACTGATTGGTGGAAGGGATGGTAGTTTTGACTAGAGATGAGTAGGACATCTTGGAGAATGGAGCGCTGATGAGTGGGGTGGACAGGCTTCATTGGGATGCAGACAGTATGAAGAAAGGCTATGAAAGAAAGGTACCCAGTATATTTGCAAGCTGTCCCCCTAGGGCTAGCCCTGAACATGGGAATGTACATAACATTTTCTCCTTTTCCATGCAGCGCTTCTTAACCCTTGTTTTAGTATCTTTACTGCTCTCATTCCTTGGCTGCTGCCATTAAAATACTCATTCAACCATAATTTGTACCAAATAAGCTTTTATTAGTTCTATAAAAACAAGTGAAATAGACAAAATATATTCCACATAGAAAAAACCCTCCAGTTTTTGGACGATGGGTTTGTAGTCCCTTAATGTTGCTTATGAGATGGCCTGATATCCACTCTGATTAGACGGAGTTCAGGGGTCCCCAGAAGAGCAGACTGTTGTCCTGTTCTGTTCTTTGTGCACTGTAACCAATCAGAAGGGACCACTTTGTTCAGGATTGCCAGGCCAGGGACTTTTACCCTAAACACAAGTATGCATTTCAAACCTTGAACAAACAGTCTGCTTAATAAAATAAGGGAAAGGATTTTCTTTCTTTCTGTCTTTTTTCTTCTCTAGAAATTCACAAACATCAGTTGACAGGTGACAGCTCCTCCCTTACAAAAGGGGCTGTTTGCTTTTTGATTTGGTGTTTGGGTAAACTGCAGCATGCACGGCAGAGAATTTATTGCCTAGGGGAAGGTGTTTGCAGTCGCTGTGTTTAATCTGAAAAGAAACCCTTTTTCCTTCTATCCCCTCCCTCTGTTTTTGAGGAGGGAGAGTTGGAAATGATAGCCCCAGGGAAATAGTTCCCCTAACACCTGTCTTTGGTGTAACCTCAGCAATGTTACTTAAGACACTGTGCTTAGTGTATATGCATTCACAATGACAAAGTTGAAGAGGGCAGATAAACAGAAAAGGATTTCAGCAGAAACACAGGAGCTGATTCTGACCTTGCATTCTCTTAAAAACCGATGAGGTTGAAATCCTAGCATGCTGGCTTAGAGAAAATCTGATTTGTCTGAAGTAATATGCCGTAAGTCACCTGTTCTTTCCTTCAGTGACCAGTTCATTTAATATAGTTTTAATCTACAAAACCTGGAAAATTCTAGAATATTAGACTCAGGAGCTATAGACATGATACATAGTTCTGCTCCAGCTTTCCTTTAATAGACAGGAAAACTAGGATCCAAGTTGATTAGGCTGAACTTCTCCAGTGTTTCCACTAGGGTTTATGGTTGACCCTGGACTAAACCTAACTTTCTGGATTTATAGACCTGCCTTTCCATCTACTATTAAAGATAGTTAGTGGTAGTGAGTTCAAGCTGGAGGGAGATTGCTGCCTGCATTTGAATCCCAATCTCTCATCCACTACTTGGAGGACCTTAGCTAAATTCTGGTGTGTTTCTGGGCTTCAGTTCACCCACTTGTGAAATGAGGATGATGGTATTGATGACCCACCAGAGAAAAACTGTTTAGAGAATGGAGATGGGATGTGTAAAGCAATTAACACAATATTTTGTGTGTGGCCAGTTCTCAGTGGTGATTGCTCATTGCTGTTCCTCTTTAGAATATGATAAATCTGGAAACAGGAAATTTTCAATCCCAAATAGAGTAATTACTGCTGTAGGAAAAGGTGAAATTGGTATGGATTTGTATTTTTGTATTTCAAAAAAAAAAAAAAGAAGAAAGTAGTATTTGAAGATATACTAGCATGCTGTAATCTCTGTTTAGCCCTTTTTTTTTTTCCATTTGAAACTAGATAGAGTTTTCTTCAAATTAAATCAAATTTTGAAGTAGATTTCTTTTCAAAGCTGATATACTCTGGGGACACGTGGGTGGCTCAGTTGGTTAAGCATCCAACTTTGGCTCAGCTCATGATGTCAGGGTTCGTGGGTTCAAGCCCTGCATCGGGCTCTGTGCTGATAGCTCAGCAGGCTGGAGCCTGCTTCAGATTCTATGTGTCCCTCTCTCTGCCCCTCCCTCACTTGCCCTCTGTCTCTCTCTGTCTCTCAAAAATAAATAAACATAAAAAAAAAATTAAGCTGATCTACTCTGGTGTCCATTCGGGTTTTATAGAACTTACAAAAAACATTTTCACTTTAATTACTATCATTTTATATTAGTTATTTGCATTTCATTCAGTAATCTTAACATAGTAAAATGTTCTCTGCTCTAGAGCACAAGCTTTGGAATTGGATACCCTGATATCCCTTGTTTTGAATCTTAGTATGATATTAAAATCAGAGCTGCATGGACTCCTAGATCTCAAGATGTGGTCTCTGGCCAGCAGCATCAAGAACTGTAATGAATGAAAATACTTTGGGTTCCACTCCAGATCTGCTGAAACAGAAACTAGGAGAGGGAGGGCAACAATCTTTCAATAAAGCCCTCCAGGTGATTCTGATGTTGGAGAAATATGGTGCAATCCAATATTTAATATATGTATTTTTATAGGCGGAGGAACTCTGGCTCTGAGTGGACAGTGACTTGCCCAAGGGTACAGAACCATAATGACAAAGAAGGAACTTCTAGGCCAGTCTCTACTTTAAAATAGACAGTTTTAGCTGTCATTCATCTTAAAACATGTGGAAAGTTCTGCTGGGTTATGCCATTAAGAAAATAAAAATGTAGAATATCATAGTTGAGAAAAAGAAATTAAACATATTAAGTGGTTGGCTTCATGTGTCTTCATCAGTAAGATGTTGTTAAACAAATTCTCATGTGGTTTTCTTAAAATTTTTTTTAATGTTTATTTATTTTTGAGAGAGAGAGAGAGAGGGAGAGAGAGAGAGAGCATGAGAGGCAGAGGAGCAATGAGAGAGGGAGACAGAGAATCCAAAGCAGGCTCCAGGCTCTGAGCTGTCAGCACAAATCCCGATGTGCGGCTTGAACTCACAGAGTGCAAGATCATGACCTGAGCTGAAGTCAGAGGCTTAACTGACTGAGCCACCCAGGCACCCCATCATACGTGGTTTTCTAAAACTGTAGGTTTATAAGAATCTTTTCCCTGGCAAAAAGACTATAGTTTAAAGCTTGTATTCTTGTCAATTCAACAAGAATTTGCTGATTATTTACTAAGTTCAAGATACTCTGCTAAGGGTGCAAAGTTTAACTAAAAGAGCTTAGTCTATCACTACCTATAACTTAAAATCAGTAGGGGAGACAATGATGAAGTTAATGAACTAGGTTATAAATGATCTAAATGATCACACCTGGGGCACCTGGGTGGCTCAGTCAATTAAGTATCTGACTCTTGATTTCACCTCAGTTCATGATCTCAGACTTCTTGGTTTGGAGCCCTGCATTGGGCTCTGTGTTGATGGAACCCTCTCCCACTCACATGTTCAGGCACACCTTCTCTCTCTCTCTCAAAATATCAATCAATCATATCAAATAAAATATTTGTTTCTTACCTATTGAGAGATAAATAGATGAGAAAATAAATGGGTACTCATATTGAACAATGGACCAGAGTTTAGTCATTGGTAATGACTTCTGGGCGCTACAACTTTGGCGACAGTATTCATATCAGACTCTATAAGAATGATAACTGTTAGGCATTAAGCAGCTCGGTGGTCCTGCACTTAGCTAACATTTGCTGCTTTCTATACTTGAGACATTCTGAGGATTTGAGGAATAAACAAAGCATTTTCTACTCCCAAGGACTTCATAATTTGTTACCAAACAGGAGATACATACAAACAACTCTTATCAAGATAGAAACTGGTAAGCACCAGAGGAGAATATAGATAAAATTCAGCAGGAATTCTGATATTCATTTCTATTTGAAAGCTCAGAAAATATATGGGCCAGGTGAAAGAGAAGAAAGAGAAGTCATTTCAGGCTGTGAGAACTAACTTAGGGAACAGGTTTAAATGTGTGAAGCATCAATGTAAGAGAACAGCAAATGATGGCGATATGTAAGAACTGGAGAATATTAGCCTTTACCTAGAGTAACGCAAATGATTATTTTTAAGTTCCCTGAACCTATATGTGAGCTGTTAGTTCAAGACCCCTTGGGTTAACCCTTTGAGTTAAGTGGTAAACTGTGTAATGGGGGAAGGCCATTTTGGTTTGGCTTGAACCCAACAGGCAAGAAAAGGAGTAAGGAAATAGACAATATAGTTGTGTTGGGGTCGTTCAAGAAAGACAGTGATGCATTCTAACCTGATGGTCTTGCTGAACCAGTTATAGCATAAAGAGTAGGGGTAACTAGAAGATGGTGGCTAGAGATGTGGAGGTGCCTGCCATGCATCTGACCCCAAACTCTTTTCTTATTGTCAAGGTAAGTAGGTGTGTAAGGATTAAGACTGAGTCTCTCTACAGGAATATTTCTTGTCTACATTTTCTTCCCTAGCATTTATTCAGGACATACTAAGTGCCAGCTCCTAAAGTAGGAACAAAGATGAAAATGAGTCCCTTTACTTTACAACCTCATGAGGGATAAAGGTGACTATGCTACTAACTAGAAAACAAGAAACATGTTGATAAAATGCTAGAATAGAGATTTAAAAAAAAAAAAAAGCAGATGAAAAAGCTGGATTAATTATTTCTGATTAGGAGGGTTATGGGAGTCTTCATCTGGTAAAAGGTAAAACCTAAATGTGTCTGTGTGTTTGTGTATGTGCGTGTTAGAGAGAAAGACAGAGACAGAGACAGACAGACTTACCAATTTAGTTTGTGCAGTCGTTGTGCAGCCTCTCACTTCATTTGTGCAGATAGGTGAGCTGAGTCGGGGTGCCTATCAAAAAAATATTGTCAGCAGTGACGTGAGCTTCATTTTGGTCTCTTTCGTCTATCAAAATTATTCTTTGTGTTTAGGAGAGACATATCATTCATCTATACATTAAAAAAAAACACAGTTCTTCATTGTATCTACTTATCATCCTCCCAAGAAAGCTGAAGAGCTCTTAATGATATTATTCAAAGCTTTTCTCACCACACCCTCTGTAAGAGATAGTGAAGAGAGTGGGTATTTTATCATCTCAGTTTTGTACCTTCATGGTACAGGAAAGTGAATCAGAAAGTAAATTACACATGAAGCCCATGTTATTTGTCTTGGAATTGAGTATGTTTCATTCAAATAGCTGTTACTACCTGCTCTTATTTAAATTAGAACTTAGACAGCCTTATAAAATATGGCTTTTAAAAATATTCCTCTCGTTTGGATGTCTGGGTTGGGTGTCAAGATGATTTTTCTATAATATGAACTTCAATGGGCCATTATGGATTTAGTGATGTTGGCTGCCCTGGACAAAGGGAATCAGCACAAACCATCTCTGCTAGTGAATTAAATGGATATAGTCCACTTCCCATTTAACCAAGATATTTTAAGTGCCTTCCAGCAATAGTTGGCTTTGAAAAAGAAACTGTTCAGCTACTTGAAATTGATCACATAGAAAGAAAACTAAAAACAATATGGAGAAGGAAAACAATCTGTTTTGTGCATCATTGATAATGGGAAACCAACGTGTCTCTTTTTCTTGAGATTCCGAATCAACACATCACAGGTAAAACTAGGTTCTTTGGAGGTCCTTTGGCATAGGAAGAAAAATTAGGGTTTTATTTTTTAAATTTTTCATTTATTTTTGAAAGCTTATTTATTTTTGAAAGAGAGAGAGCAACAGAGTATGAGCTGGGGGCGGGGGGTGGGGGGAGGCAGAGAGACAGGGATGCAGAATCCAAAGCAGGCTCCAGGCTCTGAGCTGTCAGCCCAGAGCCTGAAGCTCAGAGCCTGATGCGAGGCTTGAACTCACCAACAGTGAGATCATGGCCTGAGCCAAAGTCAGTTGCTTAACCGACCAAGCCACCCAGGAGCCCTCAAATTAGTATTTCATATGTGGACCTTATAAATTTACTATCTCTTCCATTAAATTTTTTTTCATGTTTGTTTATTTTGAGAGAGAGAGAGAGAGAACACGTGTATGAGCAGGGGAGGGGCAAAGAGAGAGAAAGAGAGAGAATATCAAGCAGGCTCCATGCTGTCAGTGCAGAGCCCAAAACAGGGGCTCAATCCCACCAACATGAGATCATGACCCAAGCTGAAATCAAGAGTCAGAAGCTTTAACCGACTGAGTCTCCCAGGTACCCCACTATCTCTTCCATTGTGAAAAGTACTCAAACTTTAGCAGCTGGGAGGTTTAGGGAGAAACCACTGGCCTGGGAGTCAGAAGTCTGGGCTTCTAGTCCTCATGCTGCTGTCACTAATTGGCTTTTTGTTGAAGGACAGACAACTTCCCCCTCTGAGCCTTATTTCCCTTATGTGTAAAAGCAGGGAATTGGACTGGTTGATAACTCAGTCCCCTTATCCTTAGTAACAGACAAACTGCCAATCCTTGCTTCTGAATTCATCTTGCTGCGACTTCTTTTGTATCTTAGTGTGGCTTTGATAGGACCACAGCACACGCATACACATTTTCCAGAACCATTAGTGAAAACATATATAAACCAATGTGCCCTGTTGGAAACACATGACAAAACCTGTTCTAAATAATAACTATGTGGTGGGGAATCTAAAGAGTTGGTGACTTTCTTTTCCTTCTTTTCTCCAGGGCAAGGGGGATGGGAGACTCGCAAAAATCAGTATACAAAAGCAACATTTTCATATTTGAGAAAATGAGTACTTCCCATTCGGTGCTTTTCATGGAGGCTAGGTGGGCGGTGAGGGATTGTACTCCTGAAGATTAGTCATGAATATGAACACTGTCTGGAGCTGGAGAGAGAAGGGACTAAATCCTGCTACTCCCCCATTCCTTCTCCAATGTGCTGCCTCCATCTGCCTCCTGAGCCCGGAGGCAATGTTCCTTCCAAACAACTACTTGCCTAACCAGTTCATTGGAATGTCTTTCTACACACTGTGTCCTCATTCAGATTTCTTCTGAAAACGAGCCTCTCTAAAAGCATAAATCATGTGCAAAACAAAACAAAACAAAAACACAACAACAAAACCCAGTGGTAAATGTTACACTCAAAAATCTTTCCTTTGGTTTAAAAAATGCACAAACAAACCTATGCACCCTACCCTGACACAACAACAAGAATAAGAGCAATTAGGAAAACAGTTGCCTTGCACCTTTTGAAGAGAAGGCTTTTTCCCTTGGTTGCATCTGTTCTTTGGGGTGACAGAAAGTAAGCTCTCTTGGTGTAATCTTTCCTGCGTGCTGCGCGCATGCCTTGTCGATCCTTTGCCTTGCAGCCTCAGAGGGACTTTATGAAAATATGAAATATATGTTCTCCTTGATGGCCTTTTAAAATTAACAAATAATAAAGTGAGAAGCAAAAGATATGAACTGTGGGTTGACACATATTTTGGCCATGCAGCAATCACGCTTTCATACAAACATATAGAAAGGTCTCAATCTATGACAGAAATTTAAGTGTGTACTTCAAAACCTTTCTTCATTGTATAATGGCATCTTAGGCAATAACTGATGTACCAGTGGGTTTTTTAACTTTCTTTTTTTTTTCTTTTTTGACTTGGTTGCTTATCTTGGTCATACTAAAAGACCTTGAATGGTAATGACTCCCACAGTGGTAATGACTCCCAAAATATTTTCTTATTCTGGTTGTATACAGTCCTTAAATAGATAGGGATAGTTTGTGATAGTTTCAGAGGGAGAGAAAAAAAAGATTACCGAGCTCTTAATTTATGCAGTAGTAATGGGATGCTCTTCTGAGTGTCACAGAAATTCAGTGTCTTGCTTTATCTGGTGAAAGTCTCAATGGTGAAGAATAAAACAGGCATTTTCTTTGCTGGTTTTGTTTTTGAAAGAATTCCCAGAATCATCTGAGGTTTGGCAAATTTGAAGTTCGGTTTCAAATTCAAATTATTCTTCTGTAGCAGCAGAATGAAACTAGCCTTCTTAATCTCTCAAGAGGTTCAGCTGAAGAGTAGCTTGTGGTTGGAAAACCATGAGTCTTATGCAAAGTCTGGGACACTACATTGTCTGATAGGTGATAGAATCCAGCCATTAACTTATGACTGAATTACAAAAGGAAAGAAACTCTGGGTTCACACATTCCAATAGACTGTGCAGTCTATACAAAAATAGGCTATTGTGCAGAGAGCAAGGTGCTACCATAAACATTTGGGAACCTCAATTCTGGTCCTGAATTCTACACCACGTAGCTGGGTGACCTGACACATCACTATAACTCTCTAGCTTCCGTTTTTTGCTTACAAAAGAGATAACTGATATTCAACTCTAGACATCTTGATACCTAAATTTTAATATCAAAATTTTCCTAGAATAACCTGTAAAAATGAAATCTCATGTCATATGCCAACACATAAAACAAATCAAGTAGTATTTTATTGTTAGAGATTTATTCCAAGGGCTAAGTGCTTTGAACTCTGTGTTTAAATACTGTGGGTGTTTGAATAACTCACCCTGCCTAAGCATTAGGGTTGTTGTATTTTTTTTCTTTTATAACATGGGATTAATGTGATTATTTCAAAAATGAAATTAGGTAGTGAATAGAAAGAGATTATCACAATAGTATTGCTCAATATTTTTTTAATATTTAATTTAAAAAGTTTTTAATGTTTTTTTTTTAATTTATTTTTGAGACAGAGAGAGACAGAGCATGAGCAGGGGAAGAGCAGAGAGAAAGGGAGACACAGAATCCACAGCAGGCTCCAGGCTCTGAGCTGTCAGCACAGAGCCTGACGCAGGGCTCGAACTCACGGGCTGTGAGATCATGACCTGAGCCAAAGTCAGACGCCCAACCGACTGAGCCATACAGGTGCCCCAATATTTACTTTTTTTTAATATTTACTTTTTATTAGGCCAAATACAGAACACAATGGGTTGTTTTTAATAAACACAACTTAAGAGGTAGTTTTATATAGATGTTACGATATTGTATCAGTTTTAACATCCACATTTTTTTTGGTAGTGTCATAACTTTTATTATCATGTAATTCTTTCTTTAAAAAAAATCTTGAATCACAAAGATTAGAAGTAGTTGGAAATTATTGTTTTTAACTTTCTTTAAAATTTCTAGAGGGGCGCCTGGGTGGCTCAGTCAGTTAAGCCTCTGACTTTGCTTCAGGTCATGATCTTGTGGCTGTGAGTTCGAGCCCCGTGTCGGTGCTGTGCTGACAGCTCAGAGCCTGGAGCCTGCTTCGGATTCTGTGTCTCCCTCTCTCCTTCCCCCTCCCCTGCTCATGCTCTGTCTCTCTCTCTCTCTCTCTCTCTGTCAAAAGTAAATAAACATTAAAATTTTTTTTTCTAGATAATTATTCATCAGATTGCTCCCAAATCCGGAAAGACCAATGTTAGAGTCAAAGCACTATTATTAAGCAATTAATTTCATTCCTTATCATAAACAATAAAGAATTCTGACCCCAAATCCCAAATTTACCATCTGCATTAGAACTGTGATGCGATAGCACCTACTGCACAATAACAGGTGACTTGTCATTGTATGGTTGACTCAACTTGAGGCTGTGACAAGGGCACGTACTGAAAATGTAATTTGGCAGTTGTATATGGATACCATGGTGAAAGTTCAAGTAGATTCAAGTGCAGGTAATGGATTAAATGCAGGCCTGAAAAGACAAGCACGTGCACGCGCGCGCACACACACACACACACACACACACACACATAAATGGACAACTTTCTAGTCTGTGACGTTGATGAGAAGTACAAGCATGTGCACAGAGACGGCCAGAGGAGCTTTATGCCATGGTCAGCACAACAGCAAGTTATTTGGCTGCAAAAAACCTGTTCAAAGCCCATGTCTACTACCTAGCTCATTATATGACTTACAGCAAGTTATTTCATCACTCTATGCTTCTTCTCTCATTTGTAAAATGTGAATTATAATGGCACCTCCCTTGTAGGTTAAGATGAATATAAAGTCATAAATAAAAATCATATAAGTTAAAGCAATGAGAATCATGCCTAGCCTTAAGAAGTGCTGAGCAAATGCTCACAGTTGTTGTTTTCTGATTCTGTTTGTAGAAGTGCACATTTTTTTAAGTTTATTTATTGTGTGTGTGTGTGTGTGTGTGTGTGTGTGTGTGAGACAGAGAGAGAGAGAGAGAGAGAGAGAGAGAGAGAGAGAGAGTGCAGGGAAGGGGCAGAGAGACAGGGAGAGAGAGAATTCCAAGCAGGCTTGCACTGTCAGTGTGGAGCCCGACATGGGGCTCAAACTCACCAACTGTGAGATCATGACCTGAGCCGAAATCAAGAGCCAGATATTTAACCGACTCAGCCACCCAGGAACCCCATGTGTGTATTTTTTTAATGTTTAAAATTAAAGATATTAAGATGTCTGGCATCCTCTACAACTTTGATTCTATGTGATGATCCGGTTGAATAGAAGAGTAAAAGTGTATTCTGGGTAAAAATAAAAGCAAAATTTTATTTCAAGCAGTGTTATCTCTAGTCAGTCCCCTAGAGAATATTGGATGTAAACCAATGTTAAGTACGTGGTGATCAGTTTCTGTATTTTAGCTGCGGTTTATGTCTGACTAACCAGCTGTACCATCTATTTGGGTTACAGATTATGTGCCCAGTAGATGGCGGAACTACGTTTGAACCTTGCTTTGTATTTTACCACTTAGTTGGTATTCATTTGAAGCATAATAACTTGTTTAGAACTAGTTGAATAAGTAATACGGTCTTTGAGTGAAAATATGATTATAATAATTATACACTATAAATGACTTACATATATTAAATATATTTACCCATTAGGGACGTATCAAAAGAAAAATAAATTTTTTTTAATGACTACACCTATTTAAGACATGCAAACATGCTATTCTTCACAGCGGCCACCTCAGGTAATTCCATGCTGAACCTTCTCCTTGTCACTCACCTTCAGAGAAAGCTGATCAGGAACATAAGAAAAGATAGGTTGTTCTTTTAATGCTATGTCTTCTCTCAATTAGAATCATCTTGTTGATCACTCACTTTATACACTAAATTTGGCAGTGCTAAATACATTTTTTAAGGCTAAAAATTTGGAACCATTGATTTTATTCCCATAATGAGTCACAAACTGATTTATAAATTATGACAGATTGTTCATGAAGCTTGAAGCTCCAAGAAAGCAGGAATCATTACTTTCTTTTCTGTAAAACACATTACAAAGCCTGACCTTATTTCAGGCTTAGCAAATGTTTGTTGGTTTGGAGGTCCAACGGACTCAACTCTTTAATCAAATTTTTAGCTCCCTAAGAAGGCGGTGCAATTTGAGTGCTCCACGGAGCCTAAAGGACACTACATAATCATCCTACTCTGCCATTATCTTGATGGAAATTTTGAAAACTACACACAAGCCCTCCAATAATTTCCTGTCCATCCTCATTGGATTTTTCTGTTGCCATTTCCATATGCCATCTACTGCTCTTTTTGTTCATCTGGAATGTGTAAATATTAATTTAAAATGCTTCTTTGACATCAGTTAAGCAATTTGCGATAGAATCAGACAACAGAAGTTGGGGCAGTTGGGGAGTTATCAAAAAGTATTGTGCCTAGAAGGCTGCTCTTTTTTGCTTTGAAGAACATTTTTCTCTGAGTTTATGTAAATTTGAGGAGGCTAATCCAAGTCATCTCTAAAGATTGTTAGGCAGGACAAAATGTTTAATGTTGCAGGTTTTCTCTCAAAATTAGTCTGTCACTTCTACTGTATAAATCATGTTCTGTGTCAGAGGTTTTTGTTTGAATGAACCAAAGCTAACTGCAGTATGGATTTAGAAAATGATACCTATACATCAAAAACAAACAAAATATCTTCTGTTTGAATAACCTTCCACAGTTTAAAAAAGTTATTTCATGTTCATTATCACTCTCGATCTTCACGAAAGCATGTAATATATATCTCATGCCATTATAAGTACATTAACTCTTTGGATTTGTTTGTAATTAAATGTTATTAAAGGCAATTTAACTTCATTAGTGAACAAGTCAGTAGTATGTCTAAATAAAGGCACCTGGGGTGCCTGAGTGGCTCAGGCCATGATGAAGTCATGATGTCACAGCTTCTGAGTTCGAATCCTGCTTCGCGCTCTGTGCTAACAGCTCAGAGCTTGGAGCCTGCTTCCGATTCTGCATCTCCCTCTCTCTTAATAGATAATATCTTTTTTTTTTTTCAACGTTTATTTATTTTTGGGACCGAGAGAGACAGAGCATGAATGGGGGAGGGGCAGAGAGAGAGGAAGACACAGAATCGGAAACAGGCTCCAGGCTCTGAGCCATCAGCCCAGAGCCCGACGCGGGGCTCGAACTCACGGACCGCAAGATCGTGACCTGGCTGAAGTCGGATGCTTAACCGACTGCGCCACCCAGGCGCCCCAATAGATAATATCTTTTTACCGACTCTGCATCTCCCTCTCTCTGCCCCTCTCCTGCTGACACTCTGTCTCTTTCTCTCAAAAATAAATAAACATTACAAAATAAAAATAAATAAATAAAAGGCACCTATAATATTTTATACTGTTAAACAGTTGAAAATATGGCTCTTGTTCTGGAGCTCCAAATTGAAAGAATAGAATCCCAAAGACATATGTCCTTTAACATTGTTTCATATGTGCCCTACCTGCAGAAGATAATAAAACTAACCATGAAAGATATTTTCTGCATTGATCAGCTGATTGGCATTGAAGGAACCCTTACTTTCTTTAATTACTCATGATTGCCTCCTTTTTTGTTACGGATTCTTGTTTAGACTTCCTGAGTTGAATATTTGGGCATAGTCAATAATATCAGCACTACTTAGGACTGAATAAAGATTTGTTTGGTTGATTGCTTGGTTATCAAAGAGTGAGATCTTGGCTCTCATTCAACCAAAACAGAAAATGTCTGGGCAATGTCTGCTAACGTTGATCAGTGGGTCAAGTCTCATTAACATTCAGCAAATTTATTGATTGATTCACTTAAAGTGTTGAAACCTTTCTCTGTACAAAACCCTGTTTAATATTTGCATGCCCAACCTAATGGTTTTAGTCAGCATATTATCCTCAGTAGGATGTGATAGTGTATCAGAAACCTTGTTTGCTGAGCATGGCGAAGTGATAAATTGTACTTCTGTTTACATGGCTAATTGTAAGGATTTGGAAACACTTCTTTGATGTACTAAGAACAGCTAATGAAGACAGTTAAATGAAACTTTGTAATGAATCTAGGAGTTCAAGTCAGCTGGGAGTTCAGCACAGTCCGCTAATGTGCTTCTTGTCTCTCACCCAAACTATTATGTATTGTTTCCCAAGCGCAAGACCTATTTTGAATACAATGGCAAGCCAGCTTCTTTTTCTTTATATCCTAACACTGCAGGCATTCTCTTAGAATGTCGGTACTGGAATCAGCTTTAAAGATCATCTAATAGATAATATCTTTTTACCGTTAAGGAAGCAAAGCTCAGAGAAGTGAAGTGATAAGCCCTGGATTACATAGCCAGTTGGTGAAGGAGCCAGCCTCACATTCAGTTTTCCTGATTATTTGCAGTATACTGTGATGGTGTCTATTAAAAAAAAAAAAATAAGTGCCTGTGTACCATCTCTTGAAATGAACTCTATATTTCACCAATCTATATGTACCAACTTGAGACTGTCAATTTTTTTGGATAATGTTAAATAGTTGCTTTCACATTGCCATTTTGCCCAACCAGTTGGAGAAAGTACCAAGACCTCCCCTAATGTGTTTGGTGCTTACTCAATGCCAAGTTTAGTGCCTAGATGACCATGTTTGATGGAAAGGTAGATTGAATGTCTGCATCATTTTCAAGAATTGTGCTCTAAGAGCATATCACCCCCACTCCCCACATAATCTTGTCCTGCAGACTTGGTGGTGTAATGAATTAGTCTTGCATGGGTCCGCTGCTTCTGGAGGGCTAAGCAGGGGATCAAATCCTCCCTTTGTAGTGAGACAAGCTGACGGAGAAGTGATTGATACTGCAGACAGAAGTAGGACTTCAAGGAAGGAATAAGCAGATAAGTGGGATAATAAGTAGATAATACTACTACTTTGCACTTAGTGTCTTTTATCTGAGCATCTGAAGGCAGCTGTATCCTCAAACATCAAGGCCTCTCGATGTAAAGAGAGAATAGGGTCTCTCCTTTTGCTTGGTGGCCTCCTCTGCAATCCATAAATCAGTGAAAAGCTTTCCTAAGGAAGGCCAGTGGTAAGGATTTTTTTTCCTTCTTTTCTCTGGGAAGTTAAGCCACCAGGATATGAAGCAATCTCTCTAAAAGTTATCTTGATCTTGATGCAATGTTCTGTACGCACTTTCCCCTACAATGTTAGATCTGAAAAAAGAAACTTCTACTGTACCAACTAAGGCTTTTACTGTATTTTTTTAAACCCTCCTGATCATGTCAGCCTCACTCCCTTTGAGTAATTCTCATTCTTGCTTTCATATTACTCTCAAAAATTTCCCTTGTAAATCTTATTTTAGGTCAAAGTCCTTAGACAGTAAATCTTTCAGACAGCTTCAGGCCATTATGGCTCCACAAAACTATTGTGAAGTGGAACCGTGTTTAATAAGGTTGATGGACTCAGTTAGAGATCTCTTGGAGTATGCCTTTGTTAATTTCGTACACATCTTGTTAATTCAGACAAAGAAGGTAAGTTGCCAAGCCAAAATTGTTTCCTTTTAGCAGACCATGACTCAAAATTCAGAAGCCAGTTCCTAGCAGAGTTAGAGAACAATACTGACTGCCACGTGTTTTTGTAGGTGACTTTGCTCCTTATTTAACAGCACCTAGAATCATTTTCTAGACATTTAACAACGTTACACAGTCTAAGTGGCATTAGAAATATTGTCAAATTATGCTCTCCAGTTTTTTTCCTAGTTTAACTCTATTGTGGGCTCCCCACATTTTTGTTGTTCGTTTGTTTGTTTGTTTGTTTGTTCTTAATCATAGAAATCTTATGGTTAGGAGTGATCTCCAAGGTCATCAAATCTTACCACCCAAGCAGCCTCGAATTTCATTCCATAATTACAGTATGCAAATAACTGCATAACCTTGGGAGGGAAAGAGGACACAGATCCATCTAGTCTGGGTCCCCTGAAGATCAAAACCATATCACTGGATATGGGAAAAAAAAAACACTTAATTCATGGCTGTTTCACATTTTATGGTTTGTCTAAAGACAAATTTGCTTTCTTTTAACAAATAGTATTTCCTTTAAGACAAAGTTCATACTTGGCAGAAGATAAAAAAGAACTATGTATATTTAATAGTACTCTATAGCCATCTTTCACTGTGACTGAATTCTTTTGTGAGCTGATGACTCCTCAGTTGAGATAGTTAGAGATAAAATGTGAAAGAAATTGTGTGTCTGTGTGTGTGTATGTGTTTGGGGGAAGGAGTATGATAAAGAGAACGCACAGATATTACATGTATCACTGGTTTGGCAATATTCATACACTATTAGAGATTCTAATCTCTGCTATTTTTCCTTTCCATGTTATAGTTTATAAAACATGATTTTTTTTATCTTTTTAAGTAATATCTACACCCAGTGTGGGGCTCAGAGTCACAACCCCAAGATCAAGAGTTGCATGCTTGGGGTGCCTGGGTGGCTCAATCGGTTGAACGTCTGACTTTGGCCCAGGTCATGATCCTGCGCTTTGTGGGTTCAAGCCCCACGTCGGGCTCTGTGCTGACAGCTGGGAGCCTGGAGCCTGCTTCGGAGTCTGTGTCTCCCTCTCTGTCTGTCCCTCCCTTGCTTGCCCTGTGTCTCTCTGTCTCCCAAAAATAAATAAACGTTTAAAAAAAATTTTAAAAGAAGAAAAAAAGAGTTGAATGCTATACCAACTGAGCCAGTCAGGCACCCCAACACTTTTTTTTTTAATTAATTAACTAGTTAATTAATTATTAATGTAATTTATTGTCAAGTTGTCTAACATACAGTGTATACAGTGTGCTCCTGGTTTGGGGGTAGATTTCCATGATTCATTGCTTCCATACAACACCCAGTGCTCACCCCAAGAAGTACCCTCCTCAATGCCCATCACCTATTTTTCCCTCTCCCCCACTCTCCCGCCCCCATCAGCCCTGTTTGTTCTCTTTTTTTAAGAGTCTCTTATGGTTTGCTTCCCTCCATCTCTGTCTGTAACTATTTTTCCCCCTTCCCTTTCCTCATGGTCTTCTGTTCAATTTCTCAAGTTCCACATATGAGTGAAAACACATGATATCTGTCTTTCTCTGACTGACTTATTTCACTTAGCGTAATACATTCCAGTTCCATCCACGTTGTGGCAAATAGCAGGATTAACACTATTTCTTATTGGGCAGTTCTCACAGGTACCTTGTAGGTTAGGTAATGTGGGTGGTGATAGCCTCCTGTAATAAACGTGGAAATGGAGTTTCAGGTTCTCCCAGAGCCTACAGACTTAGTGAGGATCAGAGCCAGGACTCTGTGGCTCACCTTTTGACTTGGAACCATTGCTCTTCAAGCTAAGTTCAAAGTGCTTTTAGGTATAGCATCAGATACAACATATTAGTGTATTACAGTGACGTGCTGGATAAAATGTTAGTAAATACTGTCATCAGATATATCCTTAAGACCCATATACTTAACTGACCGTTTTGAGTACAAATCTTTCTACAGGAAGAAAATAGAATTCAAAACTATGTATAAATAAGTCATTTGTCATGAACTGAATCCACTTGATTTAGCCTAACATGAGATAAATTTTTTATAACTACAAACCCATTCTCCCCCAAGGCAGTCTCCTTCCTTCCTTCCTTCTTTCCTTCCTTCCTTCCTTCCTTCCTTCCTTCCTTCCTTCCTTCCTTCCTTTCTTTCTTTCTTTCTCTCTCTCTCTCTTTCTCTCTTTCTCTCTTTCTCTCTTTCTTATTTTTCCATCTCAAACCCATAGGATACTGCTCTTCTTGCTAGATTCTAAGTTCTGTCCTTTTAGTGCAGAGTGGAGACTACCTTCTGCACAACAACCTAAATTCTAATGTCACTGTTTTCCTCTCCTTGTCTCTATTTACTTTTGTCTTTCTATTTGTTTGAGCACGCTCCTTGCATCCAAGCTTTTGTGAGGTGACATCTAATATACTCAGGCACGTCTTCCACCTTTCTGCATGTCACACGCATCTTGTCCTCAGATTTTACTGCTATGTAACTTCTCCTTTCTCATTTGACTCACATATTTCTTTTACCTTTTAAAAGGCCTGAACTTAAATCTGAAAAATGGTTTAGTAGGGAGCAGCAGAGGGTAACGTTTATTAAGGGTTTGATGTATTTATTAGAAAACCTGTCCTAGTGACCAAAACTTATTTCAAAGTCAGCTCAATGAGTACATAAGAGGCGATCCTGGTACCCCCAGAATATAAGACATGGCGACATATGTAAACATGTATTTCTCTTAGTTAACTTCAGTTAGTAATGTAATTTTTCCCAATAGGAATGAAGAACTGAGAATGAGGAGAGCCGTTTCATGTTCACAAAATTGTTGCCAAGCAGTGGGACACTTATGTTCCATTTTAGGGTTTTATATGGTCAGCCTCTAAAATGAAAAAGGTTTGGTTGTATGATTTCTAGAGTATCTCTATCAGGTATCGCCACTGTAAGCCAGGCATTCTCTTTCATCCCTTATCTTTGAAATACCACATCTCCCTCCCAGAGACAATGGCAGAGCCTCTTCTCCTTCCCCTGCTCTTGCTGAGGCACAAGAAGGGAAAATGGCACTCATTATGGATGTGTCCACTTCCAGTCCTAGAAAATAATGGGAAAAGAATTTATGGGCACATGCCTAATTGATTGCTAACTACTGAGGTCGATAGACTTATCCAAGAGTATGATGAAAAAATTGGTCCTTACATTTGAATCCCTAAATTATCTTGAGAACATAGGCTAGCCCTTGCTGGGTTAGAGTCCTTGAAGGCTAGGGATCTATTGGGAGCACTAGTTTTGCTTTCCAGTTCTAAGGGTAAATGTTTGACCCCCCCCACCCCATGGGCAGAGCATTGAACTCTCTAATTAGCCTTGCAGGTCAGTCTTTAAAGAAACAAGTATGTAGCATCTAACAGTTTAAAAAGGCATTCTGTGCATTGTTTGCTGAAGGTCAGAGGGCAAATGCTGTTGTGACAGTTGGGTGGACTTGGCAGGCATGGAGAGGATGAGAAAGAGAAGAGTGGTTGAAGTTAATCTTTGGTGATAGCAATGGCAGAAGACAGTTCCCCCTAACTCTAGAATCTTTTTGATATTCTTTCTGTTCACATGAGGATTTTCCATTTTTATTTTTTTTTAATTTTTTTATAACATTTATTTATTTTTGACACAGAGAGAGACAGAGCATGAATGGGGGAGGGGCAGAGAGAGAGGGAGACACAGAATCAGAAGCAGGCTCCAGGCTCTGAGCTGTCAGCCCAGAGCCCGACGCGGGGCTCGAACTCACGGACCGTGAGATCGTGACCTGAGCTGAAGTCGGACGCTCAACCGACTGAGCCACCCAGGCGCCCTGAGGATTTTCCATTTTTAATCCAAAGAGTTAGAAAAATAGAGTCATAGGAGATAAGAGGTGATCTAGCCCATACCTGTATTTTCAGGGAAGTTAAATCATAAATCATAAGTCATAATGGCTTAGTAACCTTACGTTTGAGAAAGATGGAGATAATTCAAGCCCACCACTATCTTATTCTAACATGTTTACTTACTCTTCCTTCCATCTCCCAAGCACTCCCCATGGTCACCTAACTCCATTTTGTTATTCTGAAAACATAATTTCATGTCTCTGTCTTTTGTGCCATGCCATTGCTTCAATTTAGGAATGTCTGTCTTATTTCTCTTTGTCTTCCTTCTAAATCCTGCCCAACTGTAATGAAACTAAACCTCTTATCTCCTCACTGGGAATTCATCATTCCTTCTCCCTTGTTTCCAGAGAACTGTCACTTGTAACTTAACACTCAGCATTTATTTTAATTGCTATTTTACAGACATTTCATCCTGACTTTATAAACTTCATTAGTTTGTTGTGGTTATTGTTGCTTAGAGATGTCTCTTCCATTCTATCAGGATGTCTGAGGACAGTTACTGATTCTTCTTTGGTTTTATTGTAAGACCATGTGCAATGAAGTATTCAGTTAATATTAGAAATGAAATGTGTATAGGTGCAGGTGTGTGTGAGAAGCAACAGAATGGTCTCAACCTATGATCTCTAACATCCCTTTTAGCATTGACATACCCTAAACGGATCTATGACTTAACCTTAGAATATAATTAAATCAATTAATGTTTATTTAAATTTAAAAAGCCTTGCCTTTTGTTTTTCTGTTTAGATTTCCCAGTTGGGAAGGGAGAGGAGGTAAAACTCAAGTTTGACAATTTTCCCAGTGATGTGAACCGATAAGCATTTTTGACCTGTTTCCCTCTAGAGTAACAGTGGAGGCATAAAGGGGAGGAGGTCTGATGGTTTGAGGATCATGCATGAGTTTTAATCTACCCTCATAGTCTTCTAGCTATTGACCATGACTAAGAACTGACTATGGTTGCTAAACAAAAATTGAAAGAATATACGCCAATGAGAAATCAGTTGGGAGACAAGATGCTGAATCTGTCTTTTAAAGAGATGCTCAGATTGAAGCCTCAGAGTTCTTGTTTGGTCGTAATCTCACTCATAGATTCAGGATATACCACTTACACTGTCATTGACTCGGCCCTTCAGCACTAGCTTAAATCCCTTAACCTGAAGAAAATCTATCTAAATCATAAAACCCAGTGAATAAAAAGGAATAATTAAAAGAATAGAGATAAGCTTTTGATTAAGATGAGAGTAGTCCACCCACTACTAGCTTCATTTAGCAACTGAATTACAAATAATTACACAGCTTTATTTTATTTTATTTTATTTTTTATTTAAAAATTTTTAAGGTTTATTTTATTTCTTTTGATAGAGATACAGAGTGTGAGCAGGGGAGGGTCAGAGAGAGAGGGAGGGGGAGAATCCCAAGCAGACTCTGCACTATCAGCACAGAGCCTGATGTAGGGCTCGAACTCATGAGCCATGAGATAATGACCTGAGCCGAAGCCAAGAGTCAGACACTTAACCGACTGAGCCACCCAAGAGCCCCACCTTTATTTTTATTTTACTGGGGCTGTTCTGTACTTTGTGTGTGTGTGTGGGGGGGGGTGAGCATTTGTTCAGGTTATTTATAATGGAACCTGACTTTGCCACATGGTTCTGTGATTTGAACTCAACAATTTGAAGTGTACTGGTTTCCAGCTGAAGAAATGATTTCTGCATTACTATTAGGAAGTTATTAATACTTTGCTTTTCTTTACTTTTAAGCAACACATATTTTAATCCTAAAGTAAATTCCTGTCTTTACTGGAAATTACCTATATTTTTTAGTTGCAGTACTCCTGGGTCTTTTTCCTTTTCCTTTTTCTTTTTCTTTTTCTTTTTCTTTTTCTTTTCTTTTCTTTTCTTTTCTTTTCTTTTCTTTTCTTTTCTTTACTTTTTTTTTTTTTTAATCTCTTTGTGACAACTGCTGCAGAGTTATCCAGTTAATGATCAATGCAGGTAATGTGTTCTTACAAAATCAAACCAGCGGCCTCCGTAGGCCAGAAGATCTGGCTTAACCACCTGGGTCACAGAGGCACACCTACTTGGTTGCACCACTTTTTAATCGAGTTGTGAATCAGGCTTGGGAAACTGGAACTAAGTCAGTTTATTGTGTCTGTGACAGTAGGAACCTCAGGAGATCAACATTAAGGAGAAGAAAACTGCTAAGTGGGAATGAGTATCTTGGGGAGTCATTTCTGGCAACAGGGACCTCTCTTTTTCTCCTGCTGAGCATATAAACAGATTGATTTGGTCTGAGACTAGATTTTCTCCCCTTCTTGGGGCCTGCGTGTGGGAGGGCAGTCTTTTTTGCACAGGAGCACATGCAGCCTTAAGCATAGTTTGTGTGTAAACTTGAATATAACATCTAACCCCTCTGTAACCTGGCTTCCACATGTGAGAATTGGGTGTAATAAGGCCATGACTGCTTCACAGATGTATCTCAAGGCTTGAACCAGAATGGTCACCTGGTGAACAGAATTTGAATACCTGTTATGTACTCTGTCCAAGCCGCACAGAGTATAAAACTAAGTTGGGCATCACCCTTGCCCTCAGGCTCATATTTTAGTGTAAGATTCATGAAAACAGAACAAAAAATAATGATATGAGATCTATAATAATGCAGGTATTTCCAGGATTGGGCCATTTAGAGCTGAGATAAGTGGATGCCTAGATTAGACATGTGATCCACAGGTGCCAGTGCAATGCTGGGTACACAGTGGACACTCAGATGTTGAACAAAATGGAGGAAACAAGTTATATGGGTGTTGAAGAGCTCACCTGACTTTGCCTGCTGGAGAGAATAGAGATGCAAGGGTGCGTAGAGCTGCAAAATTGTGAAATATAAGAGCTACATGCTCTGAACATTAATATCTAATGTTCTTAGTGCAAAACTCCAAACTACTGCATCCTTGTTAGCCCATTAATAAGAGTGTCAATAAAATACGCAATTAGGACTATCCTAGATAGAAAGATAGACTGTTGTAAAGCCAGAATTCATCATGGTGTTTATACCACAACATTTTTAGGTTCTCTCTTTTTTTTTTAAGTTCATTTATTTTGAGAGAGAGAGAGAGAGCTAACATGTGCATGAGCACACATGAGCAGGGGAGGTACGGGGTGGAGGGGGAGAGGGAGAGAATCCCAAGCAGGGTCCACACCATCAGCACAGAGCCCAATGTGGGGCTTATTTCATGAACTGTGAGATCATGACCTGAGCCAAAACCAGGAGTTGGGCACTTAACCAATTGAGCCAACCAGGCACCCCTTAGGTACTCTTAAAGTTGGATTTGGTTTTCCATTTTTGTAGACAATGCCCAGGGTTTACCTCCAGACCTTATGTACTAGGTCCTGCCTTCCAATTCTGTGAATGCTTCACTTTCTTCTCTATTTAGGGTGCCTGGGGCAAAAATGATACCAGGAACCATGTTTTCAACTTTATTTTTTTAAATTTTTATGCCTTTTTCACTATTATTTTTAGATCAGGGCCTCCTATGCCCTATACTTAGAATGAGTGGAAATGGGTTCCAGTGAAGGGCACTTTTTCTCCCATGGCCTGTTGTCACAGAATGAAGATTACAGCAGTCTGGTGACTTTGGTGCCTGGGAGAGCAGCCAGTACACGCTGCTTTGCCAATTCTGAGAAACACCGTGGTTTGTCATGCCTAAATTATCTCCACCCCTCTCCTGGAGGTGGCAGGGATAGTGATCCTGTGTCCAGCTAGGTCTTCAGGCTTTCTCCGTCTCTCTCTCTCTCTCTCTCTCTCTCTCTCTCTCTCAATCATTCTGACTTATTTTTTAAAAGTAGCTTTCCTTGTTGAATTTTGTGATAAACAGCTGTTTTCTGCCCAAGCAGACCTTATCTAAGTTACATAGTAAGAGAGAAGTTAGTGCCCCTTAGGAGCCTATGGAGAATCTGAGAATGTCAGGCCAAGAAGGGACTTTAGAAATCCCATTAGAATTGGCCAACCCTTTGTTGTACTTCCAGGGGACTGTACTTCCAGAGAGGTGTCAAGGTCACATAGCAAGTCACAGGGTGCATAAAGTGAAACTTAAAAATATATATAAATTCCATTTACATACACCATTTTTTCGTACTTCAGATGTAGACATAGTGCAAGTGTGAATAATGTAGAAGAGAGAATGAGTAGAAACAGGGCTCCAGGAATGTTTAATTCATCCACCACAGTCTCTGAAGTAAAGGTGATGTAGATATAATGGAGGGAGATTCATGGATGAGCTCATGGATATTTTCCCAAAGTGACAAACTGGTGGCTTCTCCATTCAATTTCCTGGAGCTGCACTGGGTTTACCAGTTGAACACATATCCTGTAACTAATGGTGAGTGCAGACCAGTGATTTGAAACCCTAAAAGGACATTGGGATTCTCAGAGGCAAAATATGATTATTCCCTGGAGATCATCCAGGACTCCAAAATAAATACACCTCCTTTTTATTTTGCCTAGGGATTTTTTTTTCCTGGAAAGGGTGGAGAGAATTTACGTAAGAAAGAAAGCTGAGTTGCCTCAAAGTACAGCCTCCAGGGAGAATGAGGCATCCATCACCCAACCTAATATTCCTGCTGAGGAAAGAAAAATAGAGGAACTAAAAGTGAAGCCTAAAATCTCTATGGCTGGAAAGTTGATAGAAATCAACTTGTCTGTAGAATCAACTGCCTCACAGGCTTTTTAGGAAGGAAATACCACAAGGAAAAGATGTGAGATGTAAAGTTGATAGGGAAGTTGTCTGTCTTCATCAATAGTAAAATTCAGATTTATGGTTAAATAGACAAACACAAACTTCAAGGAAACTAGAATCATAATAGATAGGGTGCAATGAACAGACTGGAAACTGCAAAATGGACAGGGAAATGTCTTGTTTTATATAATATAATCAATCTACTGTCAGAGCCAGAACTTAACCCAAAATCCATGACTCTTAGGATGATACCCTTTCATGCATGATGCTTAAAGGCAAGATGGGCTGCCTTTCTAGGGTTTTAGGTAGGGTAAATTATTTAAAAGCTGGTATTGTATTGGAATATATCTCAGTATTGAACCATAAAGAAGGGTGACATGTTATGCAATTGGCTTGAATGAATATTTGTTCATAAAATATTCAAAAAAAGGGACTCACTTAAAATCACAGAGGTGGGACCTAAACCCCAGTCTTCTGCTGATGATTCCAGGGCTCTTTCCTCTATTCCAAGCTGACAATTGACTATAGACCAGTTACTCTGGCAGCAACCATTTGGAGGCTATGACAGGAAAAGAAGGAAAGATAGTCGGATTAACATGATCTATTGAAACACTAAGAAATCTAGTATTTATGGAAATACGAATTTATAAAGGATATTCAGTAGCCATGTTCAGAACTACAGATAGGAATAAATAAAAGAATAAAATGGTACTGAAACCTATTTAGACCCTAGTGTAAACTAAGCACTGCTATAGAATTGGTTAGGAAGCTAAATGTTATAATACGGCATGATGTTTTGATTTCATAGATGAAGGTTCTAAAAACCTAAGTGAACACACCAGTATTCAAATGCAACTTAGTCTGATTTAAAGACTTGCACTCTCAAAAGCGGAGCGGTCAACGGGGATGGAGATGAATATATTCATTTTAATGAATAGTGTATAATAGCAATAGAAGGAAATTAATTTTGCTTTTTGTATTTTTGCTCTAACCTACTAAAGAAGTTTAAATAATAGTAGCTGCTAATGACAATGATGTTGCAATAGGGTAAACTCTGTTTTATATAGTCGGTCTAGAGATAAACTGGTATAATGTCCAGAAATGAATGTAGTATTATCTGTTGGCCCTTAAGCTACTGAATGTCTTTACATTGAATAATCCAGCTTCTAACAATGTATCTTAATTCATAACGTAGTACTTTTTGCTTTATAGTGTTAAAGAAAAATAGAAGCAGATGAATGCCCAATTACTATAAAATGGCTAAATTAATTCAACAACATCATACAGCAATTTTAAAACAGTGTTTCAAACAATACTTGTGATGACTTGAGTATTCATGTTAATAACTTCAAAAAATAGGAATGCACATATATTTACACAGACACATACATGCATACTTCACAAATACATCTTTAATGTATGCTATCTTATGTACAGAGTTGTATGGAGTATTAGTATCTATGGAAGAGAATGTACCAAACTATTAACAGTGGTTACCCCTAAGTTCTGGGATTGATGATATAAAAGAAGTAATATTTATGTAATAAAGTAATCAGAGTTCTTATTTTAATATGTATAATACTAAAAAAGGAAAGAAACTTGGAAAATATATGACAAAAATGTTCCTTATATTATTAATGAGGAAAACACTAGTGTTCCAGTGGGGTAGAGATTGGAGGGGAAAGCAAAGGATGTTAACACATCATTTAAAGAAGAAATGCAAAGGGCTAATAAATGTATTGAAATATATTTAATCTTGCTCATAATCTAGGGGATTGATATTAAAATAAGAAAATAATTCTTTAGGTGCCTGGGTGGCTCAGCCAGTTAAGCCTATAATTTCGGCTCAGGTCAGGTCATGATCTCCTGGTTCGTGAGTTCAAGCCCCGCATCGGGCTCTGTGCTCTCAGTTCAGAGCCTAGAGCCTGTTTTAGATTCTGTGTCTCCCTCTCTCTCTCTCTGCCCCTCCTTTGCTCACACTCTGTCTCTCTCTCCCTTAAAAATAAACGCTAAAAAAAAAGTGAAAAGAAAAAGAAAATAGTTCTTTTTTATTTGTAAAATTAGAAAAGATAATCCGTAGTACTGTGGTCCTTATCCTCCTACAAATGCAATTGATGCCGCCTTTTTGGAAAACAATGTGATTCTATACCAGTCAAGCAACTTAAGTTCATAACCTTTGACCCATTACTTGTTTTTAAAATTTACTGATTTATTTTGAGAGAGAGAGAGAGAGAGAGAGAGAAGGAGAGTGAGAGAGAGAGAGAGAGGGAGGGGGGAGGGAGAAAGAAAGCAAAAGTGGGAGAGGGGCAGAGAGATAAGGGGGAGAGAGAGAGAATCCCAAGCAGGTTCTATACTATTAGTGCAGAGCCCAATGTGGGGTTGCACAAACCATGATATCAACCTGTGCCAAAATCAAGAGTCACATGCTTAACTAACTGAGCCACCCAGGTGCCCTGACCCAGAACTTTTAATTTTAGAAGTACTTAACATGGGAAATGCTCATAATACTATGATAACTAATATGTATATTTATATATGTATTATATCGTACTATATTATATCTATATTCTTTATAGATATTCTATATATGTTCTCTCTCTATATTCTATATATGATTCTAAATTTGTTTATAGAATACATACATAAACAGAGAAAGAAGATCATGGCAAGTCTTAATAATTCTCTCTGAGAATTATGCTTACAGATGGTGTTTAAATTTAATTTTTAATTTTTAATTTTTAATTTTTGCTTCTAAATACCCCATTATTTTTGTAATCTCAAAATTTTAAATGCAAATTAAAAACAGTGCTAGGAGAGACGATCTTTGTGCATGTGTACATCTATTTACCTGGACTGTTTTCGAATCCTTCCAAAGTGAGGCACTATCTAAATAGGGGGAAGTGGTTAACAATACTGTTATTAGTATAATCATAGAATGGGGCATCTGGTAAAGGAGCTACAAACATGACATTGAAGAAGGGTTAAATATTGGGGTGGGAAGAGATACAAAGACGTAATCTTCTCAAATGGCACAGGGTTTGTGTGGATTCGAGAGTCAAAATATATAGGTTCTAATCTTGATTTCATCACTTAGTATTTGTCTGTATTTCAATGTTTTCATCTTCATTTGTGACATAGGAATAATAACAGTACCTGAATCATAATTTCATATGAGAATAAAATAAGTTTGCTATATATCAAGTGCTTTGAAGACTACCTACCCCATTAAAAATACAAAGAGTACAATGTCACCATTTTACGTTTTACTTGACAGTTTACAAAAATAAAGCATTATAGCCTGAGTACATCTGAAAGATTTAGGACAGAACTTGGCTCCCTTTCTACGTCTATAAGACTCATTTTTCAGAGTCTAGCTAGTGGCCCCAAAATGGATGTGATCTTATATTTTGCTTTAGAATTTAGCTGAAGAATAAAAAGAGCATTGATTTGGTGAATTAATTAAGTGATTTTCAGTAGCTTCTACAAATGCTAACTCTTCTCACCTCTCCAGAGCAGGAGGAAAATGAAATCACTTGGGATGGATAAGATCACTGAAAGTTACTTGGGGTGTCCTGTGTTGGCCATCCTTTATGGTGGCTGGCATTGAAGTGATCTAATTGATTTTGTTCTGTGGCAGCTTGGAAAGTCCCAACATTTCTTAGCTTTCACACATGTTCTATAAAGCCCCAATCATTTTTAGTTAGCAGTTTTATTATTCTGACAATTTTCCTTTTGACAAATAATTATTAAGAACTTGAAGTACTATACTTGGATCAAAAGCATCATTTTTTTTCTCTTTTTCAATTTTAATTAGATACTGCATATTGATTCCCACAGTAAATGCCTCTGGGTCCTAATAAATACTTTGAGTAAAAGAATCTACTATTTAACCTTCTAATTCTTTCGTACAGAATTAAACTGTTCAATTGAACTTATATTCGTCAAGCTTTTAGACCTTCCATGTAATATGATGAACAAAAAATGTACTCCAACCTCAAAGTTCACACCTGCTGGGGGAGATAGAAAAGTATACAAAATTTTGCCTAGTCAGATAGTATCTTATTACTTTTTAAATATGTATTCTTATAAAATAAGAGAAGATTTAACTTAGGGAATTGGATAATTCGTCATGCAGGTGGCATTTAAGGAAGAAGAAAATGTATTAATTGATCAGGTAAGGAAATGAAAGCATTCTAGACTGAGGAGCCAGACTGAGCAAGAGGGCAGAATGGTCAGCGGGGGCCAGCATGTGGCAAGCAGGGTGGAATATATGGAAAGGGAGGCGAAGAGGATTGCTTGGAGCCAGACTGTGAAGGGCCCTGAGTGTCTGCAGAAGTACAGTTAACTCTTGAGCAACATGAGGGTAACAGGTGCCAGTCCCCCAATAGTTGGAAATCTGCATATAACTTTTGGCTTCCTTAAAACTTAACTACAAATAGCCTCCAGTTGACTGGAAGCCTTACTGATGACAGAACAGTCGATTAACACATATTTTGTATGTTGTATGTATTATATACCATATTCTTATAATAAAGTAAACTACAGAAAATAAAATGTTATTAAGGAAACCATAAGGAAGAGAAAGTACATTTACTGTAGTATACTGTAAAAAATCTGCAAATAAGTGGACCTGTGTAGTTCAAACCCATGTTCAAGTTTCAACTGTAGTTTGTTTTGTTCCACTGGCATAAGGGCTGTTGGTTAGGAAAGATACAGTGATGGGAGTGGGGCTCTAAAGGGAAGGGGGAAAGTAGGGACACTGCTAGATATTCATTTTTCTAGATTTGTCATTAACGCATGGAAAGCTCAATATGTTTAAAATCAGAATATTTAGAATATTCTTTCTTGGAGTCTCAGCTTGCTGCTATGAAAACAGGTCATCAATCTGTGTTTACTTTAATAAATGTCTACCTAAATCTGGCCAAATTTACCCAAACCTCTTTAACTTCTCTTTTCTCTCTATTCAATAGAACTGAGGGCTTCATAAGGGAACCCACTACAACACCAGTCTCCAGTTTGTAGCTTCATGAAACCTAAGCATTTCCCTACCCTCTACACCTAACCTACCTCCAACCATTGAGGGCAGACGTAAATCCAGGAACACAAAATTGCTTCCATTTTTTTTTCTTTCTTTACTTTTTAGAATGTCGCAGGTACCATGTTATTCCCTACTCAGCTTCACACAGAATGGATTAAGAAATTCAAACAAATGTTTTAAGTGTCTCAAGGATTTATATAGTTGCTTCCATAGAGGTATAAAATGGAGCCATTGATATTTGGTATATTATAAAGATTACATGTCAAATCAGAAGGAAAAAAATTGGTAAAATGAAAAAGGTAAGTTATCTATCCTGGGAGGGAGAGGATCTTCATTTGTTTCTCATACCAATATAAATTCCAAAGGATTGAACAATTTGCAGGTAAAAAAACACATCAAAAACCTTAAGAATATGAGATGATAATATGGTTGCAGAATTTTATAATGTTGGGCTGGGAAAGGCCTCTCAAACTCTGAAAAATAGTAAGCCATAAGGGAAAAATTGATAAATCTGACTATAGAAAAATTAGGATTCATCTACCCCAGAAAGCAACCCATAAAACCACATAAAGTTTGCAAGACCAGACGTACACCAGCACACAGCAAAGTATTTCCAATGTTTATGATTAAGGGTTATTATCTATAACATACAAAGAGCTCCTACATGAATAACTGTTAAGGAGAACCGTCAGCAATATGTAAACAGTAGTATTTCAGGAAAGCATACATGCTGATCCCACATCTTGGGTGACTTCTCTTCCCAATGCACTGGATTCACAACAATGACGTTTCCACCAATGTACTCACCGCTCATTCTGAGGTCATGAATCTTTGAAGAATCTGAGTGAAAGCGCTGAGAATGGAAAGTTATGAGAGCTAAATACAGTTGTTCTGACTCCTGAGGACTCAGGAATCCCACTTCAAGCCTTTGAGTTTGTTTATTTATCTGCAAAATGGGGATAATGATACTTACATACATCACTAAGTCATTAGGAAAATTAATGCACATTACTAAACCTTTGAGATGCAAGGATAAGCATTGTTGTGTGGGGGAGTGCAAGGCATTGTTGCTTCTCTGTAATCTGTTTAAGGAAATGCCTGATGTTTATATTCCAATTCTGAAATCAAACATCTGATGCACTTTGGTTAACTCTTTTATGGAAATGTTTGTGCTAAGTTCAAATTTAGATGAATTGGTAACTATTAGTAAATTTTTTATCAGGAGGCTACATAAAGCTAAAAGCACAGATTTCCCCCCACAATACATTGTACCTTTTTCTTTAGGTCATTTAAGCATCTTAGAGTCTGGACAACCTGACTGCTTCAAGTATACAGTTTGGAGATGCACAGATTGCTGTATAAAATATACAAGTAAAAAAAAAGAAGAATGCAAATAACCCTCCAAATCACTTCCTTCCTTGGATTATGGACAGACACTCTTATCTTTGTAATGGTCTTTAGAAATCATTTCGTTCTGCCCCTCATTTCACAAATGAGGAACCTGAATCCAGAGTGGTTAAGTGACCTGCCCCAAAGGCACAGAGCTAACTAAAGACAGAGCTGGGATTACAACCTGTATCTCCTAGTTACTCCTGTAACCCCCAGTCCTGTGTTCTTTCCCCTCAGCTACCCAGAGCACCCAAACAGCAGTGGCAGATAGGGAGATAAGATACACATGGCTTAGATTTTGTCCAGAATCTTAGTAGCTATGTTAGATACAGACCATCGTCCTCAGACTTGATTATGCTAAAGGCTGAGGTGGTCAATAGAAAGAATTTGGCATTTCAGTCCATCCAATCCTGCTGGGAATCTTTTGATTTTGTAAAAGATGACATTTGTTTACATGTTGATAGAATATTATCAACATTTGAGTCTGTGAGGCCTAGATTTAGGGTTCAAATAGTTATGCTACCCTATTATTGTAAAAAAAAAATGATCCAATATTGGCTTTCTGAGCAGTTATCCTTAATGGAATTTACTTTAGAGTATTGATTGCCAAGCCTGACTCATTCAGAAATGCCTCATGAGCTGCACAAAATACAGCTGTAGAGGTCACATCCCTGCAGAGTCTGATTCAGTAGCTCTGGGACCAGGTCCACAAATCTGTTTTTAAGAAGTACTCTGGATGATTCTCAGGGTCACCCAAGTTTTTGAACCACTGGAATAGAGCACAGATTAAGGAAGCAACAATCGGCTCTTCACTGTTGACTCTGAAGCTGTCAGTGGGTGTAGAATTTAAATACATGGTGCAAATAATTATAATTGTGTTCTGTAAGTAATTTCTTCTCTCTTTTTTTCCCTTGTACCCAGAGCTCATGTCGTTCAATACAGGCAGTAAGAAGCTATTTTTTCCCAATATTTCAGAGAAAAAAATGAACATTATGTCTGACATAAATTTGTAGTGTCACAGAGTGTTGTCATACTCTTGGACTCTTGAGATCAAATGAGGTTATTGAAAATATTTTTCAAAAAAATATTAGTGACTGGGGGCTTTAAAATAAGTGTGCCAATAATCACATCATCCTTTATGTGCATGTATTTAATGGGTGCAAAATAGGAGTAAAATGGAGGCAAATCTAAGTTCATGAATATATTTGCACACTTTATTTCTAAAGTTTATAAACTGATGTAGCCTGGCTTCTAATTTTCTTCTAGTCATCTTATCTTTTAAATTTTTTTAATGTTTATTTATTTATTTTTGAGAGAGAGAGAGCAAGAGAGCACAAGCATGAGTGGGAGAGGGGCAGAGAGAGAGAGGCAGAAGGAGAGAATTCCAGGCAGGCTCTGAGCTGTCACACAGAGCACGATGCAGGGCTCGAACTCACAAGCCATGAGATCATGACCTGAGCTGAAATCAATTTTTAACTGACTGAGCCACCCAGGCACCCCTAAATTTTGGAAAAAAACCTAAATATCCACTTCCAGCTGTCTTGCCAGTTGTACCATCCAGGCAGGATACAGAGGGACATGGTTTTCCAAGTGGGGGGGGGGGGGGGAGTGGTGTTTTGATATAAATCTAATTGAATTACATAGAATACTCAGCAGTAACAAGAATATTCTAGTGAATCAAACAATAATCATCAGGGTGCATTTCATCCTCACTACATTATGGTAACCAAGGTTAGGCCAGATTCTACAATACGGTTTTTATGTATTTATATAAATATATTTTATGGCAGAGCTAACTGGTTTCTCAAACTTTAAGATTTACTCTTTCTATTTAAAATTTATTATCCGTTTATAGAAAAAATATTACCATTGAGCATTAATGAAAACTAGATACAATAGAGAAAATAAATATTCAAATAGATAAGCTATTGTGTTGATTCCATGTCCCAAGAAATAATGATGGAAAGAAGCAGTGCTTTTTTTTTCCTTTTAAGAGCTTAAAAAAAAAATGGGCACTTTTCCCAGGGTTTCTATTTCCTGTACATAATATGGATGTTTGTCTTTACAAGTTAACGGGACCAAACGTTTTAAATTGATCTTTAACTATACTCTGAAAAATCCAATGGCTTATGTTGGCATAACTTTGTATTAAACTATTTCTCTGTGGAGAATAAGTTAAAAAACTTTTTAGCTATCAGGCAGTGGATTTTAATTTTTACATTGAGGAACTATAACCATGGAGTTGAGTATTTCTTCCTAATTTCTAACTTTGTGGAGTCATTCTTAAAACACCACATCTAGTTAAAAAAAAAAAAAAAAAAAGCCTTCCAAAAGCTTTCTCTGAAGTTTTACTTTTCAGTTGCAAAGTGTAAAATAACCTTCTGAAATGCCTTCTCTAAGTCCTGGTGGTGGTACAGGTTTGTGGTTTGTTTGGGGAGATTTTGTTTTGTTTTCAGGAGAGAGTGCACTTTCTTGTGAAAGAGACAAGGGAAAGTTTTACCTGTCTCTCTCCTGTTTTTTTTTTTTCTTCTTTCTTTCTTTTTCTTTTAAAGATTGGTGATAAGGAATTCTAACTACTTAATGAGATGGGAGAGGCCTCACTCCATTGGAGTGAGGACTCCAGGTGGAAGTTGATGGATTGGACAGGTAAAGACAAGAGTCCCGCCCCCTCATGCCTATAGTTGGGTATATATTAGGGAACCTAAAATTATGTACAGAGAGAGAAAGAGAGAGAGGGACTTGAGTTCTGTTATCTTCTTAGTAGATTCCTATTGTCAGGGTCTCAGAGGGGGTGGGGGGGTTGGCAAAATCCTGGAGCCAGAAGAGAGGACAGCGGCATTGATCAATCTTACTGCTAACATGTTGTACCTGGAAAACAATGCCCAGACTCAATTTAGTGAGGTAAGGATTTTAGATTTTAGCACTCCATTTAGAGATGCTTTTTTCATTTTTTTATTTTTAAACAAAAGCTTACATATTTGTGGTTCTTGGTCACCCAATGTAATGGTTTTGCAAATCGTGTATAGGAATCTCCTTTTCTTGGTAAATGTTTTCTGTGGTGACTGTAAGATTTTTTTTCCTTTAAGTGGGAAATGAAATAATAGGAGAAAAGACAAAAGAGAAACTTCTGGGTAATGTTATGTATTTGAAGAAACCCAATATTCAGGAGTTTGTAAAATCCCTTTTTGGAAGAACAGACTGGAAGAGAAGCTCACATTCTGCTAGATACATTGAAATGACTCCTCTGTTGTGTGCTCACGTACCAGTAAGATAAATTAGTTGACTGTGTCTTAACTCAGTTAAGTTCTCAGTTCTATCTCCAGACTTCATCCTAAAAGCAAATGAAGCTTTTTCAAAATAATCCAGGTGAGATTTTTTTTTTTTTTTTTTTGTTAAGCCATCTTTGTTTTGAATCCTATCAATCCAGAGACCCATCGAAAATCTTCAGGGGACTTCACTAATGTTCCTATTGTCTGGTGATTGACTTAAGACTTTCACTGTGTAATTACAAAGTTATTTTTGGGCAATGCATGATTAAATATTTATACATGCGTACGTGGCAAATGTGTATCATCGCATATAGGATTGGAATTGATGATTTGGCTCTCTGATCTCTCCTCAAATTTGTCTCAGGGATTTAAATCACTGGGCAAATGGATATAGGGGGAAAAAAAAAAAACTCCTGAAGAGACTATAAAGCTTTGAGGAAGTTTCCTATGGTTGAGGGAGGTCTAACAACAATATTAGTTTACATTCCTCAGAATAGGGCAGCTGTGTTGACACTAATCAGATTGGGGGAGGGGGGGACGGGTGGTGAGCTTGAGTTCAGTTTCAGATGAAAATGCTTGCAGGGGAATGCTTGGAAAAGTAGACTGGAGGACTGGAGGACTCAAACTGAGCTTCTTAAAAATCAAAACAAAGTGCATAGGACTCGATGTGCACGGCAAAAGGAAGAATCGCACAAAGGGCAGCAAAGCAGGGCCTGCGTTGTCATACTGACCATGCTATCGTCTAGACACCTGAACTGTGTAAATATAGCAGGGGAAATATCGAGTTATCTACAGAAGGAAAAGGAAGTGCCTATTTTCCTTTAAAACATTCAAGCAGGCTTGCTCGTCCTCAGTGGAGAAACTTGAGTTTCTTGTTTGGCTTTAACATTGAAAGTTAGCTTAAAATGTTACCAAACAGTTAACCAAAAAAAAAAAAAAAAAAAAAAAAAAAAAAAAAAATGGAGGTGACTTTAAAGATTGATCCCACCTTAGTGAGTTTTCATTACTAAATAAGTGGTCTGCCGGTCATATCATATCTGACTTTATGTTTGTTAAGGAGCTATTTCACACATATATTTATAAGTAGGCTGGGATCTGACTTTGGCTCCAAGTAGAAAGGGATAGAAAGAAAAGGTGGTTTAGAGATATCTGTAAGAAAAGTATGAAGATGCCAAGTGGAAAGTAATGATTCTTTCTCATGAAGGAAAAAACTGCGTAAATGTGCATAGAAGATAACCTGTAGGAATGATTGCCTTTTATGGAGGCAAAAGAGTCATGTCATATGTGAGAGTGTAGCACCCTTATCATGAGAGAAAATACCTTTCCATGGTTTGCGTTTTTCAAAACTTTAGGTGAAAGTGTATAGTCAGGTGCCCAAGTGATCCGTTTTCTCTTAGAATGCTTTTAATGTGTATAGAGGATATCTATGAAAAAATATGACTGAATTTCTCTAACTTCCTGCCTCTTTTTGCGTGTTGCCATTGTGTATTTTATATCCTTCCAATAATGTGTATATTATGCATAATTTTTATAGCTTGATTTTCATTCTATTACTTAAGCACAGCTTTCTTTGCTGTATAGTGTTATGTTTTAATATCTAGTCCTCCGTAAAAAATGCAATTCTATATCTGACTATACAAAATATCCTGGGACCGCATGGCCCTGAGAATCCGGGAATTTAATATAAAAGTTGTAATGCTTCTTAATTTATCTTAAGATAACGTTTCTTAGTAACCCTTGATACAGAAAGAGTGATCTATTATCCCACAAAAATTGTTAAAAATTGGGTAGATTAAGAATAAAAGCCATCTGGCTGCCCATGAGAATGAAAATTAGTTTGAAACAATAACCCATTCTCTGACTTCAAATAGTTTTTAAAATTAATTTCCTAGTAGCTTCTTTGGGTTGATAAAGACAATGTAAGAACACTGTTCTTTCTCTACCCCTTTTTCCACATCTCCGCAATTTTTTTTTCCCTCCAAGCAGAGCTAGATTTTGGGAAACTGTTAGTGAACAGTTAGTGAAAGGGTCTGGAAGGGAGGAGAACATGGGCAGGATGTAACAGGCAGAATTTCCCTTGGGTTACAAGGGAAAGAGGCTTCAAGGAAGCACCACTCTGGTGTGTCAGGCGCGGAATGACCCTGCCTCTGGGACTGGTCTCAGTCTTGGAGAAAGAGTCTCAAAAGAAGGGAAATACTTCACAGATTAAGTTTCAGTTCAACCTTCTTGCCAAAAAAAAAACAACGAAAAAAAAACAAAAAAAAACAAAAATAAAAAACAAAAAACAAAACTGGGCTGTGTGCGTGCATGCATGTGTGCGTTCAAGAGAGAGTGAGAAAGAGAAACAGAAAGAGACTCCTAACTCCTCCTTAGAAGGACATTTAGGACATTTTTATTAAAAATGTCTGTCTGGGTTCCTGTGTGAAGATGGAAAGGTACTTTAGTGAATGGGTTCCAGTATTCTAGAAGTAAATGGGGCTTCAAGGCTCCTATACAGAAACACCTCATTTTATAAATCAGGGTTAATGATCTCTCTCTCTCTCTCTCTCTCTCTCTCTCTCTCTCTCTCTCTGTCGTAGAGAGAGGTATAGGTGGATAAGTGAGTCCTGTTGACTTACTTGAACCTTTTTCTCTTTCATACCAAGAGAGACAGAAAGCATTCTGAAAAGAGCTTTTGTGATCCATAGTAAATGCTCCAAAAAGTTTCCTTAAAGAACTGATGTGCAAATCTACTGGAGAGGAATGGTCAAGGGAAAAAGTCTTTCCTCCCTAATAGAGTCTCCACAAGACATTTTTCCCATGGGAGTGATTTTTTTCTCTTAATAAATGTATTATCTTAAGCTTTCTGATGTTTAGCACCATATGTAAAAGCGTAGTAGGTCGGAAGCAGAATCTGCAGATTTCATTCAGCTGTCAGCCAGGCTGTGTTCCTCTTTCCATGCTGTAGTCTTAGATTGCATTGCTTCTTTTACAACTGGTTGCCCTCAAGCCCAGAGGGGACTGGGAGAAAGAGATCTTAGATCACAGATGAGAGACCATACCTTCTTTTGCTACTATTGGAAAAATGAGTGGTGATAATATATCACTTATCCTTTACCTAGATAAGGAAAAAGCATGTTTGTTTTGTTTTGTTTTTGTTTTTTTGTTTTTTGTTTTTGTTTTTTGGTTTTTTGTTTTGTTTTGTTTTGTTTTTTAGGAGAGCAGTGATCCTCAACTGGGGTGTGGAGAGTATACTGAGAAACATGAATGAATGTCTGGTTAGCTATGGCAACCAAAAAAATACTGGTTGCTTTTGCACCATGCCACATACATCTTCTGAAAGCAAAGTTACTAAATTTTCCTCAGATGATGAATAATATCAATTTGGATTCTGTCTTCTTCCCATGAAGGGAGGATCTGTCTGAAGTTAGGAGATGTTACATTAAGGAAGGCTATGGGTCAAACAGTTAAGAAATATGTTGCCCCAAATGTTCCCAAGCTTTCTTTGAGGTGCGTATGATAGCTTTGAGTGAGATCTGAGCTTGTGGGATAGAGGAGTATAAGTACAAGTCCTCCCTTCATCGTAATGTTTTGAAGTTAAGCTCCCCCCATTGAATACACTATTTATTCTTTGAGTCAGTTTATGTCAGTAAATAAGAAAGAATAAACAGAGATACCAGAAGACCCCTCTGTAGTCTTATTATTTTGAAGATGAAAAGTTTTCCAAATGATGGACTCAGAATTCTCTTTTGAATGTATGAGGAAAAAAGTCAGATGTCTGATGTAGCATTATTATTCAGCACCAATGTGGTGGACTGAGTTGCTTATGCAGGACATCCGACAGAGTAGTGGATTTGGCTTCTGAAAGAAAATGGATTGAAGTGTCAAAATTAAACAGTTGATGCAAACATTAGGTTATGAATTTGAGTCCCAATCTTCTCTTAAGAACACAATTTGGAGGCGCAAAAAAATAGTAAAGCGTAGATTATTAATGTACTAACTCTGTAAACGTCTTATAATTTTCACTGATACCTTTTGATGAATTTGAATTTCATCAATATTCGTGAGTGCTCGTATGGGGGGAGGGAAACTTTGGTTAGAGGACCACCTTACTCTTTTCACAGAAATGTTTCCTGAAGCATCCGTTATATAGAAGATGGTATGTAGGAGGGGAAGAAACAGTTCCTACACCAAGAAGTTTACAGTTCATAGAGGAAATGAGTACATAGAGTTATAATACAGGGCAGATCCTAATTGTCATATGAGAAGTATGAGCAAGATATATAAAGGATCAAAGAGAAAGAGAGTACCTTGAAACGGGAGGATCAAGAAAGTCTATATGTATAAGTAAATTGCAGCTGCACTTGTAAGGTTGGGTAGAAATTTCTAAGTCCTTGAAATATGAGAGGGAAGGAGGATTTAGGGTGAAGAAACAAGCATCAGCAGAGGCACAGAGCTGGGGTGAATGCTGGTGTGCCCAGCAATGTCAAATAGCCCAAATGGAAGTGAAAGCATGAAAAAATTAGGAAGTAAAGTTAGAAATATAAGACAGAGTGTCTCATGGAAGGCCAAATCACATTTAATAGTGTGGCAGTGATGAACCATGGAAGGATTTTGAACAGAAGAGTGGTATAATTGGAGCTGCACTAGGGGAACACTTGTTCAAGACAGTCTAGAAGTATAAAAATGCATTTCTCTGCATTGCACATTGGCCATCTTGCAAGAATATCCATTACTTCTCTGGGAAATTTGGAAGGGTAGAAATGGGTCATGTCTAAAGTCTTATACAACTTATACATTCTCTGCGCATTACTCTCTTTAATAGCTATGGTCCCTGCCATGGATAAGTTGGAAACAATTGGTTTTGGTTTGTCCTAATTTATGCATGTCATTCAAATGTAAATATGAATAGCACCACTTTCTCTTTCAAAAGTGTTTCACGTAGAAGACAAAGTATATGATCACCCTACAAATGAAGGCCCACTCTTTATTTCATTATCTCCTCCACCTCCACCCCAAAATGGAAAAGTAGTATAAATTTGTTGGTAAACAGATACAGTAGCTTTGATAACCTATCCACAAACCATTTAGATTATTTCCACCACGAAAGAAGCATTTCCTTACAACCCAACATTTACTAGGGGCTAATTAAGTACAGTCATATTGCTAGGCAGTGTAAGGAAAGCAGAAGTGAACAGTTGTAGCCTCTGGTGTCTGAGAATTCGCAATTCTAGGTGAACGTAAGGTATCATGAATGACTTCAGTATGAAACAGAATGTGGTAGGAGACACTAAAGACTTTCAAAGACAATGAAATGGTTTCAAACTGCTCAGGTTGAAGGTAATATTTTATGTAGTTTGAGGACCAGAATTCAGCCAAGTTGCAGAAGGAAGGTCATTCTGAGTAGAGTAAAATTAATAAAAATACAAGGAAAAACTGCATAGGACCAGATGACCAGATGCTGATATACCAGCATGATATATTGACTTGAAAAGAGAATGTTGATTTAAACACAGATCTGTATTTAGCATGTATGTCAAAATGGAGAGCTGTTGTAGAAATAGCAACAAAATATGGTAGGGACTTCCATGTTCTGAGAACTAGAACCTATGAATGTTTTGAAGGCATGGACAAGGTTCAGAATCCATGATTCAAAACTTTGTCTACATGCTGTAGGAGTGACAGGTGTCATCCTGCAGGGAAGGAGAAAAAATAGCCCACGTGATTTCTTGGGCTAGGTGAAGTTGAGAGTTTCCTGATCCCATTCCTGAGACCTCTACAGAGACAGATAAATTATCTTATCCTTATAGGGACTCAGTAATTACATTGTTATTTTTATTTTTTACTTTTTTTTTTAAACATTTATTCATTGTGGAGAGACAGAGCACAAGTGGGTGAAGGGTAGAGAGAGAAGGAGACACAGAATCTTAAGCAGTCTCCAGGCTCTGAGCTGTCAGTCAAGAGCCCGATGTGGAGCTTGAACTCACAAACCAGGAGATCATGACCTGAGCGGAAGCTAGATGCTTAATGGACTGAGCCACCGAGGCACTCCAGTAATTGCATGCTTAAATTAATCAAAGCTGGAACAGAATCCAGACTGATTGCTTCTATTATTTAGGATTAACTTTATTAAATAGTTATCTTAGAATCAGGATGAGAAAACCATTTCTCTGGTCACTGCTAGAAATGCAAATAGTAATCCCGGAGGTAAATGTGAGAGAATATACCAAGTATGATATTTTTCCTACATGAGAATCCCAACCAGGAAATAATAGAGCAGAAGCAAATGTGAATGTCTCATTTAAGAAACAAACACCCTGCCCCCCCCCAATTAAACAAAAACAGCAATAAAAAAAAGTCAAGATTTTGGAATCTCAAATTAAAAACTCTTTGCCATAAATATCTCAAATTTCATTTTGGTTGAGGTGACATATTTGCATTTGAGATTTGAACAGAAATATTGAGGGAAGATGTGTCTTCACCTTCACCCATATTAATATCCTTTCCTTCCACAACCTCCTTCATCACTTCCATCTCATGTAGGCAATTACAGAAATAATGGAGGGGTAGGTGAGGGTGGGCTCAGGGTGGGAGATGACTCAGTGACTTGATTTAAACGTAAAGGGGAGTGGGTAGGAGGGAGAACTGGCCTCAGTGATAAGTGGGGGGAGAAGTCCAAGCTTATATCTCATCCCGTTCTCTTCCTTGCAAACCTAATCCTCCACTAACAGAAAGTGGATTTTGAAAATACCCAGTATCGAAATGTGGTTGTGCTGATTTCATCTTTGTGCAGACATCAGGGGACACAGCAAAGTAACATCAGCGACCGCATTGCTTACAACCTCCTTTGCAGAGCAAAGTGGTTAGAGGGAATGTCTATACAGTCTTTTCTTTCTACTTCCCTGTATTTGATTTTCTCACTTGGTCTGATACTAGAGCACATCTATCCCATTCAAAAGGCATACCTTTTCATACTCTGGAAAAAACAAAAACAAAACACACATCTTGGGAAGCTCTCATTTCTAAATGTATTTCTTACTTGATAATGACTAAGTTTATACAATCTGCTCAGGTTTGCTTTTTCGAAGACAAAGTAAAATCAGGCTGTCATGTCCATTCTGAGATGGCTTTGCCAGGTAATACTTACCTGTCAATTTAAAGTTCAGTAACTGGTGTTAAGGTAAAGCACATGTTGGTTCTAGGTGAGGGAATATTGGCAAGAAGAAAACATTTTTGGAATGTTAGTGGATGTGGGTAGAGTGTAAATTGATATCTCATGCAAAATGTGCGATCTGAACTGCATCTTGTCTGTGTTTCTTAAATGGTAAAAAAAAAAAAAAAAATCCTATAAAAGCTGAAAGAGGGAATTTTGAGTCAAGCTGTAGTGTGTTGCCAGGGGCGGAAATTTATGAAACACTCTCGTCAACTCTTCTGGAAACACTACAAAAGAAATGGTTCTGCTTTCTTATTGGTGCTAAAGCCACTAATAGGTGCAGTTTAGTGTAATACCACTATGAGAATTACCACCCCCAAAGTCAGCTTGCCTTGGAAAGAACTCTGTACAGGCATTTTCTTTTTCCTTTCAAGCTTGCGCAAAAACACCCAAAGGGGCCATTTCCAATCCAGGCAGTGAGCTTTCTCAAGTTTATTCTTTCTCAGATCACAGAGACAATGGAGAATATGCCCTGTTTACTCAAATCAGTCTGGATTAGTGTCACTCTATTGATGGAATCAGAATTAAAAGGAAAACCATTACCCTCTCAACCAACGGGCAACATCAGATGTTTTGGGAACGGCTTGATTATTTTTAAATGGACCATGTGAGACTCTGTCACCAGACTAAGGTTGGGGACTCCACGGGCGTACACACAGAGAGAAATGGTGACCCTGGGTGAAGCAGAAAGCCCAGAATAAGCCTCAGGCTGGGAAATTATTTCAGTAGCCAGTCCCAAAGTATCTGAAAGGCTGAAAAACAGAATAGTAAGTTTCCAGAAAGGGTATTTTTCCTAGCTTTTTTCTAACCCCCAACACCAGCCCCCAGATATTTATCTTCAGATCAGATTGTTTCTAGTTCTTAAGGCCCTGCTGGGAGGCTACTTCACCCTTAACATTTTCTCAGAACTTCCCCCTCCCCCCATTCAGAATAACTTCTCCCTCCCCTGAGCTTTTGTGCACTTCTCTGTTCATCCTTCACTGCTCTCTGGGAGGCCCAGATGCCTTCTCCCCAATCCTGGTGGGTAGGGCACGTGTGCGGTACTTATCTCTGTATCCTCTCCAGGGCCACCTGGAGAGTGATGTTCCTGAATGTGATGGAGGCATGTTCTGTTGCTGTTGCATGAAGGGGTATCTTCAAATAAAAATTTGGCCTATGATATATACTTTTACAGAAATGGCTCTTTATAACTAACCTGTGCAAAAAGTAAAGTGACTCTTCAACGTTGCACAAACCTTGTCTCCACCTGTACATTCTGAATCATATGGTTTTCCTTGACATCTTACAAGTCCCTCTCCCTCTCTGTCTCTCTCTCTCTCTCTCTTTCACGAATCCTGGTATTTATTTCCATTATACCTTAAGTGGCAAGAAAGTTTTTAAGACAGGGAAGTTTCCCAAGTAAGAAATGACTTCTACTCTGACAGAGGTAAACAGTGTAAAGTGTGTGCTGCTTTCATTTAATGGATTACCCATGAGGACAGAGAATGTGTTTGATTTTTTAAAAAACTGAATAGATTAGATTGTTATCTTGCTTTGCAGTCACTTCTTAAAAGTGTTTACTTGCTTCCACACTGATTAATTTTGTCCCCTGATTCATTTTGTCCCCTGCATGGCTCTTGGTCATCACCAGAGATTTGGGTGGTTTGCTCTGGGTGAATAAGCTTGATGATTTGCAAACACTTTCCTGTTTTATTTTCAATGGTGTTATTATCACTAAAGGATGTCTGAGAAATCTTTAAGTCATTTTGTTCTTAACCGTGGTGTCCTAGTTTTTTGTTTGTTTGTTTTTTCGTGTTCAAATAAGACACCAGGGGCTGTTGTAATTATTAAACTGATTGACTGTTACTTTCGTGATTGAGTAAATAGGATGAAATGAATAGATGGCTGTCTTTTCAAAGTAAGGCATGTCTTCTGCATAGCTGGAAACTTCAGTTTTATTTTGCAGTTAAAAGTGACAGCTTAAAGGAACACTCCAATGTTATGTAAGTCACCGTGTCTAATTACAAAGCGTAGTAAATCACTAAAAACTTTCATCTCAAATACAATGAAAAATGTAGCAATCAGCAAAGAACTTGACAAGCAAGAGGAACACAGAACCAGTGTTTCTCATTTGAATATATATAGGATAGTAAAACTGAGTAGTGCACTCCTTGTTTCATGCTTTACTTTTCTATCTGCAGAGAAAAACTAGTGTTTCAACCTCTCTGTGTGTATTATAAAGTCAGGGAAATGAAGTCATGAACTTAGACCATTTGCAAGAAAATGGTGCGTAAGTCTGATAAAGTACAATCTCCGTTCCTGAAAACATACACTGTAAGCCCTTAATTATGGCATTATTCTAAACTGACTTCTAGCTAACAGGGCAGAAAATCATGGAAATCAGAGAGGGAGGGACAAACTTTGTGGCCTATCCACCAGAAACGAACGTCTTACTCTAAGTTTGTTTCCGGGTGGTTTCTTCCCAAAGAAATCTGCATTCGGCCACAAGCGCTGTCTGTAGGAAGTGAATAATTATATGGCCACAAAGATTTGGATTCTGACTGCTGACCTAGATGCATTAGGAACAAACTCGAGGCCATGAGGGAAAAGACACTGCCCTGCCACGAAAACGTGTATGTGTTTGTTTTAAGGAAGTAGGAGCTCATTAATAAACTTTCCAGCTAGGTGTGAGCTACTGAGTATTACTCACTGGCTTATGAGTGACAGGACTGGCTATTCTGCTACTAGTTCCCATAAAAGTTGAAGCTAAAAGCACAATCCCACCTACCAAAACAAAGCAGAGCACAGAGTAAAGGTCATAGAGATTATTTGCAGATGCACCATGACATTTAGTCTGCAGTAGTGTGTAAAGACATGAAGCCGATTTGAAGGCAGGCTTCCTTCAGCATAAAAGTCAACAGTTAGGCGCATTCGAATAAAAAGAGATATCTTCTGAAAGTGCTTTTTACTGGAAAATATTTTGCATTTATTCTTTCAATAAATATTTCCCGAGCAGCCACTGTGGCTCACACGCCGTTGCAGACGTGAGACCCGGTGATGAACGAGATACAATCTCTCATAGATTTATGGTGTAGCAGAAAACACCGATATTTAAAAAAAAAAAAAAAATATATATATATATATATATATATATATATATATATATATATATATATTTGTACAAATAATTTCAGTTATAATGATGCGATGTTGAGGGAAAGTCCGAGCAGTAAGACCGTGTGAAACAAAGGGGAATGCCTACCTGGGTGAAGAGGGATTCTCCTGGGGAGAATGGCATTGAGCTAAAACTACAAGACAAACTAGGATACAGCCCGCCAGTGGGAGGGGGCTGCGGACTGAAGGAGTCGGCCTTTGAAAAACTTGAGGAGTGCCTGTTTGCAGGTTGTTTAGTGAGCAAAGGAGAGAGTTTCAAATAGTGTGGTGAGGCCACTGGCAAGAGTCAGCGGGGGGGGGGGGGGGGGGGGGCTTTACTCTAAGACAGTTGGGACCTGCCCATGGTCTTCAACTTGAGAGAGACATGATCTCATCTACACTGAGCTGGTGGCAGGCTCCGAGGAGCTGGGTCTCTCACTGTCTGCAGTTATGCACAGTCTAAGAATGGTTAGTTTTATATCCTGTCCTTAAAATGGACAACTGTTTTTTGTTGTTGTTGTTTTTTTTTTTTTTTTTTTTAAGATCTAGAATGGTATGCTTTCATTGAATGTAAGTTTTAGATAAAAATTCCAGGCAGAAATCTGAGGGACTCAGATTTACATGCAATTGGAATGAAAGATAAGTAAGCAAGCGGGTTCTCAAGCCAGATTTACCGGTTTCTCATTCGGGCTGTGTCGCTCACTACCTTGAGCAAGTTACTTAATCTTGCGGGGCTTTGGTTTCCTCATCTATAAGTTATGTATAAAACATGGGATGATAATGCCACCTAGCTCATGAGGATTAAATGAATGAGCAGAACTTGAAGACTCTAAAAAACATAGGTAAGGACTCAGAAAGATTATTCGTAGTAGAAGTAGTAGCTACTATTCTTTTTGTAGACAGGATTGGATATGGATGCTCCATACGTTTCAGACTTTTAAAACATTTGAATGGTCACTGTTTATTGAAACGGCTGTGTCTTCAGTTTCACATCATGGTAAACAAAGCTATCCTCTGTTATACAATGATAATCACATTTAATCACTCCAGCTGATCGAAGTCATGATTTCTGATATGCCCTACACAGATATATTACAAAAATTATTTTTAAATACCTTAAACTCATTTTAAAAACCAATGAAACATTATCGATGATCTTCTAAAATCACCATGGTATGCTTTCCATATAAGTGACCTAACCTTCACTGAAAATTTTCATTACTATGTACTCTCTTCCTTCCACGTTACCACTTCTGCTAAACAAAGCTATCAAAATAGTGATTGTGAGAGGCTGAAAATGTCCTCAAACATGTTTTTTCCAACTTTGAAAAAATTGGAACTCTGTATATTTTTCCTTAATATCCGCATCTAGAAGTGATTGAATTTAGAATTATGCCTTTCTGCTAAGCCCCATGCCGCCTTGGTATGTTGATGGTGACAAAGCCCTTTGAAGAATTTAGATGCTCGTGATTATAATTTTGCTCATTTGTCATTACTGAAAAGGAGTACTGACTGAAATAAGAACCTGAAGTTTATTTTTTCTTGGTTGAGCTCTCCGCAGTGTGAATTCAGTAAATTTAGGCTGAGTTTTAACCTCAACATGGTCCACCACCTGGATTTGCAAATGCTGTTGTCCAGTGTTTTTCGACATCGCTGTCCACCTGATCAGCCAACTGTGTAGTTATTCATCTCACCTGAGGTTGTCTGGCATTGGCTTTTAGGGAGCTCTTTCCTGAGTTACGGAATCTCGGGCCTCAAAGGAATCTCGGCACTTTGTGTCAGACCATAAAGCATTCTAGTAAACTCTCTGCCTGCTGCCAGAAGTTCCTGTGCGCTTAGGTGCTTTATTCTTACAGGCTGTTTATTGTAAGGTATGAGTACAGTTTACCTCGAAGCATGTGCTTTGGGGGATCATTTGGAAGATAAAAGAAGCGAAATATTTTACAAGGAACAAAATCTGGTCTTGAGAAAAATCAGATGTTGAATATATTCTTAAGGTTGAAAGATGGTACTTCAACTTGACATTGTTATACAAATATCTTCTTGGCCGCGAATGGAGCATTTTAACTCAGTTGTGTTCAATTCTAGCATAAAACAAGCCATCATTCTTTCAGGTGAGGCAGGCAATAGAAAACTAAAAAATGACAAGCATTTCTCCCTACGGCAGTGCTTGTTGAAAAGTCACCATCCTGCTGATATTTGGGGATGAAGTGTAGAACTGTCTACTAGAGCATATTCGAATGAATGCTTTGTAAAGCCAGGGTCACAAGGAAAACTGCTTTCTTTTCCCAGGAGGGGCTTTAGAATGTTCACAAGAGCTCCTTCAGGAAACCCAAGGTGAAAGGTTTAATCAGCTGAGGAAAGTGTATGCATGCTGCTGATTTCTAGGCTTGGCTTGGTAAATCTGGATAAATAAAAAAGCAGGTTATCTCATGTTTTGAAAGTAATCTCATGGCACTTTAATATAGCTTTGTGGAGGAGTGTGGTCATCCATCAGAATGCTAGAATTGAGGCACCTTTTATGTTTGATCATGAGATTCAGTCTCCTTGTAGGAAACTAAGGTCCAGGTGGTTCATGTACCTTGCACAGAGTTTTCAGCACATTAGTGGCAGTGTTGGGACTTAGACCCCACATCACCAAGTCTAGGTTCCAAGTTCTGTTCCATTACTAGGATCCACTCAGGAATGGTAAGTGCTAAAGAGTATTCAATTCCCTTCCCTAGCCTTGTCTAATAATCAGTCAAAGATTAGAAATATAATTTCTTCCAAATGAAATTTGGGCAACTTATTGTTTCCTGTGACAAGGAAACATTTAAAAATTTGTTGAATGTTTACTTATTTTTGAGAGACAGAGAGAGAGAGAAAACGAGTTGGGGTGGGGCAGAGAGAAAAGGAGACAAAATCCAAAGCAGGCTCCAGGCTCTGAGCTGTCAGCACAGAGCCTGATGTGGGGCTTGAACCCATGAGCCGTGAGATCATGACCCGAGCTGAAGTCAGCGGCTTAACTGACTGAGCCACCCAAGCACTCCTCAATGGAAGTAAATTAATTTCGATTACATATCCTGACAGCAACCTCTCCTATTCCTGATTTGGCTTTCATTCCTTTTCTTCTTATTTTTTGAATTAACCTCTTGCCATAGACTGCTAGCTCTTGTTGCCATGCTGCCATAAATTAGCTATTACGGATGGTAATGTCTAGTAAATAGAACTTATAGCATGTCTCTTATAAATTGGAGGAGAAAGTTTTCAGAAACACAAATTATGTCTAAGTCCCTCTTTCCATTGCACTGGTCAAATGACTTGATGGGGATCCTTTTTTTTTTTTTTTTTTTTGATGCTAAATTCTTTTATAGGAAAGTACTTATTACATTGTCAACTTTAAGTATAAACCCAGGTATTCAATATTGAGTTTTATTTACAGTGATATATACTGACACAGTATTGCTGAGCAGATGAGAAGAAAATTTAGGTTCATATTATTTTCAGAGTTTAAGATCATTTAACAGTGTAACCCAGGGGGGAAAAAAATAGATGAAACTAAATAGGGATTGCATTTATAGGGCACTCTTACAGCAGTGTCCACTCAGGAAAAAAAATCTAATCTTCTGTATTTTAATTCTAATAATCCATCCTAATTGAAGTTTAGTGAAGAAACAAATCAGAGCCTATAGATGGCTATGAGAATGAAGGGTATAAGAGAGGAGAAAAACAAGAAAATACTTTTATCTGTATTTGGTAATACTACTTATCTAAACTTACTCTTTCCTAATGGTAAAAGCAAGCAGTTTAAGATTCAGCCCCTGGGTATCCCTACACTAATCATGACAGCTCCATGTTTCAGAACACCCCCAATTTGTTCTGTGATTACCAGGAGTATAAGTCTCTGTGACCAAGGTGTGTTTCATCCTTTCTGCGGTCAGATCAACTAGTGTGTGATGAAACTGAATATATTCTAGTTACAGATGCTGGTAAAAAACCTAGGGTCCAGGTGGTGAGTCTTCTGTTTCAAAGTTATTTTACAGGAAATGATGCATCTGTTTGAATTCAGAGGAAATCAGTTGTTTTCAGGCTTACAGTAGACTTCAGACAAGTTGTGTTCATTTTGCCTTTCAGGTTTTGTGGAAACAAGGCTGTCTCCTCTTTCAGACATGATAGGGTAGATATGTGACATTTTTTATTCATTCATTCATGCATGCATGCATTCATTCATTCATCGAGTGTCTACAGAATATATTAAGTTTATTTCAAAATCAAGATGCCTCACGGTTTAGAAAGGGACAATCTAGTTTCTATTTCATTTCAAATATGCTAATAGTTTTTATTACATCAGACACATGGGACATAGACGACCCCATACAGTTCTTCTAAGGGCAGTTTTTTGACTGATGTGCAAGTGCCATGTTCTAACTTTTCACACTCTTTTACTGGTCACTGTAAATAGGCATTACATGAACATCCAAGAATAACACAAGATCCCCACCCCCTATATTCATGGAATTATAGTAAAGAAGGGGCACAGGCATTGCTCCATTCATCCCATCAGCTTCCCTTTGTGGAAAATAAGGTATAAATATTGTTCTCATTAACCTGGTACAGAGCTAGCTTCATGGGCATACAAGGTATGTAGTAGCAAAGGGTGCTGTGCTTTGTTTAATGCTCTGCTATCACCATTTTTTTAATGTTTATTTATTTTTTTTATTTTATTTTGAGAGAGAGAGACAGAGAGGGAATGGGGCAGGGGTGGGGTGGGGGGTACAGAGAGAAAGAGAATACCAAGCAGTCTCGGGACTGACAGTGGGGCTCGAACTCAGGAACCATGAGATTGTGACCTGAGCTGAAATCAAGAGTCAGACTCCTAACCAACTGAGCTAGCCAGGTTCACCACCATTTTGAAACTTAATAATTTATGAACAAGAGGGCCTGTATTTTCATTTTGCACTGAGTCATACAAATTATTTTGCTGATCTGGCCTATGGAGGACTTGTTCTTCTCGGCAATGTTGATCTGCCCCTCAGCCTCCAATGCTGCTCTGTCCACATGTCCGCTCTCTTGTCAAATCAAAGAGGCAAATAAGAAACTTCTCTCGTTGTTGTTAACTAAATGCTTTTTAAATTAACTTCAAAAGGACTGTTTCCCATGGCAGGCTTATGACATTGATTTTTAATAAAGTTAAGCAAAGTATCCAAGTAGATTTCCTTTCATGGAATTCTTTGGGTTTGTTCTTGTTTGTATTTTCGGCTAATTAATTTAAAGTTAGTAGTGCTGGTTTTGTACTTTAGATTTTTTTTTAAGACAATTGAGTATACTACTTGGTTATGTTTCTTTAAAGTAACATTTAAGAAAGGTTTGCATTGAAATGTGTTTTTCCATTTTTATCTTGGATAGTGAGCAGCTCTTTGTCTAAACCTAAGAATTCCAGCTTTATGATGCATAAAGAAACCTAGGCAGTGGAGGCACACTCTGTTGTTATTAAGTAAAATTTTTCACCTAAACTGATTGGAATTAAAAATGATGGCATTTCAAAGCCCAGCCATCAGCACCCACAGTGCTGTTAATGACTGGGAATAAGGCTTCTGTTTCTTTAGAACCACGCATTATGTTCAGCCTCACCGCAGTCCCAGGGGTCTCCTAGGTGCCTCTGAGGTGAATGCATTTTCCCTTTCTCTTAAGTCCTTAGTGAAGTGCTGAGTGTTTGCTCACTGGCTTTTAAAGCTGGTCCCAAAACTTTTCTCTTTACATATATTGAAAAAAAAAAAGAGTTTTCAAAGGGCTATGTTTCTTTGTTCTCATCCAAGCCCACAATTAGCTGAAGTTCCAATTCTGCATAGCTGGAAGGAGGAGGGAAGGGTGGCTCAACAGGCATTTTACTGCCTGTGAGAAAGTGCTCGGCCCAGTTTCTTTGTCCTTTATGTCAGGGCCCGCCGCTTCCCTAATTGTACTGCTGTAGGGAAGCACGTGCCTCTGGGAGCATTATCTGATTCCTCCCGGACGTTCAGGAGGGCTTTGCATGCTGACCCTTAACTTGAACACAAATAATATCTTTTCAATCCCATTCCTCCTCTGCTGCTGCAGGCTTGGATGCCTGGGGACTTTGAATTCAGCCTGGGGGTGGGGGGGGTGGACGCTTTGTGGGGCCTCGGGGGTTTTATTTTCTTCCCTCCTCATCTCACCTGCAGTCCTGCCTCACCTGTCAAGAGGGGAGAGCTGAAGATGGAAAGAAGGAGGGGGGGATAGGAGCTGCCGAAGTCAGAGGGGAGAGGAGGCAAGACAAACAGCTGCTCTTGTCAGCATGAGGATAAGTGTCAAGAGATTAATAGTTATTTGAAGAGCAAATGGGGACGTGGCATTCGGCAGTGGAATGTGAAAGTATAAATGTAATGGAATGGGCATGCGGCCTTTAACATTTAGACAGATGCTCTCTGGACTGAAGGGAATGGCAGAGTTCTTGGCTTCTCCCCCCGCCATGTGAAATACCAAAAGTTTGGTTAAATAATTTAGTTTCATTAACATTTTTGTCAAGCGTCTATTGCTTTTGTAAGTTTGTTCTTCTCCATCGTTTTACTGGGGCTAGGACTCTCAGAGTTCTTTTTCCAGGGAGGAGCCAGTCTCCTGGGTGCCCACAAGACTGTTTTTTCTCTTCTTGCTTTTGCTTGGTTTCCCCTTCACTCCCTTGAAGAAACAGTGAGATTAACCTGTACAAGCAAACCTGTCCCATACAGTGGTTGCCCCTTCTGGAAATGTGTCCAGTTTGACTCAAGTTTAGGAATGACTTGAATTATCTCCTCAGGCTGACAGGTGTGATGGTGCTGGGCAGGGCCCTAGACTCAGAGTCAGAAGATTTGGTTTCATAATTCCCACTCTTTGCTTATTAGCTGATGCTTGAGCAAATCACTCCCCCTCTCCGATAGTAATACTTTTTTTTTTTTGCAGATTAAATGAAAAGTTAATCCATTCTTTCCGTACATGCAGATTTAATGAAAAGTTAATTCATTCTTTCCATAGACCATGCACAGAATGCCTACTGTAACCATTTTCACAGAAGGCATAAAACATTAGGCAGCGGAGTTACCCGAACTAATGTGCGCCTCAATTACATCAAATATAGAATGTTTATTATAACTAAGTGATATTTCTCTTACACATGTTCTACTCTGGCAAAGAACAAACTGCTGCAAAGAAAATGAAAGAACAGAGGAAAAATTAGGCTGTGTTTGGATGGTATACTAGCATGTTACTTTTAAAAACATATAGGTGACTCACCCTTACCTTGCTACCGATGCTTCGCCAGTCTTGATGAACTGAGACCTTGGTCAGGGGTTGGGGGGCACTCTTGGTACCCTGGGACAGAATTTAGATAATAAGACTACAAGGAAATTTGGAGAACATCTGCTTTTGTTCCATCTGCAGCAATTTGATGCTCACATCCCTTTTATAACATATCTATCCAGTGATCATTCTCATTCTGAATAACATGGCAGGAGGGGGGGGCGGGGAGTAGCACGTGGTATTCATTTATTTTAGAGATATTCTATACACCTACTAAACACTGGACATTTCTGCCCAGTTTGTTAATGAGCACGCATTCCACATTTTCTTTAATTCAAATATAGTTGCCACACAATGTTACATTCATTTCAGGGGTACGATATGGTGATGTCAAGTCTGTACCTTATGCTATGCCCACCACACATGCAGCCACCGTCTGTCACCATACAATGCTACCTCAGTATCATTGTATATATTCTACTTTTAGTTGCTCTTCAGGAGACCACAGTCTCCCAAGGCTGCACCCTTACAAGGCACGCACAGGCCTCAGACTTCCCTTGCTGTTTCCGTGTATCGCAAATTGGTCCCTTTACTTGAAATATGAAGTTTCATAGACCCAAGGTGGATTTCTGGACAACGTATGCACCAAATGACGCCTTTTCGGAGCAATGATGGGCAGCTGAAATGGCTAACTCTGGGGTTTCTGGGTGTCCTGCAGCCACAGTACACGAACCTGGGGCTCCTGAACAGCATGGACCAGCAGATTCAGAACGGCTCCTCGTCCACCAGCCCCTACAACACAGACCATGCGCAGAACAGCGTCACGGCACCGTCGCCCTACGCGCAGCCCAGCTCCACCTTCGATGCCCTGTCGCCTTCCCCCGCCATCCCTTCCAACACCGACTACCCGGGCCCGCACAGCTTCGACGTGTCTTTCCAGCAGTCTAGCACCGCCAAGTCGGCCACCTGGACGGTAAGAGCCCCGGGCACCTGTGTGCCCTTAAACCTGACCCCTGCCTCCAAGGGTGGTCTTCATTGCCACCCCCCTCCCCCCCAGGGACTTCTCAACTCTGTCAAGGCTTAGAGATTCATTTCACAGTTTCTCCCTGTCCTCCAAGGACATTTTGGTTTTGACTATTTAACACTGAACCAGAGAAAGAAAAAGTGCCATTGAGTGGGCAAAGCCCTGATCTGGGAACCAAAGTCCTGTGTTCTGGCTGACACGTAGTATTTTCAGCAAATCTGTTCTCCCCCTCCCAGCTGTCAGGGGTCCTTGGTGTAAAAGTTTTTGGAAAGCTATAAAGCAGTATGCCAACAAGAAATATCATAGTCGTAGGATGTGTATTTGCATTTACCAGAATGTAGGATAGTTACCAGTCTCCTTATTTTAAAGAAGTAAATGCCATATTAATATGTGGTTAAAAAATAAAATCACAGGCATGGGGTAATAAGAAATATAAATTTCATTTATTAAGGAAGGGCTAAATTTGTTTATACATGTAGGTTCTATAACACGAATCGTAACTTATTGATACAAATAGATTTATCACCTTTATAATTTTTCCCCCAAAGACGCTTCTAAAACTGTTCATCAGAGTCCTGAATTAGTCCAAAGACATTATGATTAAAAATGTTGAAAAAAAGAACTTTATATATGTAACTTTTCCAAGAAAATATGGAAATACTTTCAAAAATTAAAAAGGTACAAGAATGTTTATTCTATTTCAAAGTTCATATTGTAATGTATTATAAATAAGGTTTGTATATAAGGGAGGAGATGTACAAGGCTGGTTTTAATTGCTTGATCAAAGAATGGCCAATACCAAAGTGGCATGCATGTTTTTCAAACAACCTAATATTTGCATGGATTCTAAAAGCACTTCCAAATATCATCCTCTTATTGAAAAATAGCTTTAGAATGGTTTTAACAGGTTTTTTTCCCTCTTTGGCAAATAGCTTTCTTTGGAAAGTGTTTTACTTCTATATTATAGCATCTAGTTCACTATTGCTTTAATCCAGCTGTATATGGTTCATAAAACAATCTACATTTGTAAGACTACATCCCAATGTAATTTCACATTGTTCCCTCATTTTGTCTTCACTTCTTTGTGAGCTAAGTAGGATGAGCTGTATACTTCCCATTTCACTAGTAAGGAAAGCTAAGAATGTGGAGGTTAAATGACATCCCTAAACGGACAGAGGCTTTTGTGTAACAGGACCTATTTCTGATTCTGACCTGCCCCACCAGATTGTGTTCTTTCTTTCTTTTTCGTTTTTTCTAATTAAAATTTTTTTCAATGTTTATTCATTTTTTGAGAGAGAGAAAGAGAGAGAGAGAGAGAGAGAGAGAGAGAGAGAGAGAGAGAGACCGAGTGTGAGTCGGGGACGGGCAGAGAGACAGGGAGACACAGAATCTGAAGCAGGCTCCAGGCTCTGAGCTGTCAGCACAGAGCCTGACTCGGGGCTTAAACTCAGGAACGCTGAGATTGTGACCTGAGCTGAAGTTGGACACTTAACTGACTGAGCCACCCAGGCACCCCTATTTCTTTCTTTTTCTACTGTTCCACATAAGGATGTTCAACACTTGCCTAAAATTTTATTTTAGTGCTTTTCTTTCATGATTGGAGAAGCGGTTCTGTCATGGTTCATATTTCAAACATAAAGTCTAACTATGAGCCTACAATTTTATCTTTTTTCCATGTGTTACTCACCAACTGTGTTATAATCATGAGTGTCTTTTATATTAATAATCCTGGAGGTGGACACTAAAGGTGAGTAAACTTAGAGTTCATAGGCCTTAATAAATATTGGTTGATCAACCTAAGTAATACTTGGCTGAAGATCTGCCCGACTAACCATTTTATAAGTGGAGCATAATGTGCTTTAGAATAGGGGTTGCCGATTGGGTGTTCATAATCCCTGATCTCCAAGGCTAACAGTTTTTTGTTTGCATACCCAGGCCAAGCTCTGCTGTGTTAGGAATAAGCACATCTGAAGGGCTGATGGGCATATGGAGACCACTTAATGATTGCTCACTTCCCTTCTAAAATGGTTTAAAAACCATGGTGATAGATCTTGTTGCAAGTGGAACATTAAATCAGCCACCCTTCGCCTCCTGTATCACCTCCCATACAGAAGTCTTAAGGTTTATTTTTTTTAGATTCAACACAATTCTGAACCATCAAAGCCCCTCTCTAGGACAAGTAAATTGTCACACACACACACACACACACACACGCATGCACACACACGCACACACACACACACAAGGTTGGGGATGTATGCCTAAGTGGCAGGTTAAAAAGAAAATAAAATGTCTTGTGGAGTATACTGGTAAAATTTCCTTAGGTGGGACAACAGTGAGGTCTGTACTCTGAATAAAGGGGTAGGCATTGCTGTTAAGGGAAAGGTCACTCTTTGGGGGGCAGAAAACCTGGATTCTAGACATGATCATCTTTGTGACTTTAGCCAAGTCACTTGGTCTTTCTTGCGTTCGATCTGTGTCTCTGATGAGGAAAAAGAGGAGTCTGGTAAAATTTGTTTTCTTTTCTTCTGGTGTGCTAGTGTTAATAATCAACATAGGACACTTCTAGAAGGACTTAGGTTCTTATTAGGTGTTTTACCTGCCATTTAATGAGTGGCCTGGGTTAAGCTCTTTTGCCTCTCTTGGATCTTGGTTCATTTGTCTACAGTCTGCCCTATAGATTTTACAGAACCATATAGAATTTTACAGGTTGTATAGAATAGGTTGAATTAGATGTCCATTCTCCCCTACTGGTGTAGCGTGTGGTATCTAGAGTTTTCCTAAGTAGTACTTTCTTGTTCATCATCAGTTTTATTTTAGGCCCAGTTGCATTTCTTCTAAATTTAGGACACTTGAACCCTTATCTGAGTAGCAGTTGAAATCACTTGAAAAGACCTCAGATCTATCCACAGACACCAGTATCTTGTACATAGCAGCATCTGAGTCTCTAAGCCAAATTATATATCCCCACACTTATACATCGACCTCACTTTTGTTTGTTTGTTTGTTTTTCAAAGATCATTTATTTATTTTGAGGGCAGGGGAGAGAGAGAGAGAGCAAGAGAGAGCATGAGTGTGCAGGGGAGAGACAGAGAATGAGCGAGCGAGAGAGAGAGAGAGAGAGAGAGAGAGAATCCCAAACAGACCGAGCACTGTCAGCATGACGGCAGAGCTATCATGAGCCGTGAGATCCTGATCTGAGCCAAAACCAAGAGTCGGACGCTTAAAGGTCTGAGCCACCCAGGTGCCCCCATAGACCTCACATTTTAAAAAGTATTGTCCCATACATTTATTTTGGTTGAGCCTCACAACTGAGGCTGTTAGCCCCACTTTTATAAATGAGGAAACTTAGAGAAGTCAAGGTTCCAAGGCTTATCACCTGTCGAGGAGGGAAAGGAACTCAGGACCCCTCACTCCCAGTTCAAGTCTGTCTGCCATCCTGTCTAGACTGTCTTTCCCCCTGATTGATAGAAGGAGACATACAGAGACACACAGGCCCTGTGTAGTATGGTGCTAAAGACCAAGTGATGGAGGGTTTTTTATTTTATTTTATTTTATTTTATTTTATTTTATTTTATTTTATTTATTTTATTATTTTTTTAATATGAAATTTATTGTCAAATTGGTTTCCATACAACATCCATTGCTCATCCCAAAAGGTGGATGGAGGGTTTTTTAAATGTCCTATTACACAACACCTATTTCTTAGGCATATGTGCATTTTAAAGCAACTTTTCAAAATAAAACACTATAATTTAAAACCGTGCACAAACGGGAAGCAGCAGAAGCAGCTGTCATTAGGAAGAGCCACACTTACTACATGGTATTCTGGTAATTCTGTAATAAAAACTGTTTAGTACCATTTTATCACTTGTCATTGTCCTTTTGTGTTTTCTCTTTTCATTCTGATTTTACGCATAATCACTGCCAAAACACAATGAATACATTTAAAGTGTATATGCATATTTCCTTTGGTTTCTCTATTTTTTATTTTTTTAATGGTTATTTATTTTTGAGAGAGAAACAGAGACAGAATGTGAATGGGGAAGGAGCGGAGAGAGAGGGAGACAGAATCCGAAGCAGGCTCCAGGCTCTGAGCTGTCAGCACAGAGCCCGACCCAGGGCTCAAACTCACGAACTGGGAGATCATGACCTGAGCCAAAGCCAGACACTTAACCAACTGAGCCACCAAAGCACCCCTCTATTTTTTACATAACAAATACAGTTGTGTGTCCAGTTCCATAAAAATATGGTATTTATTTTAAACTTCTTCCACTGAAATAAAATGAAGTGTGATAACATTTTCCATATTCTCTGTTTCACGGACACACACACACACACACACACACACACACACACACATTCAAACCCAAGCAGTACTGAATGCAGGATTTACTTTCAGACTCTTTGCTTATTTCTACAATATAATTGCTACTGCTAAGAGAGGCCTACCACTCATTATATTAAGGTGCTACTCCAGTATTATAGCTAGGAATCATTAGCTATAAGACAGTTGACAGAATGGTGTTTTAGAAATGGCAGGAAACTTAGGTACAGATTTCAATTCTGAAATTTCCTAGCAGCATAAGCGACCTGCCCAAAGAATCCAATCTCTTTAAAACTCGCTTTTTCATGTCTGCAAGTGGCCATGTTAACACATCCCTTATTATGAGAATTGCATGATCTGTCTAGAGCACTGATCAGCGCCTGACTGGCCATAGGCATAGAAATGTTTATGAATCTGAATTTTGATCCCTTTGTTTCATGAGTTTATTACAGTTTTGTGAAGGTTCACTCGTACAGCAAGTAATAATTTGAAAGGACGCAGAGCAGAATGTTTCTACTTTTCTTGCTTTCCTTAGTGCTTTCAGGCATGCATACATACTCTAGCCCCAAGGGACTGTGATACTATCCACTATCCAAATATATGAATAGATGCTAGAGAATGATTACAGGCCGCCCCATACGCAGACTTCTGCAGGGTGGCTGTGCTATTTTCCTATGCCTGCCCAAGCCAATGCAGCCTCCTTGCCTGCACAAGGCAGGACCCTCTCCATATTTTAAGAACCTGTTGACTTCAGCATTTATTTTTCATTGTTAATCTGCCACTTCATTTATGGGGATGCCTTTTGTAGTCACCATGGTAAATAAAACACAACAGTGGATTTCACTTATCAAAGAGTCAACATGTTGATTTGCGATGGCAGAGTACTGGGAGCCTACACGCTCGCCAGTGGGGGACTTTCAACAAATTGGGGCAAATCCATATAACGAATTACTCTGGGGCCATTAGAAAGAATCATATGTACTGACCTGGAATGCTTTTGGAGTTGGTGGGGAGGCAGAGATCAGCTTTCTGTGGCACCTACCTGAGAACGGAGAGGTCTGATCAGAACACTACTTCTGGGGGCAGAGTGTTTCCTTTCCCTGGACTCCAGTGACCAGGCCTCTTTGTGAATATAGGTCAGTCTGTCTCGATTATAAGCCTCGCGCACCTTCCTCAGTTTGAGAGCTGTTTTCTCATAACCCATGGCACACAGTATTATCTGTGTGCAAACACTGTGAAAACCTCAGGTTAGTGTTTTCTGTTGTGCTTAGTCTGAGGTAATGACCTGGCCTTTGGACATACAGTCATTTTTGCTCTTGTGACTTTCTCCCTTCATAGATTTCAAGGTCTTAGAGGTCAGGCCTCCTGACCTGGTGCCCAGCACACTGTCCAGCATACAGTAGGCCCTTAATAAATATTACGAGACTTTGTTTTCTCTTCATGGTTAAAGGAAGCAATTATACTTCCAAGCAGTATCCCTCAGTTCTGACCTTGATTGTTAACTGTCTGTAAATTTGATGCTTTCTCCCTCCACCCATGATTTATAGAGAGCATTCTTCCTTTGCCTCTCCTAATCATGCCAGCCTCATGTCCTGTTCAGAGCTTTGAAGAATCTGACTTGAGCAAGTGGAGAGATTAGGGAGGTGGCATTTGAAAGGGGAACAGCCAGTTCCCCGGAGAGTTTCATTGATCCCAGCATATCAGTCTTGCAAAGCTCTCTCCCCTTGGCTTCACAGGCGAGCTGAGATGCATGCCTGTGGCCCACCCTCCCTGTCATCAGGTTACCTGTAATGTAAGACTTCCAGAATAAGGCTGCCAGCTCTGCAGAAATCTAATGCAAGCCAGCCCATTGCGTGGCCCTCTGGAATCTTGGGACTCTTAAGAATAGCCCATCAAAGGACATGATGTACAGACACACTTTTTCATGGTGAATATGATTTATCAACTTCTTTTCACAAAGGAAACACTTTGGTCTTCAAAGTTTGAGCTTTAACTGGGACTTGAGCTGATCTCATAATTGAGTGGGTGTTAGACTTTATTGCTGAGGGATCGAAGTCAGTAGACTGGCTCCTGCCAGTGTTACATTTGTTACCCATAACAAGGTTATTTTCACTTCTTGACATAGCTTTCCTGCAAATCTCCTTTTTGTGCCTCTCTCTCATGATGAGGGAAAAAAAGTGCCTTTTTGTTCCTCTCTCATGATGAGGAAAATAATAACATTGATCATATTCACCTGCTCTCCGGCTCTTCCTTAGTTTACCAAGCATTGAGGAAGACTCTCCTAAATAAAGAACTTGAAGATTCTTGGTGATGGTTTGTGTGTCATACTCAACCCTAGATTGGATTTAAAAATGAGTTTCCATTACAAGACATGCTGCAGGGGTATTGTCCCGAATGCAGAGCAGAGTCACTTAATCAGCATGCTTGCCCTAATTTGTTTAGACTGACTCTAGATCAATGTATTTGTGATAAGCCAGTTTCACCTAATCTAATGTTTATGCCCCTCCCACACTATTCTGAGAGATTTGTTGAACACACTATAGTTTTTATTTATTTATTTATTTTTTCAACGTTTATTTATTTTTTTTTTGGGACAGAGAGAGACAGAGCATGAACGGGGGAGGGGCAGAGAGAGAGGGAGACACAGAATCGGAAACAGGCTCCAGGCTCTGAGCCATCAGCCCAGAGCCCGACGCGGGGCTCGAACTCCCGGACCGCGAGATCGTGACCTGGCTGAAGTCGGACGCTTAACCGACTGCGCCACCCAGGCGCCCCTATAGTTTTTATTTAAAAATGAAAATTTTGACATTGATTTATTATATCTAATATGAGAACTAACCACTAATTAAAAAGAAATAACTAGCAAATTTAAATAAAGCTGGCATTTCTTTTTCTATGACAGTTTCCTTTTTTTCTTCTGGTCCTTCCCTTCTTCCTCTTTCTCCTCCTTCTTTTCCTCCTTTACTATGTTACCATTAGTCGTGGTCAGTTTCTCTTTTGGTTTTTGGACTCGAGGGGCACCTGGGTGACTCAGTCGGTTGAGCGTCTGATTCTTGATTTCTGCTCAGGTCATGATCTCACAATTTGTGGGTTTCAGCCCCAGGGCCTGCTCTGTGCTGACAGCGTGGAGCCTGCTTGGGATTCTCCCTCCATCCCTCTGTCTTCTCTGCCTCTTTCTCTCTCAAAATAAATAAATAAACTTAAAAAAATAAGATAAAATAAAAAAGAATGGGAATCCGATCATCAAGCCCTTTTGTTTAACATATCATTTGGACTAGAAATGGGCTACCTTACAGATGGTATACCAAAATATCAGCTGGAATCAGATGATGAGAACAGGGATGGCAGCACATACAGTGGTAAGTGCTTTGCAACCCCAGCCTGTTGTCGTGCGGGAAAGCCCATCTGGTGTTGAAAGAATAGTTTTTCAAGAACAGCTAGAAACCTGGGTTTGCGTGGAATATCTCCAGATCTTTAAATGACAGTAATTATTTTATTTTTTTAAAAATTTATAAACCACTATAGACCAAAGAAAACAATAGATATGCTGAATGTTATCCTTGCAATATATTAAACAGTGACCAGGGAAGATGATGTGGAGTTTAAATAATATAACTGGAAACTAAAGCAAGCAAGTAAGGGAAAGATTACTAGTAAACATGTTTCACTCAGAAGTAAATAATTCTCTATCCCTTTAAAAACCTGTATAGATTAATCCCTTTGTACAATAAACTAAGCCACACGTTGTCATGGCAGAATTTTCTCAGTGTTTTTCATGCAGTAAATGACTTTCACCTTCTCATAAAATAAAATTAAAATTTTAGTTTATAAAAAAAAATAATAGTATGTATTTTTGGTTTCTCATCTAAGGAAAAAGTTATTGTTTGGCTTTTGTTTTTATCATTAGAGAATTCATGGAACTCTATAACTTAACTCTCCAAAATTGGCCAAAATTGTAATCCTAAAACGGCAGTGAGATTTAAAGAGTTCCATATCAATTTTCTCAACTCACTAACTGATAGCTTATTTTTAACTGGCACATAGAGAGTTTGCCAGAACAAAAATCATGAGGTATAAACCGAGAATAATGTCACACAAAATTTTTAATGACTCAGAAGAAATGCAGTATATCGTTAAACTTGACAAAGATCCCTTAAAATCAGCCAGAATGGTGTGTGCATTTACTGAGGGAATGTTGCACTTGGTGCCTTCTCATATATGAGTTCTGCATCTTCTCCCACTTGTATCCCCAATATCAGCCATTTCCGTAGTGTGACCAAGTCATGCAATGGTTCCCGCCCCCTCTAATGGAGAAAGGAACATGTATTTTTCTCAGGAAAGGGGTTTAGCAATCAGCTCTCGTGTCATGAGTAAAAGCAACTGTGTGTAAAATAAATCCTTGTAGTTTTCTATCAACAGCAATTACTACATCTACTCAGGTCACCAGAACTGGAAGGTGACTTGAGATAACATAGCTTTATGCCCACCCATTTCCAATTTTTTAAGATTAAAGGAGAGTTTATTGTAAGGGAAAAATCTTAGACTCTTTGAAGCCCTGCAGACATTCTGTAGACATGGAATGGCTTTTAAAACAAGGGGTCCTGTAATTAAACACACGGAGGTCTAAAGGTAATGATCTTAGCAGCAGTCTCTTCTGTGGTTTTTAATAATGATGATGGCCCCATCATCAGGCTCCCCTCAGGTGAAATTTAAAAGAAAATCTGATAGTAGCCAGAGATGCTAGATCTCATTTATTGTGAGGTAAATCAGGGAGAGATTCTCACTTTACAAATAGAATGAACATTCTCATTCCACATTGAATCTATAATGAAAACTCATGATTTCTTAGTGAAAACAAAAAATTAAAAGCCAGTATAATATGCTACCTTGTTAATGTATTACCAAGGTCTGAAGACTTGGAATGTAATTTCTAATTGTGATATGAGGAATAGTGAATTTTGAAGTTCATTAGTCAAACAGTGGTTCCTTCATGGGCTAATCATTCAGTTTTTATTTCTACTTTTTATGCTGTTTAAACAATATCATCTGCTGAGTCTTGGAGAAAAATAGAACAAAGACGAGTACTCCATTTCAAAGTACATTTCCTTTTATTTGAATGGTTTCCAAGTTATGTTAGATAGGAAGAACAATGATTACTTAGCTTAAGGGTTCTCATTTGAATCTGAGAAGAAGAGTGTGACCCATGAGGTAGAACACAGGACTCAGAGGGAGACTTTTGGGTACTAACAAGCATTGTGATCCGGGGACCTTGTTTTGTCCCTGCCCATCTGTTCAATGGGTCTTATGGTATTTACTTGGCAGTATTGTTGTGAGGTCTCATTAAAGTTCATGAAACTCTTTGGAACCTGAGAGATCAAGTTCTCAAAACATGATATGTTATCTTATCCTGGATTTTTGTGTTTTGATGTACCTGCTTGAATGCTTACAGTTTCATCAGTTTTCCATTTATAAGCAAGGATGGATGAAACAGTATAGATATATCAATCCCTAGAAATAAAAGTGGGATGAAAATATACTCTCTAAATAATATATGCATGTATATATGTAGTTTTTTATAATATAAAATAATTTCTTCTTAAAACATTTAATTCGATCCTGCAACTGTTAATCAGTTACTTTTTTTCTCAGTGTTGTATTGGTAACATTTCAGCAGAACCAATAAAAAGCTTTTAAATTATGATTTATTTTATGTGGTCAGCAAAAGAAAAAAATATTCTCTTTTCCTTAAAAATAAAAAAATAAATATTAATGTTTATATAAATACAAATATGTTACTCTAGTTGAGTAACAAAGGAATTAACTTACAATAATTATAATTTGGACTTGAAAGATATTTCTTCCTTCTCTCTCCCTTGCTTCCTTACTTTTCCTTCTTCCCTGTGTTAAGACTTTTTTTTTCCTTATTATTTTGTTTTCTTGGGAAAGCAAATCTCATTTTCCCATAAGAACAATATTGTCACTATAGATTGTATCTCTGACCAAGGACTTATCAAGTAAGTCATAGATATGATTAACTGTATGTCATAAAAGCAAAATTCTGACTACCACGAGCCACTGTAATAGTTTAAAAGAGCAAAATACTTCTCATAATCCTATAAAATTTGCTTAAATATCTTGAATGACTTGTATATTAAGTTTACTTATAAATTTTTTAAGTTATTTTATGAATTGATTTATCTAAAACTGGTATGCTATTATAATAACCATTTTAACTAACTTTTCGATGCCAGAATTTTATTGGATTTAATGTATAGGAATCTGAGACACCTGTGTTTCTCAAAATTTTCCCTAGGAAAATTAGAATGGATACTTAAAAAACATCTTCCCATTGCCAAGATTCTATTCAAAAAAGAATTCTGTGGTGTAGACCATTCTTTAGTTTCAGGGTTTGAATGAATTTTTAAAGGTATTGAAGATTTTTCTTGTAAAGAAAAAAGAAAAAGGAAAAACTGGATCTTATTGAATTTGAAAGTCTACTTTGTGTCTGTGTTTACTATCATGACTGTCACCACAATCTCTAAAGCAGAGCTGTCTTGAGAAGATAAAATGTCCCTAAAAGTAAGTACTTATGAGAAAGGTTCTGAGTGCTAATGGACAGAGTTCTGTTCCTTTGCCTGAATGTTTGGTCATAGAGTCTTTGAGGACACAAGTTGTATGTTAGATCCAGGATTTGGTACTTACCTTTACATACTATCTCTTTGGGGCATCTGGGTGGCTCAGTCAGTTGAGGGTGTGACCCTTGGTTTTGGCTCAGGTCATGATTCCAGGGTCGTGGGATCGAGCCCCATGGTGTTCTCCACGTTGAGCATGGAGCCTGCTTAACATTCTCTCTCTCTCTCTGTTTCTGTCTCTCCCTTTGCCCCTCTCCCCCTCTCTTAAAAAAAAAAAAAAAATCTCTCCCTCTGTTCCTCTACCCGGGTTGTGATCTCTCTCTCTCTCTAAAATTAAAAACAAACAAACAAACAAATAAATACATAAATAAATGCTGTTGGTTCACATTTATCACCTACACTCACTCTTTTAACCTTTCCATAATAAACCATATAATTTGTAGGTTAGACCTCTGGGAAACGGTGTTTGATAATTAGATAAAACAGATTGATCAACAGGTACCTTAGAAAGTGTTTTCATAATAGAAATTTGGAATAACTTTTTTAAATATTTCCACAGAATAGATGTGTAGAAAATGTATCCTAATATGATAATTAAGAAGTTCTTCTTAATTAAGAGGTTATAGATAAATAACCTCTTTCTCCTTTGCTTATTCTTATGCCTAGAATGTATTGAAATTATACAAGTATAAATCAATGCACACTCTTTTAAAATGATTTAGTTTAACTTTATTTCCTTTGAGTTTAGAAAGGCACTTGACAGGGGTGCCTGGGTGGATCCGTCGGTTAAGTGTCCCACTTCAGCTCAGGTCATGATCTCATAGTCCATGAGTTTAAGTCCTGCATCAGGCTCTGTGCTGACAGCTCAGAGCCTGGAGCCTGCTTCAGATTCTGTGTGTGTCTCTCTCTCTGCCCCTCTGCAGCTTGCACTCTTCTTTCTCTCTCAAAAATAAATGAACATTAAAAAAAAGGCAACTTGACAAATTTTAGTCAGTCTTTGAAAAATATATCATCACCCTCTAAGGTTTACCATAGATAACTCCTTCTTTAGGCTTATATTGTTATTGCATTATATTCGCTGGTTTGGGATCATATTTCATGTTTATCTTCAAGGACTACAGCTTATACTTTTGTATAGAGGTGTAACAAAGGCATATTTTTTAAATATTTATTTATTTTGAGAGAGAGAGGGAGAGAGAGGGAGCATGGGGGAGGGGCAGAGAGAGTACAAGAGAGAGAATCCCAAGTAGGCTCCATGCTCAGTGCGGTGTTTGATCTCACAACCGTGAGACCATAACCTGAGCCAAAATCAAGAGTTGGACACATAATTGATTAAGTCACCCAGGGCCCCCCAGAAAGGCATATTTTACAGGTATTTATATTTTACATCTGACAGTCATCACATAATTTAACAAGCAGTAACTCATCTGTGCCCTTTTTTGCTGTAAAAGATACAATGGCAAGTGATGGGGCACTCGAGGTCTAGGGAAAAGAAGATGTCTCACTTAGCAGAACCAGAAGGAGATGTAGACTTCTTCCAGTCTAGTTTCCTACTCAAGAAGCATTCAATAGGTAGCTATTTGCAGAAGTTTCTGTAACGTATTCATAGTTGCGAATCGATTTCTTGCCTAGTGCCCCATGGTTTTCAGTTATCGTGCTTCTCTTTACATGGTGGTATAGACATATGTGTAAAAATTATGCTGAGAAACTTTTTGTTACATTTTTATGTTTATTTTATACCACCTCCTTTCAGCCTCTACCCACGTGTACTTGGATACTTTGGGATTAGAAGCAGGGAGGGGAAAGCCTAACCAAAAGGAAGAAGAGGAGAGAGGGGAAGGGAGAATAGTTTGTTAGAAAATGCCAAGTGGGTTCTTCTGTAAAAGTATAATGTGCACACTTAAAGTTTTTTGTTGAATATTTTCTAAGATGCTTTTATGGTATATTTTCATAATACGGATTTCCAAAATGAGGAGAAAGCCAAATCAATTGAAATTGAATGTTGAAATTCAGTCTAAAATCTTGGCTTCCTTGACGAATCCATTCTATGTAATCTCCTGGATGTTGCTTCAAAGTATAGTAACTTACCCCTTATTTCCTTCTGTGTTCTTGTTAGGAAAGTTGAACTCTTTGAGGAAAGGAGAGGAAAGGGGACTTCTTATTTTCTTTTACCTAGCAACTCTTGTTCCTCTTTGAGAAATATGCATTTTATATCAAATGGTTAGGTGGTCTTCATCAATGAACATGGTAAATATGTCATTCCACATACTTCCCTAAATGCTTTGAAATTTCCAGGAAGGAAGGTATCCATAATAACCTGCTGGTATGTTAGTGAAGTAAAGACAAGCAATACGATTTTAATTTTTTTTTATATTTTATTTATTTTTGAGACAGAGACAGAGCATGAAAAGGGGAGGGAGACACAGAATCCAAAGCAGTCTCCAAGCTCCGAGCTGTCCGCACAGAGCCCTACGTGGGTCTCGAACTCATGAACCGCGAGATCATGACATGAGCCGAGGTCGGACGCTTAACTGACTGAGCCACCCAGGCGCCGCCAAGCAATATGATTTTAAATCCTCTTTTCTGTGTGTAGTAGTGATGGTTTGACTTCGGTAGCTGTGAGGCTTAACTTTTTAGTTACTGCCACAATGTAACCGAAGCAATATCTTAATGTAGATGCATTTTTAAAAATTTTCTATGTTCTTTCTACATGTTAGAAGTATTCTTTTATTATAATTACTTTTGAAATTAAGCTTTCCTTCCCACTGTCTCAGAATACAACTTAACTTCACAAAGCTTAGATTTGAACTTGACTTTCATAGTGTCTGCTTTTGAGGGTCCTAGTGTGTATCCACATACACAAAGACACGGTCAGAGCTGCTTAGGTATCTTTTGTCACCCATCTCAGTAGTGGGTCAGTTGTGCTCACCACGTGGATAAAGCTTCAAGACAAAATAAATTAGAAGTGGAATGGATTAGAATGGATATATTTTGCCTGGGTACTGCCCATGCTGTTATATGAGCAGTGTGAGAGGTTACAGCCTTCTAAAACTTGCTTACCAACATTCCCAAATTAACAGGTTTTCTTTTTTATTTTTATTTTTATTTTTTTTTAATTTTTTTAACATTTATTTATTTTTGAGACAGAGAGAGACAGAGAATGAACAGGGGAGGGGCAGAGAGAGAGGGAGACACAGAATCTGAAACAGGCTCCAGGCTCTGAGCTGTCAGCACAGAGCCCGACGCGGGGCTCGAACTCACGGACCGTGAGATCATGACCTGAGCTGAAGTCGGACGCTTAACCAACCAAGCCACCCAGGCGCCCCGGTTTTCTTTTTTAAAATGGTTTGAAAATTTGTTTTGAAGTTGTCACTTGGACATATGGTTGTGGGGCATAGATTAGCTCCTAATTTATTGCTTTCTGAATTTGGTTGACATCAGAATTTTAGACTTCAGAAACAAAAAATGTAATACTTCCAAACATTTAAACAGAATAGGGGGGTTATCTCTTTTCTGTAAATTCCCAATTTAAGATGAAAATGTGCTACCAACTGCTACCTTACAATGAGATATGATATGGCACATATAATCCTATAATATACGGAAGATTCTTACAGAGTATCATTTTCAGTTATCGGACGGTGACAAGTACTATGACCATCTTGGTAGATATCCAGCACATCTTTGCCTCTTCCTGAAAACAAGGACTGTGGCTCCTTTGCTAAAGTGAGGACAAACTGGTACCGAAGGAGGCAGGGTGCTTGCTTGAGTGGAAAGTATTCAGCCTCTCTAAGTAGATAGACCTGGAGTTGAATTCTGCCTCCCTCCATCTGTGTGGCCTTGGGCAAGACACTATGCCTAAGGCGGTTTCTTCATCCTTATAATGGGAATAATAGATCTTTAGGTAGCATTTTATTAATAGGATTAAATATACTGAATGCAAAGTACCTAACACTGTGACTAGTCACTGGTGATTTTTAATTGCATGGGTCGTAATTGGATAATTAGGATTAGAATATAGACTAAGCTGCTCGCCACACTCATGGATTCCTTGGGAACTGTAATAGGGAATCCTCTCTAGGGGTACCTCTATCTCCTGGTGCGTAGCTTTATACCTTGTGATGGAAGTGATATTGAAACAGTACTTTAAAACTTTTATCACAATTAGGAGCAGAGAAAAATGAATCTCTACCTTGGGCATCCTGGGGATATAATCTAAGTTGGTCCTGATTCTTAGAAGACATATACTTTCTGGGTTTTTGTTTTGTTTTGTTTCTGTGAAATATTTCATTATTAAAATCTTAATATAAACATACCTTTAAATATACATATTCCTTCTCCTTATCTTAAAAAAAAAAAAGTCTTTAAAATCGAAGCTCCCGGAAGATGAATAACATTTATCTTATGGTTTTGAATTACACCCAGACACACTGACATGTCTATTTCTGATGTGCGAGTCCCTTGAACAATTATTCAATGAGAACTATTTTGAGATAAATTAATGTCCTCTGGAAGATAGCACTGAGGAGTAATTATTTGTACAGCCTCAATCCAAAAAGAACTGAGACCCATGCTATGAAAGGGGGATATTGTCAATCAGTTGCACAGAGGTCCTTTTTATTGCCAGCTTTCCTGGAACTGGCCACATTCTATGCTTGTTTAGATGGCCACAGAGGGCCCAAGTGCCACAAAAGAGAGGAAGTCACAGGGCAACAGATTCCAGCTCAAAGTGAAGAATGATCTCGGTTCCATAGGGTTGGAATGCACTGCCTCCAGTGGTGGTGAGCTCAGCTACCACAGTGTGTGAAAACAGAGGAGACCCTTGACTCAAGTTTCAGATGAGAGAACCAATCAAGTAGCCTCTGAAGTTCCTTTGAATTAAAAATTCTATGCATCCAGAGAAGTGTTTTATGGCTGGAAAGAAAGAGAAAGACAGCAATGGATGCCCTCTTCTGTGCCAGCCTCTTGGTTAGGTGGGGGAAGAGAGTGGACTTTACAGACAGGCAGTGGAATAGAAACACAGGGGCAAGACTACTGTGCCCTTTCTAGGACATCAGTTCTACTCTTCTGCCTGTGGTCATGTATGGGAAACTGCAAAAGTTAAGCCTCGAAAGGTAGAATGAGGCCAGCCTATGACGATCAAGGCTTTTGGACTCCATACCGTGGGCAGTGTGCTGACACCGAATACTTTTTTGAGCATAGGAATTATCATGCTCTGATCTACATATAAAGCCCGTTAATGCAGCAGTGTATGGAGGCAGATTGAAGAGAGACTGGAATGAGAGAAGCAGAAGTCGTGCAGACCCTTGATGGTGGGGCCTACCTTTCACTCACTGATACGGTGCACTTGAGACGGGAAGGACAGATGTTGAGAGAGCACAAGAAGCAGATGTGGACGTCACTGCCTCCAGGGACTACATAGGAAGGGAGGGAGGAGGAATGGAGAGCCAAAGCAGAAGCTGAAATGATCAGCTATCTTACCAAGGGAAATATGTTAGTAAAGGGTTGGCAGCCATTTTCTAGCTGGGGCCTTTGGAAATCACTTAACCTCCCTAGTGCCTCAGTTTTCTCCTCTTTTAAACAAGGATAATGACACTTCCTGTCCAGGGTTGCTGTGAGGGTCGAGAGAGGTAGTGAAGTGCTGTGGTAAGTAAACTGGGAAGTCTATCCTCATGCAAACTGTCACTGCTGCCTTGGGATAGAGGCAGCAGGTAAGGCTTACGGTTTCCTGTCTTGCAAAATTAACATTCACATCCTATTACTGATGTCCAAGCTGAAGGCTCTGCTTGAATGAGATGATTATTATCCAGCCTATTTCAAAACTTCCTACCATGTTCTCTCTCACCCCTGGTAATAAAAGCCAAAGCCTACTAGCGTCCAGACACTTGACCCTCTGCCTTCCCTCTCTCCATGAGGAGAAAGCCAAGTAGTCTCTAGAATAGAATTCACACTCTTCTCCTGGGCTGATTGAAATGGCTGGCTGTGGGGGATAAGGACCTCTTTGTAAGGCTCTTCTCACTGGAGTGTGCCGCAGGTGCGAGCTTATGGAGTTATTTTCTCACTAGGGCGGCTGTTGTCACACAGAAAGTGTTGCCCCTCTTCACAGTGCTTGATCACAGATACATTAACATTTGTGCCTAGGTCCTAAGCCATACCTTCCAGGGACTGATTTCCCCCTTGAAGCACCAGTGAGGGGAGAGGCCCTCGTCAGAATTCTCACGACTGAATCATTGCCATGAGCTAATGTCTCCAGCTTTATGAGTCACTGCTGGCCCGGGCATCAGTTTTGTAGGTCAGAAAAATTCACATGCCAAGCTAGACTCCCCTCTTGTCATTAGCTTGCATGTGGGACAGCAAGCAGTCATCATACGGTGGCATTCTGGAAATCAGATGTTTGGTCTTCTCTGTGAGGACATAAATTAGTCAAAGAGTTTAGGAGTTCATAGTTGTATTTCAAAAATCCTCTAATTTTTGTGTGCGTTTTGTTTTGCTTTGGGCAACGTAGGTGAAATGATGTGTTTGGGAAATGAATGTTCTTGTAATAGGCAAGATATAGCTTGCAGGAGAACATCTGTAACCAACCCATTCTGCATGAGACAGGGCCAAGGCTTGTTTGTGTTTCAGTGCCTGTTCAAACATGTCGAATTTTTACAAGATTTATAAAGTTTTAGCGGATTCTCCTTAAAATATCATTTCTTCATGTAACAAGTATATGCATTAATAGCCTGGTGGTTAGAATATATACCCTTGTGGTGTGTAGGCAATGCCAGCATTGAGCTGAGTGGTATAAAAATAGTTGCCAATATGAAGTGGATATAAAAATATTAGGAACGTCAGGAATAGCTCATGAATCTACCTATTAAGCTAGCAGCAGACACAAAGAAATTATGCTTTCCAAACTTTTTAATGGTTATGATAGAGATTTTGTGCAAAACAGAGTAAGAAAAATAGCTGAATATTTGCTCTCAAGTACTCAGAGGTATTGCTCAAAACTCTATGAAAAAGAAAATAACAGAAGCAGGGAGAGGAGCCAGTTGGGGGATAAGGTTAAATGCTATAAATATCGATTGAACGGCAGGATTTTTAATTGTCTTTACCTGTCTCCATGCTTTGTCTTTATCATATATATATATATATATATATATATATATATATATACACACATATATATATACATATATATACACACATATATATGTATATATATGTATATATATATATATACATATATATACACACACATATATAGAGACACACCCATATACATACCTGTACGTATATGTATGTATATGTATTATATGTGTGTATTGTATGTATATGTATGTATGTATAAATAGAAATACCCTGTGGGAGTGAGAGTGGGAAGCCAAGAAGCCTGCTTGCTATTTTGTTTTGTTTTGTTTTGTTTTAATACACATTACTTGAATACCTTCTTAAATCTTTGTGCTTTAAAAAGTAATGACATTTTGGGACAGTGATCTTCTTCTTGATACCTTTTGGGCAGAGGGTTGGGGGTATGTGCTGTAATTTATTAAATATTCTGAACTCACAAGAAAGACGGCTCTTCCCCATGACTCCTGCAGCCTCTCATATTTTCCCGTGTGTTCCCCCTTCTGGTTCATATTTTTGTTCTGTCAAGGAAATGAGCTACGTAGAGAAAAGGGCAAAGAAAGCAAGAAAAGGACAGGGAGTGGTAAGGAAAATAGGAAGGAAACTGCCCAAAGTTAGAGTGTGGCGGTTCTTTTTAGTGAAATGAATATTTTGAGTTTCCAAAGGGGAAGTTTGTGTAATGAAAGTTTTCTTACCCATAAAACTGAATTTTTTCATACTTTCTGAGGCATCTATAAATACTGTATGCATGAAGGACAGGGGTTGCCCTCTGTCTTAGAACTTTCTAAGGGAGAAAATGCTTCACTTCTGTCACTTCAATTTTGATTATATTTGATCAGTTTCTTGGAAAAGGCATTAGTTCACATCCAGACACTTAGTTTCTCTTTTGTTCATATATACTTTAAAAATCATATTTTTGGACACCAAAATGTTAACAACGAGTTTCTCTAGGAAATGAAACTACACATATTTTTTTTTATTTTAACAATGTTTCCTTTTACTATTGCTCACTTTTCTTGGTATATCAAGACACAGTTTTTATTTTGAGGGGAAATATTAATAAAATACACTATGAAGGAACTATACAGAAGTAAGGATCTGAGTGAAATACCCCCAAATAAAAAGATAGAGGACTTTTTTTTATAGTAAGTTTTAAGAAACACCAGCTATGTGGAGAGCTCAGTAATTATGTGAAGAACGCAGTGTTAATTTATTTTCTTGCAGTATTTACAATGTTATCTTCTCAGAAGCTTCAGAGTAATTACTCAGCCAGCCTGGGATGACCAAGTACACTGTTACCACTGCTGTCATAGTATCGCCCATCTTATGCTTCTTACATTTTATATCGTATGCATGTGGACTCACGTCCCCAAGTACTTTTGTTGAAGCTATGTTGAAGGCCCCGTATCAATAGGTCTCCGTTGTTCCAATGCACTGACCCACACCTTTAGTTGTTTATTTTTTTTTTATGTTTGTTTGTTTTTGAGAGAGAGAGAGAGAGATTGACAGAGCACAAGTTGGGGAGTGGCAGAGAGAGAGGGAGACACAGAATCCAAAACAGGCTCCAGGCTCTGAGCTGTCAGCACAGCTGTGCTGGGGCTGCACAGATGTGGGGCTCAAACTCACGAATGCGAGATCATGACCTGAGCCGAAGTCAGATGCTTGACCGACTGAGCCATCCAGGGGTCCCCGCACCTTTAGTTTCAAGGTGCATTTCTTTTTTTTTTTCAATGTTTATTTATTTTTGGGACAGAGAGAGACAGAGCATGAATAGGGAAGGGGCAGAGAGAGAGGGAGACACAGAATCGGAAACAGGCTCCAGGCTCTGAGCCATCAGCCCAGAGCCTGACGCGGGGCTCGAACTCACGGACCGCGAGATCGTGACCTGGCTGAAGTCGGACGCTTAACCGACTGCGCCACCCAGGCGCCCCCAAGGTGCATTTCTTGAGCACCAGAAGGTGCACTCTGAAGAAAAACACACATACTCCATAGTTTATTAGGGTGATGAAGCTAGTTACCAGAGCCCTCACTTTCGGGTGTAAATCATCTTGCTTGCAGGTTGTTAAGAATGCAGTGCGTGAAGCCTATGGTCCAATGCCTGGCACTGAGCAGGCCCTTGATAAATCAGCCTTTTTATTATTAAAGCTGTAGGGTAATCATATTAATAGATAGGTGAGTTAGCCTTCTTCAAAGAGCTCACAGTCTATCAGGCAAACTGATAAACCTAGCTGTAATTCAGTGTGACAGGTGCTATAATCTGTCTGGAATGTCCCCCTACCCACCACCCTCCTTGTCTGCCAGGCAGACTCCTGCTCATCCTTTAAAATACACTGAAAGCTGTAATTGTAGATGAAGCCTTTCCTTGCCATGTCCCTCCCCCTGACATGCACGCACACACACACACACACACACACACACACACACGCATGCACGCACGCACACACACTCACTCCCTCACTCAGGAGTTCCTTCTCTTACATTCATTACACTTTGTACACATATTCAAAGTCACAATGTATGGCATGTCTGCCTCACGATTATCATGTGAACTCAGAGGCAGTAGCTTTCTCTTTTCATCTCTGTATCATAATGCTGGCATATATAATGGGTCTCAATAGATATGGTCCGATCATATTCCTTGTCTGAACAAAGTGTGGTACAGCACAGAAAGCAGACTAATTTTCCCACCTTCACAGCAGACTTCACGTTTAAAGTTGGCTTTCCAAAGGTGACCAAGATCTTGCTATAGGGAAAGAAAGAAAGGACACTCCAGATAGAGGAGGATTCAGGTGAGTAAAAACATGGGGACATGAACATGCCGTGTAAGTCTCAGAGGAGGGAATAGTCTGGTATACCTGGACCATGCAATATTTGGGAGAACAGCAGGGGGCGTGGGGACAAGGGGGAAGGAGGAACCAGTAAATGAGACTGGAGAAAAGTCCACAGAGCCAGATAGAGGGGGGCTCTGAATCATCTTTTGGAGTTTGGCCTCAATCTGGCAGGCATTGAGCTGATACGGAAGGACTGTGAGTGAATGGGGGTTGACATTAAAGTCTATTGGAGGAAGATAACTGGCAGCAGTATGGAGGCAGGAAGACTGAAGGCAGAGACGCTGATTGGGTGACTCTTGCAATGATCAGATCAGAGATAAGGGAAACACAGATCAGTGTGGGGTTTGGAGAGGATTTGCAGTATATATTTCAGAGACAGAACCTTGCTGTCCATAATCGGGGTCGTTTTTTCCTCCTAACACAGCATTTTCTGCACACTGTTGTTTTAAAGCTCTATCAGGACTATAGTAACAAAGAAGTCAGTGATGTATTCCTCAAGCATTTGGGAAGTTTTTGGTGCTCTGTTTACTGTTTTTCTCTTAGGATTGGTCATGGCTATTTTACCCTATTGCGTTGTATGTGTGAGAAAGTACCTACATGTGTGTGGTGGCCAGATGAAGAAACACTGTCTGTTCACCCTGCTTCTGCCTTGCATTGGAAATGCAAGGAGGAAGTTTTATAGATTGAAGCAGGAAGAGCTCTGGACAGGGAGCCCATGACTGACTTGATGGCCTTGGCCAGGCCATTCTGCTGCTTTGGGCTTCAATTTTCTTATCTGTGAAAGAAACATACTAGACGAAAAATTTAAACCTTATTCCTGTTTCCCATCCTAGGTATAAGAATTAACACTGTTGGTCTTGTACTGGGCAAAAATAGTATATTTAATAGTAGCACAAAGAAAATGGAGGCATCTTTTACTTCCGTTTTGGGCATACTGGGGAAAAATATTCTATTAAACATAGAAATGGTATTTAACAAAATCAGTCACAGGAAAAATATATTTGTGTTTTGACCCATGGTTGACCCTCAATGAATGTTCAGTGAATTGAGTTATAAAGTCTCTTCATTCTTTTTACTGAATATTAGAGATCATACATTTTATTGTATTTTTCATTATTTTTATTTTTACTGGTCCCCTCAAAAAGGATTAAAAATTCGTTACAGGTGCCATATTTCTAAGTCTGCCTATAGAAATTGGACCGGAAGAGATTTTGTTAATCACCTGCCTGGAGACCCAAGTGTCTGAAAAGAATTATCAGTTACATGCTTCTTCCTGCTTTAGTGCCTGGGACATGCTCCTTCTGGGAAGCATATGACAGCTTGCTGTAGATATACTACATATAATATGGTTAAGAGCTTTAAGCATTTATTCAGAAAGCTAGATCCATGCAAAGAACTTAGAATCTGTCAGTTTTTAAAGAACCAGCTTCCCCTTCTTCTCTCCCTGTTTATTTGACCCAGATATTAAGGGAGGGGATGGCAGAGCTAGAGAAGGGCACATGTAGTATTTCAAAGGTGAAACTCGACAGTTTTTGGAGCAGCTTCTTTGAAAATTAGTTCATTTCACTCCTCAACTAACTTCAGTGTCAGTGACTCCTACACTTCTCTGACAGTTTTCTTCAAATATTTACCCTTTCTTTCCTTTAATTAATAAGCCAAAATGTAACCTTCACTTTTTTCAACCAAATACACTATTTTTTTTCGGGGGTAAACTTACATCCATTTCACAGGCATACCTCATCTGATATACAAGCTCGCTTTACACAACGTGGGAGTTGTCAGCACTGATTAAGTATCGGCTGCATTGTCAACCTTCATTTTCCTGGACTCTGGAAAGAAAGGCAAGTGGCTATTCAGTGTGATTAGACGAGGATGGGGGTGCTGATGAGAGAGTATCAAACTATTATTGACACAAAGATAGTTTGGCATATCTGGAGTTCAGATTTTAGATCTGACAAAGAGAATCTGGGTGCTGAAGAAAGCTAGAAACTTTATAGATAATAGTGCAGAGCTGCCCTTTTAACAGTCTGTCCCAGTTCTTGATACAAAGGATTGATAACTTGTGGGTTTGAAAAACAAAACAAAACAAAAAACTATCTGCCTTTCAATTTGATTTACAGCACCTCCCATTTTCATGGCAAGGGCTAGGGACAAAGTTCATTTTATCGCGTTAAAAAATATTCTGAAATCATCTGGAAACTGGATATCAGCATTTATTTTACTGGAGTGAGAAACTTCCAGTTTGATAATACAGTTGAAAAATCATTAGCCTCTTTCCTTTTCAAAATAGTGAGTTTGTATCACAGACCTCGGTGATACAGTTCTTCAACTCAAATGAGTTTTTTATTTGTTTTGTATGTGTAATTTCCCTTTACATAGCATGCAGATTTGTTCTTATTTTCTTATGCTTACTACTTGAGTGAAAGATGCATAAAGCAAGGTCTCTCTCTAGAAGTTCAGAGTCTTCTAGCTAGGAAGACAAATGAAGACCTCTAATTATAACAAAAGACAAATTAGTATGTGTCACAAGAAAAAATAAAGATACATTTTCTTTGGGCTTGGAAGGAATAAGAGACTATACGGACAATCAGTAAATACTGTCAGGATACTGTCAGTGTATAAAAGTGGGATGGGCATGGCTTATGAGGTCTGGAACAGTTGAAACATGAAACAATCGTGTAGAACTCCGTAAGGGTTAAAACACCGTGTGTAATTGTGTAATTCTGAGATAGTACTAGGGAAATGGAAGAAAACTCGAAGTTTCTGCACCCACTTTTCCTGGATGAGATGGGCCAGAAGTGGTCAGTCAGAGGAACAGCCTGCCCTTGTGTTGTCTGTGTGGTTCCTTGCTCAATGCCAATGCTACCAACTTGCCCTGAAATGAAAACTGATAGGGGCTCTGGAGCCTAGTTAGGTGAGAACAGGCTTGTGCCCTCTGTGACGACAACAAAACCCTTGTAATTTCCAAGTGCAGGATAGTTATTTAAATCTGCTGTTCCAGATTCCTTGGCTCCTGAGTTCTTTCTGTGCCTATTAAATATTTCGACGTGAATTGATTAATGACCTTTATTATTAATTTCCCAGCCAGTCATTGATGTAAATATAAACCTAGCACAGACAGTAGCTTACGTAGGCAGAAAGTTCCACCCTTTCCAGAAAGTTCTTTCTGAGAGTACTTCTTACGTTATTTATTTCATGGTTTTATCTCTACATTTGTAATGTGCAAGTTATTTTCATTTCCATGATATCACTGGAGCCTCACAACAGCATCCAGTTTCAGTGTTGTTATCCCCATCTTCCTGTTGAAGATCAGGGCACAGAAGTTTGCAGGTGCAGTGAGGAGCCTGAGTGTCCAGGCAGCTGGATGGTGGAGTTAGGACTTTGTTCTTGGTCATGTGCTCACCTTACAATAGTGATGTTAGTCCATCCTTGTCTGCAGTCTTTGAGCCCCCTCCGCCTTCCTAATCTTATTGCTCTATTATAGGAACACTGTAATCAAGGAAGCGGGCATTTGGCCTATACATGGTAGGTTTCAATTGACAGCATATAGGTCTGGCGTTTTAATTTGGGGCCTGGAACTTGGTGTGCTCTGAAAGTTATCATGCCCTCGTTAGGGGAAATAAGTCCTCAGACAATGTGAACATTCACATTTCTTCTTGTCCTTGGGTTTTACTCAGTGACTAGCTAATGAACATTAGCTTTGACTTCTCTACAAAGGGCTTTATGGGCTAAACTCTTCCTATTATAGTAACCCCTGGGACTGGCAGATGGACAGCTATTAGAGTCAATGTCCTGAAACCAAGGGGGTTGCTCAGGCCCAACTTCCCAGAGGGTGGAGATCAGGTCCCTTAGCTCTGGTCCAACTCAGATCCAATAGCTGGAGCTGGAGACAGCTCACCAGCTAAAACCAGAAGCAATGATTTAGCAAGGAAGGCTAAAATAAAAAGCTCTTTGCCCCTTCCTTCATTTTCTAATAAAATATAATGTTTGACTTACATTTTTACCTCTGGCGGTATAGTTAATTATGCTTATTCTCCTGTATATGGTATTATGGTGTCAGAATTTGGCATCTGATGACCAACTTCAAGATTTAGATGATGGGGATGAAATTGGTAGTTACCATTTATTGAGCATCAGGCCAAGAACTCCACAAGACACGTCATATCATGGCAACTGATTCATGCGGCAGTTCTTCCAGGTAAGTAATTAATACTCACAGTTTACAGATACAGAGTTACTTACCTCTCTAGGCTTAAAGTCATCTAGCAAATAAATAGCAAAGCTATCCTCATAAGCTCAGGAATGAATGACCCTTGAATGAAAGGCCCTTTTTACTAGTATCTGGCTTTCACTCTTTTGTGTCTGTCACCTTTCTGCCCGCTCAAATGTAAGTTCTTCTAATGGGATCAAGAAAGCAAGGGCAGAGGTGAGCTGGATCCTCCCTTATTCCCTGCTGGCAAGCAATAAATAGGACCGGATTTGCTGAGGCCCCTCCCCTCACTCCTGGCTCCTTTACTTTGCTCCCATGTCCCTGCCCCAAGGGTGGGGACATAATAAGAGCTTCCACTCAGGTTCAGCTCTATATCACTTATTATTTAATTTCCTTTTCATTTCCCTGTTCTGCCTAAAACAAAGTAAGTATGGTCGGGGAGGCAGAAGCAATGACAGTGATGACACCAGGAAGGAAACAGGGTAAATGAATAGGGGCAAATAGATACTTCGACCAGTATGAAAATAAGTTCATCTCTACTCTAAGAGAAAACAAAACAAAAACAAAAACAAAAAACAGAACAAAACAACACAAAAACATCGTGCCTTTGGCTTGAAAACTGCCTTCCCAATTTGTGAGCCTGTTTAGGATTATGTAAGTGCAGTGTCTTCTTAACAAGAGCAACACCTCTCACCCAAAGAATGCAAAGTGCTTTGCAGATGGTAGAACTCACCATACCCCTGTGATTTAGGGACTTTTTTTTAATGCTCTAATTTATAGACTGGGAAGTCAACTCAGGAGACGCACTGCTCTATTCATATAGACAAGATAGATCTAAGACTAATCTCGAACTCCAGCTTCCTGTCTCCTTAGAAATAGACCACACTGAAAGATTAATCAAAGATAGCAGTTTTCTCTAATTTCCTTTTTTTTTTAAGAAGGGAATCATACATTACAGAGTAGATATATTTGCATACAAGGCAGACCTTAAAAACATTGTTTAAGACAATAGTACCTATTTCCCTAAAAGAGAGAGGAAGAGAGAGAAGTCAGATCTCTGCTCCGCGGCGTTTAAAAACTACAGCAGTTTTAATAATTGGAAAAGATTATTCTTTTGCATTCTGCCATTTGTCCGCACATGAAGAACCCATGAATTCAGAGTGGAAAATATTTTATTTTGAAAGGTGCACAGGAAAAAGAATTGTTATATGATTTGTTCCAAATATTTGTATATATTAATTGCAGGTAAAAGGAAGAAAAACACATGGATGTGTGTGCAAATGTGTGTGTGTGTGTTGCGGATAAAATAGAATTTGAGGGCTTAGAGACATGACGATACTTGTAAGGTATGAGGAGACAAGACCAGAGGCGCCGGGAAGCTGGACTACTGTGGAGTGCTGGTTGAGACTTGTCTTTGCCCCATGGCCTGCAGCGTTTATGTAGAAATTGGGGACGCTTTTACTCGTTCCAAAGCCTTACCTGATCAGACCTGCCCAGGTTCGAGTTTGGGAAAAAAAGTGTTTGAAGTAAACAGGAAAATTACTCACCTTAATGATGTGTTTTACTGGCACTGACAGTGCTTTGATAGTCTGACAGATTCTTTTTTTTTTTTTTTAAGTTTTGTAGATGAGAGACTTGGGGGGGAATTTATTAATATTCTATTTGGAAAACACAGATTCTTAAGGCATGTTGGCAAGGGGGAGAAAAAGTGGGCTTTGTGCCATTCGGATTTCATGAGGTTGCTTTTCCTCCTCCTAATGTCTAAATCAGGGATTTTCCAATAGAGATTTCTACTGAGAATGAACAAAAATACATGACCAGGGGTTCTATGTACTTTCTGTGCATGTGTCTCCCCAGTCACTCTGCTGCTGTTCTTACGGAACAGATCCTTCCTTGCACTTGGGCTGTGGGTTCCCAAACTTGCAGGTTGCTTTCATCTATGATGGTGATTAAGACCAAAATCCAGCTGGTTTGATGAGAGAGTTTACTGCACCAAACGGCACACTCTCACCCCCCCCCCACTTTTTTTTTCCATCAGGAACACAATTCCTAAAAGTCTGCACCTAAATCTGTGCTCGGGTTGGGTCATGTTGGCTAGGAAAAGTGTGTATTTTGATACTTTGTTCAGATACAATCATTATTTGTGGATTTCATAAATTTGTTTTTCATTTCTTTTTTTTTTTTCTAAATTGTTAAAGGGCACACACTTCTTAATTTTGAGGACTGACAACTGGATCGTTCATTTCTAAGTACTTTAATGTTGATTGTGATAGAGTTGGGTGGTCTTAATCTGATTATGTCCCTGATTCCCTGTGACCTGGGTGAAGTTCTGCCTTGTGCCCAGATTAGGATCCCATACATACAGGGTTTGAGAATTAAATCCCTTGGGGCTTTGTTTCTTAGATTCTGTATAATTTATGAAGCTACATACAGTGTGACTTATAAGAATACATAGGGATGGTTAATGTTGATAAACTTCAACTCCTAATGCTGAGATACTAAAAGAGGGAAGGATAAATTATAGGTTATGAGGCTTTTAAAATAAGACACCTTTTCCAGCTCTCTCCTCTGAGTTCTCTGATTGGGAATACCTTGAAGATCTTTTTTTTTTTTCTCAGTCCTAATTAGAAATGAATCAGGTGGCCAGTCAGGTAAATGAGCAGAAATATTGACTCTGGTATGTATACCAGCCTCCTGATGTCTCAGATATAAGGAGCATAATGAAGGCATTGCAGTGCATCCATTCTGCCTGCTTAATCCTTGTTCTGTTAGCCACCATTTGTCTGCCAGCAGGGCAAATCTAGGTTCAGACCATGATGAGATGGTCCATAGAAGTGGGTTAGGGGAGATTTGGCTTACTAGTCAGGTGTTATCATCAGCATGTCTGACTTTGAAGCAGGTGCTCAGAATGCGCATGCCTTTGATTGAATGGATGGTGGTTTATTTCCATGAGTATTTGTTGTTTTCAAGAGATTTCATTCTTGGTTTTATCCATATTCCACATTCAAGAAAATGTCAATTTGGAGAGAAGAGGGTTTTTTTGTTTGTTTGTTTTGTTTTTTAACTTGGATCTTCTAAGGAGATAAGTCAAACAAACATGTACAACTTAGAATGTCAAGGAATCCCTCTTCTGAGAGTAGGCTTTGTTTTTTCAGTGGGCACATGATTTGAAATTGAATGAGCCCAAAGTGTTGGAGGTTTACGAGAATCATCAACATTTATTAATGGCAATCCTACCTAAGGAGAATCGAATTATTTAGAAAGGTACTTTCTAGCATTATGAGTGGTAGACAGTTGGAAAGGAGACCTCTTCTGGGGTTGGACAAACTGAAAAGGTTTTGCCCTGTGACCTGTAGAAATAAGGATATTGATCAGCCAAATGATATTACCATCTCTCATGGCACGCCCCCTAGAAACCTAGACTTAGTGGCATCCTGCTGATTTGGTCTCAGCAGTATCCCTCCTACCTCTTCTCACAGTCCCTGTTCTACAGGGAGCCTCTACAGCTCTGGTTCAGCTGGTGCAGTGGGCTCCATCTCTGCTCCTCCCCAACCCCCACACCCTCCTCTTCTGTGTCAGGTGAAGGGATCTCTCCAACACACAGCTCAGATGCAAGATCACTGATGCCCGTTGTCAGTGACTGCACACTGACCTCGGAGCACGTCATGCTCTGATCAAAGTGTTCCTTTTTGGCCCAGACTCCCACCAGTAACAATAATCTCATTCTGTTTGTAAAATGCCTTATATTTTTCAACACACACACGTATATATTATCACATTTAATCCTTATAACAAACCTGTCACATTGGCAATTATTACCCTCACTTCTCAAATGAAGAGTTATGTAACTTTTCTTGAGATTTGACACCAATTGGGTGCATAGGGAAGCCAGCCCTCTGCCTCGGTGAGTATTGTGTTCCTCACAGCATGCTGTGATTCCAAAAATATACTCTGCCCAGCCGCCAGGAGTGATGTTTCACAGTCATCAGAAGACGATTTTTGTTTTGTTTTCCTACCCCTGTTCCTGGTCTCCTGCTATCCCCTCTGTCCAAAATATTGCCCTCTCTCTCTTCTCATTCCTACCTGTCACACTCCCCTCTATCCTGAAATAAGATTAGAAAAATGTTAATAACTGTTGAAGATAAGTGACGGGTGTGTGGGGTTTGGTAAATTTGAAAATGTCAATAACAAAAATTTAAGAAAACTTCTGTATGTCCTTTCCGGTTGGGGTTGTCAGACTTAGAAAAAGATCCAAGATATCCAGTTAAATATGAATTTCAGATAAACAACAAAAATTTTAGCATAAGTACATCCCATCTACTTATGGGATGTCCTTAGGCTAACAAACGAATCATTGGTTTTAGATTAAATTTTAAGCGGGTATATCTGGCAGTCCTATTCCTCGCTCAAACAATAACTCTTTAAGCACAAGTGAATTTTTCAGTCCTCTCACGACAGCAAATTCAGCATTTGTGACATAACAAAAAGTCTGCACATGCTTTTAAATATACACTGAACTAGCACTCTTCTCTTCCATGGCTATGGGGCCTCCTACCCTCCTTCTTTTTTCCTTTGTGTCATATCTGTTTCCTTCCCGATACTCTTTCAGATTTGTTAGTAAAGATAACTGTTCTTAACAGGTTTGCTTGATTATTTTTCTTGTTATTGCTAAAACATTTTAACAGGTCTACTCTAACTCCATGGCATCACTAAGACTGTATATTGCATTCTTTTCCCCACTGGGGCTACATAGAATATTAAGTTTATAAGGAATGGAAAGAAAGAAAGAAAGAAAGAAAAGAAAAGAAAGAAAGAAAGAAAGAAAGAAAGAAAGAGAAAGAAAGAAAGAAAGAGAAAGAAAGAAAGAAAGAAAGAAAGAAAGAAAGAAGAAAGAAGAAAGAAGAAAAGAAAGAAAAGGAAAAAAAAAAGCCACAAGATGAAGCATGTTTTCATCTTAAACAAATGAACTGTAAAGAAATAGGAAGTAACATTATGATAAGCTTTTAAGAGGTGTTGCAGGTAGAGGAAAGGATTTGTTTATGTCTCTCCCCTCCCCCTGCCTCCTTCCCCCACCCCCAGCAAACACAGACACCTACGTATTAGTTGGCCACACAGTCCCTAATTATCAACCATGGAAATAGACATCTCAAAATTATTGAGTTCTTGTGGATTTATTTAAAAAGGGGATGGGGAACAAAAGTTTAAGACTTGGCTTAAAGGTATCAAGCAGCAAATCTGATCTAATTTATTGAGTTACAACTTTGCCTGGTAGTATCTTAACAGTTCCCCCAGGATCTCAGTGTTTCCCCATGGTGATTTCCTATACTTATATGTTGTAAAGAAACATCACGGTTTGCCTATGTGATGGTGTAGCCTTGAAAGAAATTCATCTTGTCATTGTCCACTTGGAATGGTAGGGTACCTGTAGTTGAAGCAAACTGTAAGTCTCTTAAACTTTTCACAAATTCACAGTAGCACACTTAAAAGTGCCTGGTATCTTAAGCGTAATAAAAAAAAATACAGTAAGTCTAAGGAGATCAGCAAGCATGACCTCTGTTTATGTTTTGAAATCCATTGGGTACTCATCTCCCTTATTTTTTAATCCCATTGTATTTACACCTGGGTGTCTATTTCTCTGTGGCAAAAGGGACGAAGGATATAAAATATCAGAGTAATAATGATTCTCAACAATTGCTGGTACTCTTTCATGGAGAGATTTAAACTGTTTGCTAAACTGAATTTCTGTCAGAAGGACAGTGCATTAGGATTACAGTTTATATATTGTAGGTAGAAGCACAAAGAACTTGTACGGCTCCTCCTTCACACGTACAGAAAACAATAAAAAGGATGCATTATTAAGAACCTCAGAAAGAGAGTTAAGAATCCAGTTACCTAGGTTTCAGTTATATTGGTAAAACTAGCCTTCCAATTTCCTTTCTTTCTGTCTCTACTTTTTCTTCTCTGTTTTCTGATTCACCCCAGAAACATACCTTGAGTCAAAGAGTAATCTTTAGAAGTTTGCTTTGAAAATATTTTGTCTCGCTAAAATTATATTGCTGGTCACTGGTCTAGCACTAAAGCTGTACAGTGGAAATAAGTACCGAAGTTGAACACAGTGATACCACGGTGAGAGTTGCTATTCATCACGCACTTAGCCGGCCCCACCGCTGGATGTTAAACACTGCCTGGTTTCCCCGTTCAACCCTCACAACAAGTTCAAAGGGGTTAGTGGAATTATCTCTGTCTTGGAGATGAGGAGTCAACAGCTCCAGCAGGCTAATCACCCTGCTAAAGTCACATAAGGATTGGCAGCGGGTCAGAGGGTATCTTCCCTAGCACCCTGAGCTGTGCCCCGCAGGTTAGGAGCAAGGGGGTTAGGAACTGCCATCAGGAGGACTTGGAGTTCAATTTGGCCCTGCTACTTAGTAGCTGTGAAAGATTGGGCAACTTTTTAAAGCTTTCTGGGTCTCAGTTCATTTATCTGGCAAATAAGAGTCATAATATCCACTTCACAGGTTACTGTGAAGGCTATATTAAGACACAAGAATTTAGCAAAGTGTCTAGATTAAATCATGTTCAATAAGTATTAGCTTGTGTGTGTGTGTGTGTGTGTGTGTGTTTAATATACAGCAAACACGGGTCCTACTTTGTACAGTGATATCACCAAAATATTCAGCTATTTGAATACTTGAGCATGCATTAGGAAATTAGGGATGGCAAATGCTAGGGTTCATTGAAAGGTACAGATTCTAATTTTTTCTTTTTCATGCAGTCATCCTCAAAACTGTAGACGTCTGTTCATAATTTAGTCTGCTAATTGAAGCTTGAATTTGGAAAATATGCAATATTTTAGGAGTGAACTGAGTCGTCTATTTCTTTTCTTCTTAAAAACGGCTAACCTCTTTTGTTGTAAAACAGAGCTTAACTCGTGTGTGTGTGTGTGTGTGTGTGTGTGTGTGTGTGTGTGTGTTGGAGAAAGGGAAGGAGGGAGAGAGAAGTGACGGATGGTAAGCCCATATGTTAAGGGTTTGGAGAATACTTGCTGCAACATTTATAAGCCTCCATCCTTGAGAGGCGATAACAATTTTTCAGAGTCTCAATAACTTCCTGGGACTTTGAAGCCAGAAAGCACTGTGGTGTTCGTGTTTCATTACATTTGTATCTTCATTTTATATTCTATTGTTTGTCAGCATTATTTATTTCTATTAATCTTTCCTTAACGGTAAATTTCTGGAGAGTAGGGACTTGATCCCCACCCCTTCCTGTCCTAACATATAGTACAGTGACTTGAACACGACAAGGACAACATCAGTGCACAGGGAGATCTCGTACAATGTCCCATGTGGTGTATATACAGGTACAGTAGGTGCCCTGGATTTGATGCTTAAACCTAGATTAGAGGCCTGACCTTGTCTTCTACCCCTGTTTTGTTGTGAGCACACAAGTTTATCTACCTGAGCGTCTGATTCTTCATTGACCAAGAGTGGAGAAGAATGATTTACTCACAGAGTTAGCTGAAAATTAAATGGATAGCGTATCTAAAAATGCTCTATAAGCAGGTAATGACTCCACATGGCGAGTGACAATGTCATTTCTGGAAATTAATAGACGCTATTACTGTCCACGCTGTCAAGATATAGTCCCACATGTCTTCTCATAAGCCCGGTCCACCTAGCCTTCCAGTAAAATCAGTATCCTTCAGTTCCAAACAAGTTACCACACTTAGTAGAGAGTTTACTTATAGGGTCAATTTGCAGATGACACTTCAAAACAAGCAATGAATCTAGCGAAAGGGAACTAATAGGTTTGTTATTATCTTGCAAAGGGTGCCCACGCCATTATATAAGGCTGTGAGTGTGTCTGGCGGTGACAAGTTCCTAAATGTGTTTCTGTTCACTGGAAAGATGCAGCCTTCAGCAGGGACTAGAGGTTTAGGAACTGTGTACACTGGGAGTCATTTTCAAGGAGAGCACAAGAGTCTGGGGAAGGATAGACAATGACCTTCAACTCTAGCATCCAAGGATTGAAGAAGAATAGCCCTGGGATGGATTCCTGCCAGTCTGAGGGCCACAGCGTGAAGCATTGCCCTGGACCAGGGATGGGAAGCATTCTTGGTGGACAGTGACCTGAGCTCTGAACAAGCCTGGCACCTTTCTGACCCGAGGCTGCCTTCTCCATATGCCAACGTAAGGGCTAAGGAAGAAGTGGGGGCGTTGGGTTTGGACCCTGAGTTTGAGAGAAATAACAGGTATAAGAGGAAGCCCCTGCAGGACTTTGCAGGGTGCCGGGTACAGTGAGTCATCCCGAGGGGGAAAGAAGATGCTTTCTCTCCCTTAAGGGCAAATAAGGGCTAAAACCCAGAGCTGTGCCCTGGAAGGTAGCCTTGTTACCCAGACATGCTCCTGCTGCAGTGAAAGGGAAGCGACAGGTGGCATAGACTGTTTCTTGTCCAAAGTGTGTGTGCGCCCCCAGGAAGGTGTCCTGATATGACCACCAACCTGCCCCCCCCCCAGATAACACCTTTTATGAAAGAAGTGGATAGGAATGTTTTACAGTGAAAAGATCATGAGGTTGGAAGCTGGGAGTCATAGGTTCTAATCCTGCCCTACTGCTGGCGCTTGGTGTGACCTTTTCCCTGAGTTTGTTCTCTTATTTAGACACCGGAAAGTTAAACTAGGTATGTCTGATGGGGTGCCCTGTCCCCCAGGGTTTCTGCTCACCCGCGTTCCTGCTGGAAGAATTTTTTGTCCACAGATAATTGTATCTTCCCGTATTGCTGGGGGTGTCCAGGTTTGTTTTGCGGAGGACCTTGCAGTATGCAGGACACTCAGTCATGAGGGCTTTTCGCAGGCATTTCGTCAGCACTGAGAAGACAAATCGCCCGAAGTTCCATGCTCAGCTCCGGCATTTATTGGAGTGTTGCTTTAAACATTTGAGCCCCCATTTCTGCACATGTAGAACAGGAGAGTCACCTCACCCCTTGAGAGTTCTCAGGGTTGTTGTGACTTGAGGAAACATTGGAGGTAAGCTAACATTTATGGGGCACCTGCTGTATACCAGTCACTCTGGCGAATGCTCTCCAGTGTTTGCCTTGTGAAGGTAACTGCAGATGGTATTACTGGTCAAGCAGGGTTGGCAGGGGTGGCCCCGACAGGAGACTCTACCTGAAAGGTCATTTTACCCTCCTGGGGAGACAGAGTTGCAAAATTACCAATCAGGTCTGTCCAATCTTTTTAAACTGGCTTTCCAAATTCATACCCTCAGGCATCTAGAACCAGGCTGGCGGGCTCCACCCCCCACCCCTTCCCAAGGTCTGTGCCAACACGCTGTCCTCCAGAAAGGGAGGCTGCAGCTGTTTCCCAGCTAGGCCAGTGCCCAGGGCTGGCCACAGAGCTGCCTGGGGCTTCCCAGAGAGGTATCTGGGCACATCCCTCCCTACCACGGTTTTGCTGCTCTATGGTGCAGTCTGAATGTCCCACCCCCCGCCCCCCCTCCACCTGCCAGGCCTCAGTGGGCTCCGGGCTGGTCTTCAAGGTAAGCAGGTAGCAGAAAGCCCACCTGCTTGATGTCAACATCTGTGGGCGCGGCCCTGGGAAGAATGTGCCGCTCCCAGCCTGGGCTCAGGTAATTAATCCCCACAACTGACAGGTGGCAACAGGCGGCCCTTTGGCTGGGGCCATCGGGGAAAAGTGCTTGGAGGAAGGATTTTTTTTTTTAAACTATCAAGCACACAATTCGTACATGTCTGGCAGCTAGACGACTGTGGCAGGAAGGGAGACAGGGAGGAGAAGTTGAATGCCTTGCCAGAGGACTAGGGGGCCAATTTTGGAATCTCTTCCTGCCCAATCATGATGATAGATTCAATAGGAGGTGGTGGCCTGGGCTCTGTTTGCAAGCTCACTTTGCAGATTTCCCCTTCCTTTGAAGTAGATGCGGTCCTAAGTGGGATGCCTTCCTTGTGAATGAAGAAGTTGAAGGCCACTAGGAGAAGTGATTTCCCTAAGATGATGCAGGAAGTCAGTGGGCAAGTGCATAACTAGAGTCCTGCCCTCCTGCCTTCCTGTCAGTGAGTCTTTGGGCGATATTTACCACTCCGTTGTACATGTACAGTTTAGAAATGAGGTGATTAAACTGTGGTGTAGTCACAGCAAGGATAATCAGTTGGTTCTTGAATGATATTTTGGGTTTTCACCTAACCTTTTAAAGCCGATTTCTCAAGAAAATACCTGAACCTGCCCCCAAACTATATACATGCATTCACTTGCTAGTTTTGCTTTTGGTATTTTGATACATCATCCATCATAGCCATGACAGAACATTAACCTGATGTTTGTTCAGAATGTATTTACTTAACTAAAACCTTTAAAGTGACCACCTTTTAATTACTATTTTTTTTAAAAACCTCTCTTCCTAAATGTGAAATTTATAATATTTCTCAAGTGAGTTTATTTATAGAGGACAGACCCGGAACATAGTATATAATTAGCCCATACAATTATATGTGAAACAGGTTATTCAATCAATTGCAAGCAGATCATACTGGAGCTGTATCTGGCTCTTTCCAGGTAAGACTGTTTTTGCATTTTAGCAAATTAGATAGTTACAGTTAATTTTCCAAAGCTTCTTGATTGAAAATTATGTTTGACCCTTATATTTTTATTTTCAAGCTTTCTCATTTCTTTTTAAAAAATGTTTATTTATTTGGAGAGAGAGAGAGATAGAGAAAGTGAGTGTATGCCATTGGGTGGAGGGGCAGAGAGAGGGGGAGAGAGAGAATCCCAAGCAGGCTCCATACTGTTAGCCTGGAGCCTGATGCAGGGCTTGATCTCACAAATCATGAGATCATGACCTGAGCTGAAATCAAGAGTCAGACACTCAAACAGCTGAGCCCCTCAAGCATCTCATTTCTGCTCCTTAGTAGTCTTTCCCTCTGCCAAGTCAGTTGCCAGAACTTTATTTTGTCCTCTCTGAATATCCCATCTGTTTTATAAGATTTTATTTTCCACCAGTTCAGTTATTGCTTTTATCATTCTCTTACCATCTTAAAAGGGGCTTTTTGACTTGGCCATTCCAAAAATACAGTTTAGAGAAGAAAAAAAATTGAAATCACTGAATATTTTAGGATAATTCTGACTAAATTCAGACTGGCTTTGCACTTGATAATGGCCATATTTAGATGAATAGTGTTGTGACAGCTTTGGGACTTGCCCTTTTTTTCTTGTCAAATATTATAGGTTATCTGAAGTTGTAAAGACCCCACCTTTCACCTCTTGTATTCTTTGAACTCTGCAAATAAGAACCATAAGTTAGAAGCACACCTTAGCATTTCTTACCGGTGAATGGTAATTGTCTTTTAGATTATTCGTAAATCTCATTATTTTTAATTTTCTTTTACTGCAATCACCTCAAATTCATGCAGAAGCCAAGAAAAGTTGTTGGTATATTTAAGCCTTGGCATAGATTTTACTCTCCTTTTTAGACTCGGCCATCCTCACAGTAGGTAATTTGCCCCCGCGTTCATGGACCACAGTTGGATCTTGTTTATATACTAAAGTCCATTCTGTGGGCTAATGGCCAATAGGTCATAGTGTACATAGTACTAAATTAGAAAAAGGGGTGCCTGGGTGGCTCAGTCAGTTAAGCATCTGACTCTTGGTTATGGCTCAGGTCATGATCTCACGCTTCATGAGTTTGAGCCCCACATCCAGATTCTCCCTGGGATTCTCTCTGCCCCTCCTCCATTCTCTGTGTCTCTCAAAATAAATAAAAACTTAAAAAACTAAATTAGAGAAAAAATTGAGATATTTTCTTTTAGCATGATGGCTTGCCAGATGTGGATTTATCTGCAAGCTGGCACTGTAGCATCAGAATGGCTTTGACACTATATTATACTGCTGCTTCCCTTGAGAATGGATGGAGTAGTGGGGTGGGTTATGTAGTTACTGGTCTGTCTATTCCAATGATGTTTATTCCTTCCATATTCTTGGACATTTGTAGGTGACGTTAGCCTTGCAATTTGGGATTTGCATACGGTATTGTATTTCTTCTGGGAGAGGTTGAAAGAGTAAGTGTTTTGTTTTGCTTTTTGATGGCGTGGGGAGGGAGGGTCTGTGTTGCACCTTTAGGAAAGCGAGCTGTTGAAAAATTATGCAGGTGTGTGCTGATATTAGCTGGCATCTCTATGCATTGTGATACTGAATTACCAGTCTGGCAGCCAAGGGCATGTAATATAGTATGTCTACTGAGGCAGGTGGTGACGGTGGGGTCGTAGTTACTGGAATGCTTTTCTCCCCACTTCTCTTTGCAACATATTATTAGTAGAGGAGCTGAATTTACTCTTGTTTTCCAAAATCCCCTGGAGTTATTTTATTTGAACATGATATTTGGCTTTGTGGAGTTCACTCCTCAGTATGCCAAACCTTCACCCCTCCTTCACAAAGTGAAACAAAACTCAGGCAAAGCTTGCTTTTCCATTTTGTCAGGGATATTGTATAGCAAGAAAGAGGTTAGTTCATTTGTCAGTTTTGAGGCACCTCTGTTCCATGACACTGTAGAAATACTTTGTTCATGTGGATGCTCAAGATTGTAGAAGAGGAAATTTTGTTGAGGCCCAACAAAAAATGTGGCTCTTTGTTCTTACTCATAGGCTAGTAATCCTTAGGAATAAACACACTATTGGATATGCATACATTTATATCAGTACACACATTGATTCCTACTATTTTTATGTACTTCTGATCAGAAAGATTATCAACACTCTGTTTTCCAGATTCTTTTCAAAGAGGTACCTTGCCAGTGTGAACCTGGAAACTGAATTCTCTGACAGATTTGCATCAGATCATAAAATATTCAAAACAAAAGAAGCATAGATCATCTAATGAAGTTCCCTCATTTTCCCCTATGGATGATTATTAGCTCAGTGTTCAGAGAGATCATGTGAGTTGCCTGAAATTCCTCAGTGACAGAGTGGCCAAAGGCTATGACTTTCTTCGAGAGATCAATTACTTTATCTTTGGAAGTAAATTCTTTCACATATGCTTTTTTCTTTTCCTTTTTTTTTCTCTTTCTCTATCACAATATTTTATTTTCTGATTTTACATTAAGATTTGCCTAATTTTAAGAGCTACAAGTTCATGTGGTATTTTACCTAAATACCGTATATAAAAAGATTAATACAATCCACTGCTGACTTATCAAATCTAAGACCAGACGGGGTAAAATTGGTTCTTAAAACAATTGGTGGGCATTTCCTGTTATTCTTACATTCAAGATCCCATTCTGAAAATGTACTTACCTTTTAGGAAGAAAATCACAATTCCTAGTCAGACTTATTTACTAAACTAAAAAGCATGTGATGTTGAAACAAATAGCAGTATGGAATATCCTTGTAATCTTGCAGGAAATGGTGATCAAATTTTATTTTTTAGATGAAATCTGAGCTTTATACTTGTTTTTCTAATCATATTGAATGTTTATGTAAATTCACTCTGGTATGAAATACACCAGTTCCACTTGGGCCCCATACTGCTAGTGTTAAGACCGCATGGTGCATGAGTTGGGACATTGGCCTGTTTGTCAAGATGGTCCTTGTTGCTGAGTGTGTTTGAGCAAGTCTCCTCTCCTCTCTGGGGCTTGGATTTTTCCTCTGGAACTGGAGTGGCTGAACCAAATCATCTCTAAGCTGATCTAACTTTGCAAGAAAAGCTTAGCCATGGTATCATAAACTAAAACTGCCTTGGAACAAGTGATTTGATAATAGAAACGGAAAACCAAATCCTTGGCTTACAATGTCAGTTTGGTTTTATATGGAAACTCCGTCACCAGGGTATAATGAAGTTGTAAAAGTATTAGTTTTTCCGAAGTAAGGAAATCTGAGTTCATTCCCACATTGCCTAGATTTAGTGCAACCTTTAGAAATCATTTCTTCATGGATGCTCTCCTGACCATCCAAACTAAATAGAGCTTCACATTTTGCCTTGTGTCCCTCTGCTTTTTCTTTAGAACATATATCACATTTTTAGAAATAATTTGTTTAATGTCATTGCTTCCTCTAAGCCAACTCCATTAGCCCAAGGTATACTGCTAGTTCCCTGGAATTCAGGAGAGAGCCTGTCATGAAGCAGGTGTTCAATAAATATTTGTTAAATTAATGAACCAACTTCACTAAGTTTTATATTTGAAAATTAATGGGAGAATAAAGTTTGGACAAGACATGCTATAATGTTTCTTCTGGGTTCTAATATCTTATTTCTATATTCTCCATATTCTAAGTCTGCAGCAGACTTACAGGTACTGCCCATATTAAATTTATTTATTAAAATTTTTATTAGGAAATACTTCAAGCCTACAAAAACAGCAAATAAGTTTAGATACCTGAGTATCTACCAAAATTCATATTGCTTGAAATATTTTTTTAATTAATGTTTATTTACTTTTGAGAGAAAGAGAGAGAGGTGTGAGTGTGTGTGGGGGGGTGCATAGAGAGGGAGACACAGAATCTGAAGCAGGTTCTAGGCTGTAAGCTGTCAACACAGAGCCTGACACGGGGCTCAAACTCACGGAATGTGAGATCATTACCCAAGCTGAAGTCAGATGCTTAACTGACTGAGCCAACCAGGCACCCCTCAAATATTGTTTCTAAATAAAATATTATAGATGAAGCCAGAAGGTCTCCCTCCATTCTATCTCATTACCCTCTCTTCTTCCTTCTATTAAAATGAATATGTCCACATGTAAGAACACAGATAAATGTTGAAAACAAGAGAAATGAAAAGAGATTGCTGAGATTAAATGTTGATTAGTGTAGCTTAAGTAAATTTTAAGGACACATAAAATTATATTGTACTTACTTATGAATCTATACATGTGTATATAAAAATGTATGGAAGCAGATAAACCAAACCCATTCATTTTCTTAAACAAATGAACCCAGTAGCTTGACATGGTCTAGAACTTAGTGATCACTACCAGGTATATAAGAATTGTCTGATTTCATTGTAAATGGTTAATATTCAAACTTAAGCAGATTTTTATTATCTGACAACCACTCCCTCACCAGGTTGAAATAATGTTTTCACAATGCTCCCCAAGTTACTTAAGCTACATTAAACACTTTATGTGGAAGATCTTAGAAATATGAGGCTTCAGTAATAATCATAATTCACAGCTTTTATGTTGGTCTTTGCAGTTGACTAAGGCTTCTCCTATCCATCCATGATTTTACCCCTCCACCCTAAGAGCTATAGAAGTTTATATGTATATATTTTAATTTTATGTTGGTGAGAAGTTAAGTGATTGCATAAAGACCCAGGGAATGAATAGAGGAGGCAGAATTTTTAAATCTTGACTCTTGACCCCTAGCTCAGTGACTATTGCTTACAATTGATGGGGTTGAGTAAGAGTCCTTCCCTAATGCTCTTGGCTTTGATAACTAAGCCCTTACTTCTTTCACAACAAAGTTGGCCTATGAATTCCAGTGTTACCTCATGTTATATTTTATTTTTTGGTCCAGAATTAAAGCTAACTATCTTTTGTTTTCTCTATTTGTTGAAGAGTCCATTGACTAAGCCAAGTCTTATTTTACTACTGACTGTTGGGAGCCCTAAACTAACTCTCGTTCATTTTTTTTTTTTTTTTTTTAGAAAAGGTAATAAGCAAATAACTGGTCTTATTTTTGCAAGCATCTTTTGTTCCAATGAAAAACAATTCTCAGTCTGTTTTGGTGCTTTCATGATGAAAACTAGAAGACTAAGTTTTAGTGAGTCCTATGTCCTCCGTCTCTCCAACTTTTTAGTCATTTCTATCACCCTAGTTTGGGCCCTCCTCCTTTATTGCCTGAACACCTCCTGACAGGTCCCCTTCCTCTTACTTTATTCCAGTCTTGCTCCTACTGGCTTTGCTTTACTTAATACATTGACCTGATAGATCCGTCCCTTGGTATGCAATCCTTAGTGACTCTTCTTTGCCTGCTGGTAGAGTCTAGCTGTTTCTTCTGACATCCAGGGCTCCTCAGAATCTGGCAACTGCCTTCCTGGCTTAGCCTCATTGCTTTCTGTTCTGCCCTTCTGCCTCCTGCCTCTCCCCCTCCTGCCTCCCCCCACCTATAGTTTAGCCATAGTTAACATCTCTCTGCTTATATCCATGATATTCCCTCTCTGTGGAAAGCCTGCTCTCTGTCTCTTGGCTCTTCCATTCTGGCATCCTTGGGTATACCATATAGTTGGTGAATAACTTGCCTTTTAAGGCCTCACTTAAATATCACTACCACTATGAAATCTTTCTTCTCCAGTAGAATACATTTACTTTTCTCTTTCTCTCTTATCTCCAACCAATCTGCCAGTAAATCTGGTTAAAATATATCCAGAAACCAACTGCTTCTCACCAACTCTACTGCTGGTCTAAGCCACTGGGATTTTTTACTTGAATTATTTGCAGTAGCTTCTTTACTGATCTCTCTGTTCCATCTATAAAGTCTGTTTTTCACATAACAGCCAAAATACTATTCAAGTGGAAATCATATCATGTCACTTTGTCAGACCTCTCCAATGACTTCCTAGCTCACACTAAGTTGAAGTCTTTCCCTGGCCTGTAAGGCCTTACGTGGTCTGGGCCCCATATTCTGTCTGCTTCAGATCTTGTCCCTTACCACTGTAGCCTTTGCTTACTGGTCTCCTTGGCAGACATACTCTCCTCAGGACCTTAGCATGTGCTAGCTCCAGTGATTGAAATATTATTTCCCTAGGTGTATGCATGGCTCAATCCAGTGTATTTCCTTCAGATCTTTCTTTACATATCAATATATCAAAGAATTCTTCCCTGATGAAATAATATCCCCCTCACACCACACTACCCAGCTCCTGGTTCTTGACTACATCCTTTAATTTTACCCTGACTTTATTTTCTTTATAGCACCTATTACCATCTGACATAGTATTTATTTGTTTATTCTAGAGCAGTGACACCTTTAGAGCATGGACTTTGCTTTTTTTTTAACTGCTGAATTTCCAGAACTAAAACAGAGTCTTGAATATAATACTAAATAAATAGCAAATTTATTAACAAGTATGTTATTGCTCTATCCTCTGTAATCCCATAATACATTCTGTATACCTCTGCTATGCTCAGTGGATTGTTTCATTCTACCTCTAAACCATGACCAATTTGAGGTAAGACTAAGTTTTTCTTTCAGTTTATGTTTCAAAAACTGCCCTACGCAGCAAGGATATATAAGTTCCTGCATTATGGGGTTTTGAATCTTATTTCTCTATGTTCCTTGTATAGAACAGAGTATCTGACCGTAGGTAGTATGTGCTTAGTAAACGTTTGTTTGGTAATTATTGAATGATGTTAATATATAGATCTCATCCCTAGTTTACAGTGGCAGCTGATAAGCAAATTCTTATATAGAATCTTAACTTTCCACTAAAATATTATGAATTACAGGAAAAAGCCCAACTAAATTGGACACATGCTATTTATAATAGTGTAGCAATTTTTATTTTTTAAAGGGCTTATAGAATCAAATTGAAAATTGACATTTGTCAAATTTTCAATTGTCAAAGAGACATGAGGGATGCAAATACTAGCCCTAGTTATATCTTATTATGTTCACAGAAAACTATAAAAGTGATTACACACCTGTATCAAAACAACAACAACAACAACAACAAGGGGGAGAAGGAGGGGAAGAGGGAGGAGGAGGGGGGAGGAAGAAGTAAAAGAACTCTAAATATAAGGGAACAGCATTTTAATGAACCAAAGGAAGCAAAAACATCCTAGCAACCAGAAAAAAAAATTAGAAGATTGCTTCACTACAAAGCAATAAAACATAAGCACTATAAATTGGTGAAGAAAATAACATACCTAGAACAGCAGGCTGTGAAGGAAAGATGACTGTATAAGGTAAAAAGGGAGATTAAGCAAGATAAAGAACAACATTTAAGTGCAATAGAAGACTTACAACTAATTGTAGTAGGGCAGAACAGAACTAACTCTAGAAAACCCTACACATGATATGTACATGACTTTGACAAGCTTTCCCTGAATGCAGACAAAAGGAAAAGATGCTAACAATTCATGTTTGAGTATATAAAATGTATGAAAGATAGACAATGTGGATCCAAAGTAAGACTTACATGTTTCTGAGAATTAATGAGTAGAAAAGCAAAAATATAAGTAAAACAAGAAAAGTAAATTATATTGAGTTAAAGTATGTAAGTTGAAAGAGCTCACCAATTCCCAAATAATTTCCAAAAAAAATTAGAAATATTCTCACTTAAAAGAAAATAGAAATAAAGAAGGAAACAAATCCTGTAAGGATCTAGGGAAAAATAAGCAGCTTACTTAAAGGAAGAAAATTCAAATTGACCTTGGACTTCCCTACAATACTAACATGTGCATTGACTCAACTATCTGGTTTTAAGGGATCCAACTGAAACTAATTTATGTGCAAAGGATTTGTGAATTAAAATGTGCACAGCATGGGGCACCAAGGTGACTCAGTCAGTTAAGCATCTGACTCTTGGTTTCGTGAGTTCAAGCTCCGCATCAGGCTCTGCACTGACAGTGCGGAGCCTGCTTGGGATTCTCTCACTCCCTCTCTCCCTCACTCACACTGTCTCTGACTCTCTCAAAAATAAATAAATAAACGTAATTTTTTTTAAGTGTGCACAAGAGCATTATTCTTAATATTTTTAAATTATAATAAAATTCATATTCTATAAGAAAGGCATGATTAAATAAATCATGGTATGTCTCTTTTTAATACTATAATTACAGCCCTTTAACATTATATTTTTAAATTAGACACACTCACGATATGTTAAATAAGACAAGATACCAAATTCTTTTATGGTGTGTTCCAGTTTGTATAAGGGTGTGTGTGTTTGTGAGAGACTGTTTGTGTATATGTATGTGTTTATATGAATAGGAAAAAGTCTAAAATGTTAATGGTGTGCATCTCTGGGTGGGGGAAATATGTCATATATTTCTGTTTTTCAGAATTTCTGTGTGCATATGTTATAATATGAAAAAAGCCAGACACATTTATGGAAAAAGAAGTTGAGAAAGTTATAAGTCTTTAATCCTTCATAACTGCTTCTAATAGTGACAGCATTGTGGGAAGAGATAGGTTATACCTTTAAACATAAAGGTTGGAATGTTTGATATCTACCCAAAGAGCTGCTGGAGATTCAATGCAATGGACATGCATCACCAACGAAGTTCTTAGATATAGGAGATTCTCTTTTCAGATATAGACTCAACTGGGTTCTTCCTTTGATACCTATAGTCGAAAAAACCTAGCTACAGAAAAAAAATGACCAAAGAACAGCAATGAAAAAAATCCATTTGGAATGATAAGAAAATGGTGCAAAGGGGAGATAGGTTAGAGCCAGAGACGGAACCCACTAAATAAACAGAAGTTTTAGAGGAAGAATTATCTTTCTCAAGAATGTAAGTATGGTCCTTTATTATATTGAATATGAAGACTCCAAAAGAAATTATAATTGGATGTCAAATTATATTGGATAATCCAACCTCCAAAAGAAATGCTTATATATTCCTCCATATTAAGAATATATCAAAATGTTGTAGATATAGCCAAAGGAATGCTTTAGTTGTACCTTTGCAGAATTAAATGCTTGTATTAGGGAAACAAGTCTAAAATCAATGGTCTAAGATATCAATTTAAAAAATAAAAATAAAACAATAACAAATTGGACCATAGTTCAATTCTTGCAGTTGGGCAAGAATAAAAATTAAAAGTCATGCATATTGGAAAGGAGTAAAACTGTCTTTAGTCACAGTTAATACAATCATCTATGTAGAAAATCATAAGATAGCTATAATAAATTACTAGAACTAGTAAGTTTAGCAAGGTCACAGGATACATAGTCAATATACAAAGATCAATTATGTTTTATATACTGAAAAAATAAAATTAGAAATTAAAAATTTTGAAGTAGCATGTAAACAATTAAAAAAATACCAAAGGAGCAGTCTAACAAAATATGTGCAAGATTTACATACTGAAAATTATGAAACATTCCTGGGAGAAATTAAAGGTTCCTATTTGGATATATACACCACGTTCATAGATTAAAATACATAATATTGTGAATATATCACTTCTTTTCAAGATGACCTATATATTAGAAACAATTTCATCCAAAATTTTACCAGGTATTTTGTGATAATCGACAACTTGCTTGTAAATTTTAAATGGAAATTCAGAAGACCTCAAATAGCCAAAACAATCTTGAAAAAGAACAAAATTGGAGATTGCCATTTACCTGATTTCAAGACTTCCTATAAAGTTGGAGTAATCCAAACAGTGTGCACTGATGTATGAAGACACATAGATCAATAGAAAAGAGCAGTGTCCAGATAAAAACGTGAATGCATTTGGCCAATTAATTTTCAAAAAAGATGCCAAGGCTATTGAACAGAGTCCCAGAATGTTTCTGGAACAAATAGATAGTTGTTAAAAAGAAGAGGAAAAGGAAGAGGAGAATTGACTGAACATAGATATAGAACTACATACAATGGCTAAAACTATAAATCTTCTACACACAAACATACAAAATCCTTCTGAACATCAGGCTAGGCCAAGATTTCTTAGGACAGAAAGGAAATGAGCCTTAAAGGCAAAATACTGATGAATCCTCAAAATTAACTGTTTTGGAAAAGCGCAGAAAATTGGTAAAAAAAAAAAAAAAAAAAGACAAGCTACAGACTGGGGGAAAACATATTTTAAAAACATATCTGATAAAGGACTTGTATCTGGAATATATGAAGAACTTTTTCAACTCAAATTAAGAATACAAGCAACCCAATTATAAAATTAAAATTTAAGGGATGCCGGATGGCTAAGTTGGTTAAGCGTCAACTCTTGATTTCAGGCCAAGTCATAATCTCAATTTGTGAGATCAAGCCCTGCCTCAGGCTCTGCACGGCATGGAGCCTGCTTGGGATTCTCTTTCTACTTCTCTCTCTACCCCTTCCCCACTTGCACTCTTTCTCTCTCTCAAAGTAAATAAGTAAACTTAAAAAAAGTTAAAATTCAAGAAGTATGAAAGATTTGAACACTTTAAAAAAGAATAGTAAATAAGTGTATGAAATAGTATAAAATGAATATAAATCTATTTATATTTTCAATTTTATACTTTAATTTATTTATATAAAATATTTATATTTAAATTTTTTATTATATAAAAATATAAATGGAGTACATGAAGTAAGTATATGAAAAGACACTCAACATCAGTAATCATCGGGGAAATGCTAATTTAAAACACAATAAGAACCATATATACCCGCTAGAATGGCATTAACATGGACAATAACAAGTGCTGATGAGGATGTGACACCTTCATACATTGCTGGTGGCAATGTAAAGTGACAGAGTCTCTTTGTAAAACAGTTTGGCAGTTTCTTATAAAGTTAAGCATACACGTACTGAACAATCATACTTCCAGGTCCCTATCCAGAAAAATGAGAACATGTGTCCTCACTAAGATTTGTGTATGAATGTTCGTCAGAGTTGTATTCATGGTAAATACAAACTGGAAATAAATGATGAATTGACAAATAATGGAATTTCATTAAATATGAAATGCTGATGCAGGCAAACACGTGGATGAGCATTATGCTAAGTGAAAAGAAGCCAGGCATCTAAGATTATATACTGTATCATTCCATTTCTGTAAAATTCTGGCAAAGTCCAGTGAGAGAAAGCGGGTACATGGTTGCTTAGGAAGAGATCAGGGAGAGAATTAACTGTAAAAGGGCAAAAGATAATCTTGATGAATAGGGTGTTGGTGGTGATGGTTACACCACTGTGTGCATTTGTCAAAAGTCATCAACTTGTATACTTAAAATTGGTATATTTTGTAGTAAGTTATATCTCGAAGCTGATTACAACAAAGAATACAGACCCAAAAGAAGAAATTAGACCTTAGAATTCAAGAATGTCAAGTCAGTGTTGGGAGTGGTTTAGAGGTAGATTTTAGAAGTCCCAGGGAGAAAGAGAGAGACATTAAGAGAAACCAGATGTGTTTCAGTTTCCACCCTGTACCAACTTAAATTACCAGTGTATTCTAGAATATTGGCATAGATCAGATTCCCATTTTTTGTGGTCATGCAGAAGCCTGGGAAATTGGTGACAGTGGGCTATTTGGTAGAGGATAAGGGAAATGGGCAAGTGTAAAGAATTATGAATACACTATAGGCCAGGGAGCCCGAATTTAGTGCTGGAAAAATATTAAACATCATCACAGGTTGGATTTGCCAGTAAAAGAAACAGAGTAGCAGAAGCTTGGCTTTGTAAAGAACCAAGCACGCCAGGCCTCTTCAGCTTCAGCCCCTCTAGTTACTGAACAGCAGGCCTAGTAGTTTAACCAGAAGCAGTAATCAAAGGGATCTTGGCCCTGGTCTGATATTTAGATTTAGATTTGGATTTAGTCAATATGAAACCTGCATCATTAAAACTGGAAAATGTGGTCTATGGTACTAGATGCAGTCATAGCAGAGGGCTAGGACTAAACTGTCCTCACTTGGTGTGGAGCACAGAGGAAGAACATGAGTTGTTCTAGACCGAGTGTCATGATTGAATTGTGGGTGATGAGTGTAATGTGTTTGAGGCATTAAGATGTCTGCATGAGTAGAATACGTGGGAGGTGAATGTATTAGGAGGGTACGGGGAGGGGCGGAGAGAGAGATGGGGTCAGAACACAAAAGGGCCTTACTAAACCATGTGAAAGATCAGGGCCTCCTACGTGAATTCCCCTGAGCTGTAACAAGAGTGCTAACACACAGCTACCAGCTAGCTGTTAGTATAGCCTCCAAGGACGACCTCCTCCTCATCCAGGACTTTTCTAGCTCTATCGCTTGCTCCCTCTCTCTGCAGTTCAGTAAGCAAACATTATTGCACTGAGAAATAAAGAGGAATGGTTGATGGTGAGTCAACTGCTGTTGAGCCCATTTTAATGTTAGAGAAGATTGTATACCTTTTAAGTTGGTTCAGAAAATAGTCATGCTGTTGGGAAATAGAAAAATGTAAAAGTACACGAATTAGCACTGCTGAGCCAAGAGAAATAGAGACAAGGAACCGTTGTTAAAAGGCCGGGACTAGGACTCTTCTACACTGGTTGCTAACCAGCTCTCCTTGGTGACCTCAGGCTAGTCCTCTCCATGCCTCAATTTTCTTATCTATAAAATGGGGGTAATAATGCTGTTTCATTATCTGTTATCTGTGATTCTGAAATCCCAAGAGCTCCCAAAACCCAAAGTTGGTTTGGTTCGGTTTTAGTTTCGTGGAGTTTGTGGCAGATTCATTTGGTGGTGAAATCTAGCCTGAACTCTGAGGCCTTATGCTTATTTCCCAGTTGGTGTGAATGTTCATGAATTCTGAAGTAATGCTAAGGTTTGATTATGGGGCGCTGACCTAAATGCTGCTGGAGGTGTTTATAATAATATGCTATAGGAACTCTACTCCCTTTCTAAAATCAAAACGGTTCTGGACTCTAAAACATCTGACCCCAAGGGTTTCAGATAAGAGATTGTATACCTGTAATACCTTCCTCATAGGGTTGTGTGAGGATTGCATTTCTGACAACAGAACTCAGGAAATGGTAAAGCTATGATTATTTATCGTTATTCAGACTCAGAAATTAGATTCCCTTCCCCCATCCCTGAGAACGAGCGAGGATTAATACCTGATGATGCCTACATTTGTTTTTAGTACTTTCACATTTTAGTATATCAGTTATTGAAATGGTATATGTTTTTTAACTGTCCTATTCTGAACACTTATCCTTCTTTTTTTGCAGTCTTTACATACTTGGGTAGGTATCTTATATGCCTTCAGGTGACAAACTTATTTTTCAGTCATTTTTCCTAAGGTGAACCTTATGAAACCCATGGTTAGATTATATATCTCCTAACTAAAACACACAAACAGCTATGCTTCTTTTCTGAGAGTTCTCAGTAAAAGTGAGTTCTTAACACATCCCAAGGCAGTGCCTTTGTTTTGTAAAGTCATTGGTTAAAAAACACTAGCACAAAAATATTCTTCTAGATTCCATTCAGTGTCTCCCAAGTAGAATTTTATTTTTGTGGTCAATTTTTGGCATGCTCCCTATTTCTTCAGGCTATATAAAACCCTTTTGCTGTGTTTAATCCTTGACCTGTGGGCATGGAGAGCTGATTATGCAACACATTTCTAGCATCAGGAAATTTTTAACTGAAAATTTCATATACTAAAAGGCTTGGGATGAAAAGAAGAATTCTTTAAATAAAATATTTCAAAAGGAAAGAGATAAAATGGTTATTTTAAATGTACGTTTTAGTAGGACATTTGCCTTTTGTCAGAGTTGGGCTGAAACATATCAGTAATAAATCTTTTTGCCATTCTGGCTCCTGGTCCCCAGTTTCTTTCCCCTGGAAGAATGTCATTGCAAACTGTGTGTGTGTGTGTGTGTGTGTGTGTGTGTGTACCTTTGTTTGGGTGTTACTAGGTGCCCCACTCTTGGCTGGCAATTCTGGTGCCTGGGTGGTTTCACTTTAGCAACAGAATGAGAAGGAAATACCATGATGGGGAATTGACACAGAGGATCAGGACACTAAGATTTAATAGAATGTAGGGATTGGAATGGAGACTTTCTACATTGGTTCAGAGACGGGGAGAGGAAGAAGCACAGGATAGGGCTTTTTTTCTTCTATTTGGTTCTAAGTCTCATGCTTTTTCCCTATTTTGCCAGTTCTACAATCGGCCAGCCAACCAACCAACTACTGAATTTCCTTTCCCTGCAGAAGGAATTATGGGCAGGAAACATTACAGTCACTTATGAGTGAAGAGTTCTGTATCTTGATGGCTTTTGCCACCATGATTTGTGGCATTACAACAGGCCTGTCCTTTTTCATGAGAGTATAGAACCAAATGGCCCCTGTCAGCTTTCTCATGGTCTCAGGCTATGACAGGAGAACATAAGTACAGTAGTTTGGGAGAACTTTTGCTTTGTAATTTTCTAGTTGGTTGACCTTGGGTAAGATCTCTTTACTCTCTGCCAGATATTCCATTCCATCTTAATTTTTCCATAAATCCTATTTCCTCTGAGTCTCTCGAGAGTCTTGTAAGGGCAGGGTAAATTACAATCTCTGAAATATTACTCAGTACATGAAAACACTGTTTTTTCCATTTAGTTTCTGGAACTCCATAAAGGTGTTTGTGGTATTAATTATTTAAACCCCTCTGAGACTCAATTTCTTTATCCTAAAGATAACAGGAAATAATGGCATAAATATGTTTTGATAAATGCAAACTCTTCTTTTGCCATAGGATTGTATTTAAAGTAGGAAAAATGATTAATTTGATTGATGAATATGACTTCTTCTAATAAGATTGCTCGCTGTCGTGTATGTAGTAGCCAACTGTGAGCATACATCTGTACAAAGTGAACATGTTATCCTTATTCTGATTTGGAAAGTAATGGTATCTCCTGTTGGTTCTTTCCTTCCTGCCACCATCGGCCCATCTCTAAGCAGTATTCCACTGAACTGAAGAAACTCTACTGCCAAATTGCAAAGACATGTCCCATCCAGATCAAGGTGATGACGCCACCACCACAGGGCGCTGTCATCCGTGCCATGCCTGTCTACAAGAAGGCTGAACATGTCACCGAGGTGGTGAAACGGTGCCCCAACCATGAACTGAGCCGTGAATTCAATGAGGGTAAGAATTAGGATTGGTGGCTGTTTAGCTAAGCTCTTTGAATATAGAGATCCTGTGGAGATTTTTCTTTGGAACCCATCGACTGGGTTCCAATCTGTGCAATCCGATGGCAGGTCAGTCTACCTTTATGTCTAATGGGCTGTTTGAGAAAAATGATAAACTTGTGGCTTCCATAATGATTGGACAGTTTAATTTCATATTGGTGATTACTAGATGACCTGGACTTGCCTCTCCAGTCCCTACTACTTCCCTCCTTTTTCTCTTTTATCCTTTTTTTGAATGAGAGGATGTAGAAGGGACAACCTGACTTCCGATTTGTCCAGCCCAGGCAATGGCAACCCTCAGCTTTAGTGCCTTTCCTGGAGTGATTATTAAGATTATATCAATTCTGAGCAGGAAGGGTAAGTGGAGGAAGCATCAAAGGTGAGAAACATGAAAACACAGAAGAGGAAAGTGGGATAGATGAAAAAGGAATGAAGATGAATAATGGATAAAAGGAGTAAATAGAAGATCTAGGACATAAGCTGGGAGGTGGGACAGCAAAGTAAAGGACTATGGATCAGGGAACAGGTATCTTGGGGTCTCCTTTAAGCTTTGTGTCCATAGAAATGTCAGGCCCCAAGTTCTGAGCCTCATATCCAACAAGGGCTTTACAAAGGAGGTCACTATTTCCATGGGTTCTCTTACATTGAATATTCTAAGGTTCTATGAAAGGAGGCTAGGTAAGGAGCAGAGGAAAGTGGAAAGGAAGGACAAGAGAACACATAAATATTCACCACAGAGTGATCTGGGTGCAGAGGCTTGCAAGTTAGGATACTTTAGATAGAAAATATGTTAAAAATGGAAATATTGGTAGGTAGCTAGAATGGATGTAGGAATAGATAGTGAAGAAAAATTAATGGAGGAAGAAAAAGAGTGGGTAGAAATTTCAAAAGAGAAAGTTAAAACCCTCCCACCTTAACACAACTACTTTTTACAAATTAACTTCTCGTCCTTGTCTACATGGCCTCATTTTCAATACCTTTCTTTTAAAAAAAAGGAGTATTTATTTTGAGAGAGAGAGCATGTGCATGTATGCCAGTGGGGGAGAGGCAGAGAGAGAGATAGAGAGAGAGAGAGAGAGATTGAGAGAGAGAGAGAGAGAGAGAGAGAGAGAGAGAGAGAGAGAAAGAGAATCCCAAGCAGGGTTAGATCTCACAAACCATAAGATCATGACCTGAGCCATAATCAAGAGTCAGAGGCTTAACATACTGAGCCACCCAGGCTCCCCTCAATACCTCCCTATCTTGTTTTTCACTTAACAGTATGTCTTAAAGAGTATTCCTTATATGTAGACTCCATTATAGGTTTCTATAACTGTCCTTGATCCATCAAGGTGATACAACTATATTTTGTTTTCTTTCGCTTTCTCATTGTTTGACGTGATAGCTATTTTTAGTTTTTGCCAAATAGGTGATTCTTCAGAGAGCATTTTCACACTTGATGTTTGACTTTTATTGAGTATAAAATTGTATAGAATGGTAATATGTATCCAAATGTTAACAACACCCTTATGGCTCCCAATTCTCAGATCAGCTTCTTTCCTTTGGAGCTCTGTCAGGTACCCCAATTTTGTGAAATCTGGCCTATGCTCATTTTTATTTTATTTTTTTAAAAGCTTTATTTACTTCTTTTAAGAGGGATTGGGGGGTGTGGAGAGAACGAACATGAATGGGGGAGGAGCAGAGAGAGAGGGAGAGAGAGAATCCCAAGCAGGCTCCACACTGTCAGCAAAGAGCCTGATGCAGGGCATGATCTGACAAACTGTAAGATTATGACTTGAGCCAAAATCAAAACATGGCTGCTTAACTGACTGAGCCACCTAAGCACCCTGGCCTATACTCTTTTAAAAGCATGCTTCCTTTTTCTTATTCTCCTACCTGGAGCTCTTTCAGCACCACAAAGCCAATGAATTTATCTTTATGACCAAAGCAAGTGTAAAACCAGGTGCCTGGCTGGCTCAATCAGTAGAGTATGCAACTGTTGATCTCAGGATCATGAGTTCAAGTCCGACATTGGGTGTAGATCTTAAAAAAAAAAATCAGGTGTAAATATGGATACTTTGTAGCAGAGAAAAGAATAGGCAGTGAAATGCTTATCCTTATTGAATGTTTTTGCTAGTCAATTTGAGGGAAGCATCTTCTCTCAAGTTGAATTGTCTTTTTTAAATTAATCCTTTCCTTCCATTTCCCATGGAAGTTAACAGAACCCCCTCTATGGATCAGGGCAGAGACATAATCATGGAGTACTATGAAAGCTTGAATTATTTACCTTAAGCACCAGAAACAAAGGACTATTCCTTAAATATAGATAAGCCTTCCAGCCATTTCTATTGCTACAAAGGTACACCTTCATTTATTAGATATCTGGCAATGAGATCTGTTCCTTTTTCCAAGGATGTGTATTTTCTGTATTAAACAAACTATTTCTTTAGCCATCAATATTTTGTCCATGCAGCTTCATTTTTTTTTTTTTTAATTTTGAAGGCAAAGAACTAACTATTTTGTCTTTCTGTGTTCTGCAGGACAGATTGCTCCTCCTAGTCATTTGATTCGAGTAGAAGGGAACAGCCATGCCCAGTATGTAGAAGACCCCATCACAGGAAGACAGAGTGTGTTGGTACCTTATGAACCACCCCAGGTAAAAAGATAAGTACTGGGCTGACTTAGGAGAACATTAGTGTGTTTTGAGCATCTATTTCTGCCTTAGTCTTTGTCATCAAATACAAAAGTTTTTGTATTTCCCCTCTTCCGCTTTATTATAGACTGTCTATCTCCTTAAGAACTCTTTAATTTGCACTAAGTTAACTTGGTAACATTGCTCTGTGCCCCTGTTCCCAGACCGGTTCTGTGGGAAGAACACTGGAGCAGTGAAACCAGAGTCTTTTGGTTTGCTGGCTTGCTGTGTGGACCTTTAGCCTGTGACTTTCCCTCTCTAAACTTCAGTTGACTCACCCATAAATGACCGCTTAGGACTAGGTGATTTTTAATCCTGAGGGCCTTTTCAGCTCCACAGTGTTATTTATGGAAGTCTACATTTAAATCTGTGTCGCACTGTTTTATTCACATAGGGGAAATATCCCTGGGGTGTTGCTGTTGTTATGGGTAATTTTTCATCTCCCCCCCATTTGAATTGGGTGATAGGGATTAGCTTACAAATGAATAGGATCAAAAATTAGTATTTTTAAAGCCCATTTCACCTAATGTAGTGTCCAATGTTGCAAACATTAGCTTTAAGTTTCCCAAGAGGCAAGGCAAAGAGGAATCTACAATGGGTTTTAGAGTTTGTCTCCCTAGAGGAAAGCATATCACCTCATGAGAAGTGAGTTGGTTACATAGAAGAACTGTGAAGGAAGAAAGAACATCAGTTCAAACCAGTGTTAACCCAGATTCTTTTTCCTCCTGTGTTCAGGTTGGCACTGAATTCACGACAGTCCTGTACAATTTCATGTGTAACAGCAGTTGTGTTGGAGGGATGAACCGCCGTCCAATTTTAATCATTGTTACTCTGGAAACCAGAGAGTAAGTGGCATATGCGGAATTGTCATTCTGTAAAACACCGTGGGCAGAGGGCAAAGTGAAATTGTGTTTGCTCTGTCATTAACTTCCCATGTATAGCAAAGAGCTAACCTTGATTTTGTCCTTTGTGCTTTAAATCCTGGCTGCAAACACTGACATAAAAGATCTAAGAAGGTGGAGACAGAACAGGGTGCGTTAAAGTAGAAGGGAGAAAAGAACCAGGAAGGCATGCAAGTCACTTTATACCTGAATTCTTGACATTTGACTACAGTAGTTTCTGATTAGACAGTGTTTGTTTCCATGTGGCTCCCAAGGCAGTTAATAACTTCTTTGAGTAAGTCTGGGCTGCCTAAGGGGGTTTTATCCAGAGACATCCACAAGCTCAACTCAACTGTCCTTCAAAATCTGTAGTTAAATCCAACTGTTCAGTTAATGGCTTGGGGGTTCTTTGCGGAACAAATGGAATCATATTTACTAATGTTGTTTGTGGCATGCAAGCATTTTTGTGTTCTGCCAAGCGCTTCTGGGTCCATTCTCGGAGCAGCGATGAGTGACTGGTGGTCATGGTGGATGGGTGATGGCCAGCATCAGAAATGGAAATGAGAGAACTCCAGGGCTTTTAAGGGTCTTTTCAATTTCGCCCTTTCTCTACCTCTTCTCTGATTCCTAGTGGGCAAGTCCTGGGCCGACGCTGCTTTGAGGCCAGGATCTGTGCTTGCCCAGGGAGAGACAGGAAGGCGGATGAAGACAGCATCAGGAAGCAGCAAGTCTCGGACAGCGCAAAGAACGGTGACGGTACGAAGCGCCGTAAGTAGCTGTAGTAGCCAAATGGGGTAGGGCTAAATTTTCTCCAGATGTGGGGACTAGGAGCGACATTTGGGAAGGTGCATAATAAGACCGCAAGGCTTTAGGGGCAAGTATGACTTGAGGCCCCACAGCCAGTGCAAACTGCTGTCCCATTAATGGAGGTGCTGAAATGGACGCCAGCTGTGCACCACAGCTTTACAAAAGCAAATCCTCATTGTGAGGATTTCTTAGTCCAGCGGTCCTAAAACTGTGACTCTCAGACCAGTAGCATAGCATTATCTTGAAACTGGGTAGAAATGCAAATTCTTAGTTCCCAGACTTCTTGAATCAGAAACTCTGGGTGTCAGCTACTGATGTCAGTTGACTTCTCTGTAATTGAGCATCAGGGCTGAAAATAGCATCTACCTACCTAATGAACTCCTGGGAATAGTGGGATTTAAGAATATATTTCACAAAGCACAGTCTGGGGACTCTGAAGATCTGGGTTGCATTGAATTTTGACAGTTCTTGGGGCCTTGGGGCCTCAGTTACCTCATTTACAGTAAGGCTAACGATTTAGGTCTGCTGTTTTCAAACTTCTTTTGTTAAGCATTAAAAGCTTTTTTTTTTTTTGCTTTAATGAAATATTTCAAAAAACCTAAAATGCATATAGATTAAAGCAGAGTGACTCTATTTGAAGGGGACGGGAGTAGGGGATCATCTGTGGCTCCATGCTCTGCTCACAACCATCCCTTGCCCATGTGGTACAGCCCCAGAGGGGCCCAGACCTCCAGGGAACAAAGTATGAAAACCACTGATCCGCATGCCCGTCTGATTGCGAAGTTGATTCTAGGAGGTGCCCCATGTCATCCTGTTATCACTACAGCAAGTATTTTAAAATGCACCACCCGATGACTTATATCATGAAAAAACATTTTAATCTTATTTGGATTAGTATTCCAAAGATATATAAATTGTATTCTGTTATAACAGCGTGTATATATGTATATACACACACACAGAGATATATGTATACATATATATGTATATATATATATATATGTATATATATACATATACACACACACACATATATACATGCCTTTACTTTGTATACATACACATATGAAGAAAGTTATATCCCCACCCTAATTTTGCTCTTGAGTCTGTCTGGTGGTATAGCTTCTATATGCTTCCCTGAGCACCTCAGTTACCTACAAATTAATAACTTTTAGTAAGAATAGATTATCTTAGCTTCAGTAAAAGGATCAGCTCTATATCCTGGATATATGGTGTAGTTGCTAATTTTGGAAACCTTAGGGATTTATGAGCTGCATTCACTCACTTTCCCAAAGGGAAAACAGCCCCGGAAATGAGACTGCATGTCTGAAGTTCCATGATGTATGCACTACCATGAGCGGGCTGAACACACAAGCTGAATGCATGGCCAAGACAACTTCCACAACACACATTTCCCTCCTTGGAAGACAAATGATCTGAAACATGAAACACCAAACCAATTTATCTTCCTTTCCTTAACAGCTGTTCGCAGTCGCAGGCCAGCAAGACACAGGGATTCCTGCACATGACTTAAGCCAGCTCCCCTAAGTCTTCCTTCTGCTCACTCCCCTCCCCCACATCATGATTGTTAGGTGTGCCCTTAATGCAAACGCGATTATCACCAAGTAAATGGAGGTTTAGGACTGGCAACTCAAATCTCACAGGTCTTGCGGAAGCTACTGTCTGTTTAATGAATGTATTAGTGCTTCAGAAATGTTCCCAGGATGAAACTTGCATTTTCCCTCCACTAGCTTTTCGTCAGAACACACACGGCATCCAGATGACATCCATCAAAAAACGGAGATCCCCAGATGATGAGCTGTTATATTTACCAGTGAGTCTCCTTTGAGTATTCACGATTACTTCATTTTACCTTCTCTGAATGAGCTCTTCCTCTGTGTCATCTTATTATCTGTGCCAATGAGAAAGGGGTGGTGGTGATGAGGGAGATAAAACAGGGAGAAGCTATTGTTTGAAAAATCAGGAAATGATCCCTTTCTTCCCCAATGTTGAAATACGTCAGTAGTGCAGGCTCCTTTCCCGCTACCCATCCAGCCAAAGTTACTGTTCTAATATAATTTTTCTTACCCAAATATTTATTATTAATTTGCATTTCATTGTTTAAGAATCGTAAGATTCCCCTAGACAGCATGGTCATGCCATATCGTCACCAAGACTGAAATTTTGCCAGACAAAGTTCACAGATCTGACAGTACACCAATTCCAGACTCGACTGTAACTTCTTTTAGGAAGTGCTATTAAGAAGGCCAAGCAAGACAGAGTCCTCAGTTACGTGTGAATGTCCAGGAGACTCAGCCCAGTTGCTGTGTAACAGCACTGTTCATTCCTACAAGGAACATGAGTCTTCTTACGGTCGCTGAGGCTCCCTGTCTTAGACTATGGTTGAAGTTTGTTGGATTCTTATGACCTTAGGTTTTGGCCATCTAGAGTGGCAGTCAAGTCTTGGTAACGAGTATAACCCTTGACGCCATCTTGACTGACCTGAGAGCCAGGCAAGGAAGGCCAGGAGATCTGACTGGGAGCTGCCTCCCTGTATGGAAGCTAAAGCAAACCAACAGGTTTGGGTGTGCCATACCTGCTTCCCTACCTTCTTTGGGCCCTGACCTTCAGGGCAATAGACTGCTTGCTAGTAAAACAATCAGGCAATGAGTTAGCCAAGATTCTCAGTGTCTTTTTTTCTCAGGCTACATATGGAAACTGACTTGTGAACTTTAAGTTAAACATTTTCCTGGTATCCCACGTATTCCAAAAGACCTAATATGTTTTCAGTTGCTGAGATAGGAACCACTTGAGAAGCTGTTTTTAATGAAATTTCAGTTTGTGCTAAGGAAGGAGGTCCCGTGTAATCAGTTACATCTTGAACGTGCAGTGAAGAATTAGCCACAGTGGATTGTGTGAATTAAAAAAAAAGGGGGGGGGAGCTTTTAATTTCACATGAGTTTAGTTGGTGTCTCTTGGGGTGGCAAATATGCTAGGCCTTTAGCATTTGCAGATCAGTAGAATACAACTCTTACCTTCAAAGAGCTTGCCTTCTAGCGAGGAGACAGTTAGGATATAATGAAATAATTGCCTCTGGAGCATCAGGCATGATGCAGTAGCAGCACCTAGAAAGGACAGAAGACTCACGAAAAGACTGAGGTCAGTGGGGAGCTTCGCAGAGGTGATCACAGAGCTGGGGCAAGTAAGAGTTAAGGGAGAGGAAACCTTTCTATTTCTGACTTCTGACAAACCCTGCCTCTCATCCTCAGGGAGGGGACTGGGGTGAGGCAAGTAAAATGCCTGGGGTGCAGAATTTAAATAAGCACTCACTCTTGGGGCCCTGCAAGTGCTCACGGGCCCTGCTTGCCTTGCTCCAGTCCTGGTCCTGCTCATACTTTTAAACCCTTTTCAGAGACTCTTTTAAAGAGAGAAGAAGCCTATTTTGCCTCAGCTGAATGCCCTTCCAGGGATATTTAATTACAGCTCATTCCCATTATTTTGGGTAGTTTTGTCTTCTAAAATCCCTGCAAATGCTATCTTAAATACTGAATCATTGCTCGTGGGGAAATATAGGATTAAGTTCCCGTGAGCCTCTGGGCACGACATTTTCAGCAGCCCATCAGTAAAGACACCTTATTTAATATATACTATTGATTCATTTTAACACTGAGCTCATGACCAACAGCACTATAACTTGTGCCTACATGAAGCTGATCTAACACATTTTCTCCTTAAGGCCCACTACAGCCTTCTGGCACCTGAAGTATTAGACAGCACTTCAGCACTACCCTTGGGGACCACTTTAGAGAACAGGTTCACCATCAAAAACCACAAAAATGTGCAAAATGTGGCAGTAAAGAGACCATGGAAAGGATACTTGTTTGCAGCAGGAACCGTGAAACAAGATGGCGGAGCACACCCTTGTTCTCCTGAGCAACCAAAATGTGCTGCTCTGCGCACATCCACGAATGACCACAGGGCACCCCCAGTACCGATGTTCATGTCACCAGTGAACATTAGCGAGCAGGCAGATTCGTCAGTGCAGAATGCCCAAAGACGATTGACTATACTGCTAATTGTTCTAGAGTTCTTCATGCTTCCTTCTCCTTCCTGTGTCCTTCATGTAGGTGAGGGGCCGTGAGACCTATGAAATGCTGTTGAAGATCAAAGAGTCCCTGGAACTCATGCAGTACCTTCCTCAGCACACAATCGAGACATACAGGCAACAACAGCAGCAACAGCACCAACATTTACTTCAGAAACAGTGAGTGTGTTGATGTGTCATTTTAGGAGGTGTGAGAAACAGTGGCTGTTTGTTTGGGGTAGAAGCAGGGCAATGGGTGGATGGCGTAGAAGAGGCCGTGAGGCAGCAGAACATGAGAGGTTCACATGAGCTGGTACGGGGCCCCCTCTTTAGTTTCGACCACCTTCTAAGTTTCTTTCCATACCTTTAGAAGTTCCACCCAGCTTCTGAAATGAAGCTAAACCATTTCAAGTGAATTACAGAGACTCCTGCAGAGAGAGTTTGTTCTCTCCACGCCTCAACCATACACCTCTATCAATAGAAGAATTTTGGGTATACAGGCTTTTCTAGTAACAATGTGTATATTTTAAAACACATAATCTTCCCTTATCCCAGTGGATTGTCCTGTACTTTTCTGGGGATGCAAACAACCCACTTTTGGGAAAACCATCGTAGACTGGGGTTAGCGCCTAGGTTTTCCTCTGAGTGACTTATCTGAGCACTGTGTTGAGGATTCTAAGACCCAGTGTGTGCTCATTGGGAAACTGCCTGGATGCAACAGGGCGAAGCGGAGTCTTATTGCCAGGTTTCAGCATCTCTGTTCTAGGTTGTCTTCCAACAATACATTTTTACATACATTGGGCCAGAGTTTGCAACCATATTAGAATCAGCATGCAACCTATTTATATGTTGATTTTTACTTTGACTCTTGGATCTTTAATGCTATTGTCTTGTGACTAATCAGAATAGCATAGCTCTTATGGGAGAAAGGAAAGTTACCAAGTCAAGACTCCGTTGATCTGTGGTTAAGAATAATCACTTGTTACCTTCAGTTAGATATTGTGTCTATACTGAAAATATTTCCAGAGTCTCTGTAGATAATGTAAAATGTCTAAGTAATTCAAATATTTGACTCTACTCTCCAGACAAAAAGAAATGAAGCCAAAACCATCTTGCCTAAGGCAAATTTTATCTTTTACAGCAAATGAACAATAAATAATGGTTAATTTCTGATATATTATTAGCAACTATACAGAACTACGGAAAGTGAAAGAAAGAGGTCTCTCATTCTTTTTTTTTTTTAATCAACATAAATGCAGCTGAGGAGTTGGGCTGCATCTGGGATAGTCAGGAGGCAACCTCTGAGCACCCCTGCCTGTGGCATATGGGGTGAGCAGCAGAGGGGTGGAAAAGAACTGTGCTCTCCCTTAAAAGACTTCAGGCTTGTTGAGCATTGAAGACCTTTTTTGCCTGGAAGGGATCCCACCATTTACTTTGAGCATGAAGTTTTGCAAATCATAATTATAAAGTTTTATAGTAAGGCTGAGTGGGAAGTTTAATCAGGAGTTTTCTTGGGGACACAGAATATCCCAAAGGAGAATGAGAAATCAGGGTTGCAAACAGAATTCCCATTGCCAATCCTACATATTCTTTAGGATATCAGAAGAAAATGTATGTTAATATATTCAAGTTTAAAACCGATTTAGTTCTTGTCAAATCATACAGCAAGGATCAAAGAAACAGACCCGTAACATCACTTACAGACCGAGAGAGGATAAGTACCTTTTCCCAAATATGCATGCCCTGGTATTAAAAAAACACTCAGAAATTGCCTCCAGTGCACTCTGGAAATGTTTGGCTCAGCCAAAATGAACTCAGAAAGATTACATAGTAGCATATCATGCTGAACTAGTTACTCTGTGATAGTCCTTCCTGCCTTTTTTCCCCCCAGTTAACAGAAAAAGTACTGTCAGGCCACATTGATACTTATTAAACGATGTGGTTTATAAAAGCCTGACCATCTAGCAAAGAGGTTGGCAAAGTTTTTTTTTCCTGCAAAACACCAATAGTAAACATCTTCAGCTTTCTAGTCCATATGGTCTCTTGCAGCCAGCTGCCCAGTTCTGTCTGTGTAGCACAAAAGCAACCACAAACATTGTATAAATGAATGAGAGTGGCCACTAATTTTTATGGACACTAAAGCTTGAATTTCATATAATTTTCATATCATGATATAATCCTTCTTCTTCTTCTGAATTTTCACACCTCTTAAAAATGTAAAAACCATTCTTAGCCTATGGCCCAAACTACATCCACTGTAGTTTGCCAGTTCTTGTTGTAGATAAATGAGTGGGATCATCCTTCATGCCTCTCGAAGCTCAGATTTTTTGCTAGAAATATTTGGAAGCTAATACATGTATCCTAAAGTAGAGAGGTATGAAAACGTTTTAGGAAAGCCTCCAGTGATTTTTAAAGTGGTATTTTGGCATCTACAAAACGACAGCCTTTAACAGAGATCTCTTTTGCCTGAGAAAGTTAGGGATGCCCATCTGGACACAAAATATGGTTAGTGTTGTGACCTTATCATCAGCTAAGTCTAGAGTAGTTGAGTTGATTCACCTAACAAACTTTTATTGAAGATCTGTTATGGGAAAGCATTAAGGACAGAGGGAAAAGTTCCTACCTTCCCATAGTTTACAATTTAGTGGTGAATTCCTAATCAGACTACCTTTTGAATCCTAAGAAAGCTCTGGAAATTTATTCTGAGCATTGTATAAGTTAATAGGACAACTTTAAACAACTTCTCTAGATCATACCATAGAAGGAATAGTTTAGTGCCATAATTTTGGAGATTTGATAAACCAGGAAGCTCTACCTTAGTCAGCTGGGGGCATCGGCAATTTGTGTTCATTTACATGGTGTACATGAGAATACATAACCCTGTGCTCCCACGTGAGGAGTTATCCAGCGCTTGTCGTCTGACTGGGTGGCATTGCTCTGAAGGGAAATTATTTTATAATTTGGATTTCATAAAGCAATCTATTTCATCAGAGAGAAACTGCATATTAAACTTGTGTTATTTTTAAAAGCCCCGAAGACATTAGAAACATATCATCCCTTTTTTGCATGTGTAACCACAGATAAGTAGTGAGGAAATAGTAGCCTCCCCCTTCCCTGGGGTGTCCATTTAAAAGTGTCCTTGCATGTTTTTGAGTTACTATCTCACAGTGTGTAAGAGCTAACTTCAGTGTGATGCCTTGTGCATGGAAGAATGTGACACTGCAAATGAAATCTTTGCAAAATATAGACATTTGGCTTAATTCTGTCTTTATTGTATCATATATACATGGGTCTCGAATGAGTAATATACATCTGCATGAATTCTCCGGTTGCTGCGTTCTTCCACTGGGTTTTTTTTTCAGCTCTCTTGTTTATGTGTAAATCTCCAAGAAAGAGTATGAATGACTAGACAAAGAAAAATGGAAATCTAATTCCCTGGCAATCATTTGAAAAGAAAAAAAATCAGCTTGGAAAATGCCTATAATAGCCTGTGATTTCCTTTCCAAAAATATAGTACCAATTTTATGCTGGTAAGGGATCAATTTTGTGCTTTTCTTTTTAGTAGAGGGAAAATTAGTGGGAAGAAAATACACAGTTTCCACTAAGTGGCAATAAAATATTTTCAGCTGAGTTACTTCTGTTTCTCACTATGTGTTTTCTCTCTGCTTGCTTTTCATTTGTGCATGGTTTTCCTTTTTCAAAAATTCCTTCACAGTTACCTTCATGATCATAGGCTTTATGGAAAATAAATTTTACACGGAGTTTTTGTGAATCAAATTGGTATAGATATAAGTAGGCTTTATACACATTTGCAAAGAAGTGTGATTTTAGTTGATTTGCTCACATTGAAATAAACATTCTGGGGTTATGTTTATAGAAACAAGAATCTCATGGGAGGACAAATTGGACCCATTCTTGACACTGGATTCTGCCTTCATATTTTCAAGGGACATTAACTTTTTTTTTAACAAAGAAACTACGGTTCTTTTTTTTTTTTTTAAGTTTATTATTTAGAGTGAGGGAAGAGAGCGAGCAAGCGAGCATGAGCAGGGGAGGTGCAGAGACAGAGAGGAAGAGAGAGAATCTCAAGCAGGCTTCGCACTGTTAGTGTGGAGCCCAACCCGGGGCTTGACCTTAGGAACCGTGAGATCATGACCTGAGCCAAGATCAAGAGTCAGACAGTTAGCCAGCTGAGCCACCCAGGTGCCCCAAGGGACATTAACTCTTAAGACAACTTTGCAGAAGCTACTTGAGACCTTTTTAGCAATCTTTTGATGTGCACACTTTGGACCAATAGTATTGCTTTTTCATTTTTTTCCTGTAGTTTATCCTCCGTCTTGGCTTCCACCATGATCTCAGGTCAACATCATTTTGTTAAAATTGTACTTAGCCTTACTCTTGTTTTCTCCTCGAAAATTATTTTTGAGTTTCTACAGTATGGATTTATTTTAATTGTAATACAAACGTGGCATGCTGAGGAGTGTTTCCTTCTCCTTGGTGATCCCTTGATGATTGTAGATTATCAGTAATACAGGTCAGAGAACAGTGGAGCATAGTGGGATCTGGAAGGTCATGGTTCTAATCTCATCCTACCATGGTTGCGGAAACTGAGGCCCAATGACTGTGCCTGTGATTTTATAACCAGTTTATAATCAAGGTGAGATGAGAGTCAGATCTGGAAGACACAGCTCTTTGCAGTGTTTTGTCTGCTTCATTGGTTAAGAAAGTTATAATAATAAAACTAAAATAAATATCTATGCCCACTTCTATATCTCTGTATCAGTCAGTTGGTATGTATCCTTGTGGTTTCAGTACAAATCCTTACCTCTTTAAGCTCATTTGGCTATGGCTTTCTCTAAGAGTATTGGTATTTTTTCCTCAGATTACATAGCTGAGGGAGAAGCAAGCAATATTTTCAGCATTATCAACATAGGAGAGAGGAGAATACACAAATCTCAGTCTTGTTGATAGGTATGATTTAGACCATATTTCTAAGTTTGATTTAGAAATCCTTCATATGTCCAGAGTATTTGTTTGCAATTGCCAATCTCATAGAGGCAAAAACAGGTGGATATTGACAATTTCATTTGGTTCAACCTTCTAGGTCAAGGAACAACACAACTTTTACAGTTTATACAGGGTTATTTTTGAACATCACAGCTCTGTTAGAAAGTTTTCAGGGCAGAGATTTATTAGCCATGAATTGGTAATGAGGAAAAACCTGTGACTAATTGAATTCAGATAGATTAAATCACTTTTCTAAGTTCTCACATCTCATTGCACCACTAATCTCAGTTCTAGATCTCAAAGTTTGGACCCTCGTGGTCCGTATATATACTCTTGTCATAACTAAAAGACGATTCCTGCATGTTGTCCCATCCAGTCCTTGCTCCAAGAGAAGCCCCAAAATGAAATCTCCAAACAAGAAGTCAGTTACAATTCTTTATCTGAGAGTAAATTGTGCCCCTACTAATTCATATTCTGGCATATTCTTTAAGATGATCTCAATTCTTGCTGGTGAGATGTTTTACTGAATTCCAGCCCTAACCAAATAAAAATGGCTTTGTTCCTTTGTAAGGAATAACCAAATGTGACTCAAAGCCATCTGGGAAATAATTCCCAAACAGTTCATAGGGTTACACAATCTTGAGCAAAGTAAAAGGATCTGTTCCTGGCATCCTTGTGGCATAATTGATTTCTTAATTATGTAAAAGTTTCTTTCATGAGTTTGATATGTGCATTTGGAGGCCAAGTTTGTGACTGAAAGGATTAAGATATTTATCCACCTCAATCTGGGCACATACAAAATGCTCATTAATAGTTCTTTACAAATACATGTGATGCAGTCCCCATACTGATAAGATCGTATTTCTTCATGCTTCGTAGTTAGGCTACACAGGAACAATAATGAGGTATCATAATTGGGCCAATGACATTTTATAAAAGATTATTGTTAATTCTTGTCTCTGCATTCCCTTTTCAAGTCATCGAGTCCAATGTGCCAAGCACTGTACTAAGTACCTTGACCTACCCTGACACCTTAGTCCTCAACTGAATCACTTGAAGAACTTGTTAAAAATATATATGCCTGGGCCCCAGCCTGGTCTCTGAGGGATCTTGTTTTTTTGTTTGTTTCTTTCTTTTTTAAAGTTCTATGGGTGATTCTGATAATTCTAGTTAACTACCACTACTTTATCTCATTTCTTCACAAAAATTTTGAGAGGAAGGCATCTCTGAGAAATTTTAAAGGAGGATAATGAGGAAGGAGCAAAAATAGCTTTGTAGGTCATTCTATTCTGTCTTACTGTGATCATGAAGGTAGGAGGGTATTTCTGTATTCAGTTGATGTGAATATATGAAGTCCTAAGTCTTCACCTCTTCTTTTCTCTGGTTCCTCTCTGCAGTCTCCTTTCAGCCTGCTTCAGGAATGAGCTTGTGGAGCCCCGGAGAGAAACCCCGAAACAGTCTGACGTCTTCTTTAGACATTCCAGCCCTCCAAACCGATCAGTGTACCCATAGACCACCCCCCCCCACCCCATATCTGTATTTTGAGCGTGTGTTTCTTGTGTGTCCATGTATGTGTGTGTGTGTGCGCGCGCGTGCACGTGTGTGTGTGTCCAGCCCTTGTAAGCAGAACTTGAAGACACTTTGGCTCAGAGACCCAACTGCTCAAAGGCATACAGCCAGTAGTGAGAAAATCTTTTGAAGGGACTCAAAACTTTACAAGAAAGGACATTTTCCACAGATTCTGCATCCTTATATCTAGCACTGGGCAGTCAGGAACCCCTGTGTTTGTCTGTGAGCTTTGTGTTTTTCTTAGAAGGGAGGGGCTCAGGTTGGAAAGAGGGGCATTAAGATGTTTATTGGAACCCTTTTGTTACCTTCTGTTGTGTTTCTAAAACTCATAAAGAAGCTTTTGAGCAGGTCTCAAACTTAAGATGTCTTTTTAAGAAAAGGAGAAAAAAGTTGTTATTGTCTGTGCATAAGAAAATTCTAGATGACTGAGAGCTTCAGTCAGGCCCTTTTAATGCTGGTCATGCAATAATATTACAAATAGTAACACACTAAAGTGTCAAGTGTACTGCTGGGCAGAGAGATGATAATTACTATAAGTAGCTAATGTGGGGGGATGTTCTTTTCTTCTTTTAGAGAGTTTGCATTATTAGTGTCCTCCCCTCAATATGTAGATAGAAAGTTCAGTAACACTGTTAGATCCTACCACTGTCACCTTGTTGGCATCTGATATGATAATCTTCCTTGCTCATGGAAACCCCGGTGCCCTACCCCGCAAGCTATTGTTAAGACCCCAAGGCAGATAAACCTAATTTGTCATTTTAATATGAGGGTAAAACCACCTCAGTAATATTATTCCAGGCAGTTAAAGATCATATTTCAATGGCCGAAATGGGGTTCAAAGGCCTCTCACCAAATCTATGACTAATTTGCTCATTGGAGCCCCTATCTCTCAGTCCTACCATGAAACTAGCCATATTGCTGATACTGTTCCAACTCCTTTGTCCAGGACACTTAAATTTTATTTAAGTGATGTCCAGGTAGACAATGTGAAAATCTGCACTCCTGGTCTGAAACTTAAAGATAGAAAGAATAGATGATTTTTCTTTTGGCTCAAAGAGTTTAGAGAATCTATTGCTTTCCATTTTAGAAATGTATTTTAAAATAATAGTTTAAAGACTTGAAAACTCTCCCCCCACTTCTCCCCACACCAAATCACCAGCCCTTTATTCTGTGTCATCACAGCAATGATTTCTTGTTATTGAGGCTGTTGCTTTATGGATGTGTGATTTTAATTTTCAATAAACTTTTGCATCTTGGTTCATCTTGCAGTTTTTCTTTCTGTCTCTCTTGCTTTTTTAATTCCTTAATCCTAGAATATTTTCCCATCAATGCTTGAAGTACCATGTGTGAGTTTAAGAACAAGAGTAATTAAACAGTCCCTTTGGTTTTGTTCCACTTCTGTCAGTATTTGGTGTTCTTATGCTCTGTATTAAGGTCATCAGTTCTAAAAATAAATTTCAATGCCTACCTCAACTTGAAATATATTTTAGCCCTGTGGGTGTTTAATTTCACCATAAGGAGTCAGGTACTATAGTATCATTTGTCTACCTCTCTGAACAGCTCTCGAGCTATATATGAAATAGCCAAACTTAAATCAAACCCAAATCCCAATCTATTAAATAATTCGGCTTCTGTGGCATGGGCATTAGCAAATCATCATCCAGAACTCTGTAGTGGAACCTGTTGTCCAATTTTGTTTTAATTACACTATGTTCTAATCTTTGAGTAATTGTTTTTAAAAGCTTCAAAAACACTTGTTCTGAATAAAAATAAGTAATCTAGTAGCTTGAAAAAATACTTAAGAAAAAATTATGTTCAAGACAAAAGTATATTAGTAAAATCTGGTGCACTCATTATGCTGTTGAGGTCTTTTCAAATAACTTTCCAATCCCCTTTTAAGAGGTTCACAAATCCCTAAAAGGGTTAATGAGTATGTTTAGTTTTTTTTTTTTTTTTTTTTTGCATTTGCTTTTTCTTTCACAAGTTTTTTTTTCTTTCACCCCATTTTTCTGCAAGTTTTTAATGCATGTATAGTGACTTATATAAATGTATATACTTGAACTAATGGAAAATATTGTATAATTTCAGTTGATCTATCTAGAGAATCAATGCCGCCTTTTGTCTTTAGAAGCAAGATTACCCAACTGGAGGGTAAGGTTACTGGCAGGGCAGTCGTGGGCAAAATTTTGAGGAAGAACACTTCCTTTTCTGATGTCACATGGCTTCCCTTTTTTTTGACCTTCCTGAGATAGGGGGTATTTTGTTTTATCTTCATTATCTCTTTCCCCTCTCAAATTCTGTACTCCAGAAACAGTTTGCTGGACTAGATTTACCCTCAGGTATCACCAGATTCTACCAGAGAGTTGCTTTCTAACCAACAATGAAAGATTTAAGGCAAAAAAAAAAAAAAAAAAAAAGGAATCCTTTGGCGGAATTCTATATATCTCCATCAAGATGGAGATGACTTTGAATTTGTCTTTTCAAGAATTTGGGCTCTTTGCCATGGATATAGGCACGAGGCTTGTAATCAGGAAACCTGTGTTTTTCATCCTAAATGATTTAAGGTCACTTACAGCTCTGAGATACTTAATTGTTTTCTTAGCAATGTACACAGAAGCCTGAGCTGTTAAAGTTAAGACCTAGGACTTGACTTTTCCAGAATTTCTCCTCAAAACTAGAATTACATGAAACATGTCTTTCTACATCTCTGTTATGTTGGATTTCTGCAAAAATCTAGAGAAATCTAGAGAAAACAGCCTGAGGCTTACTCCTGGTTGTTTTTCTGAGGATTGCTACATTATCGCTTTTTTGGGTGTGTGTGTGTGTGTGTGTGTGCGCGCGCGTGCGTGCACGCACTGGGAGGGTGGAGGAGGGCAAGAAACCCATCACGTCACAGATCCTTATTGTCCTTGTACACTTTTTCCTTCTCTTCAGATTCCTCAATAATCCTTGGGACTTTCCACTCAATGACTGTGACATTATATGTGTAAGGGGGGTGGGGGGTAAGGTGGTTCTTCAAGGCCTTTAAATTGGTCACAGACTTATTCAGTCTTGCTCCCTTTTCCACAGCACATAGAGCTTATCAGAATACTCTTTGTATTTCACTGTATTTCAGGCATTGAAAACTTCATGATAAACAGACTGCCCTGACCTTGCTCCCTGTGGCTTTAACCCTCTCTTCCACATTAAAGGAGAGGCAATCAGAATTTCTGACTTTTTTGCACTCTCTTACCCCATTTATCCACTCACCCTAATTCCTGGACTTGTTCAAGAAAGAATAGTTTTCACCTCATCCTGTTAATTCTTAAACTGATACCTCTCACTCCCTTGACCAAACACGAGAGTATTAAACATTTGCTACTGAGGGTAAGAGTAAAAAGAACCAAAGTTGCTTGAGCATCTACAAATTAAGGGACAATGTCCAGGGCTCTCATATAATCTAATTTAATGTTTTCTTTTTAAAGAATATAATAGATTTTACTTTTTTATTTTTTTAATTATTTTTACAAATCTAGTATTACTGGGGCACCTGGGTGGCTCAGTTGGTGAACGGTCTGACACTTGATTGCGGCTCAGGTCATGAACTCAGGGTTCATGGACTTGAGCACTCTGTCAGGCTCTGCGCTGACAGTGTGGAGACTGCTTGGGATTCTTTCCCTCCCTCTCTCTCTCTCTTCTCCTCTCCTCTTGCATGCATGGGCTCGCTCTCCAAATAAATAAACTTAAAAAAAACCTATTATTATTATTATTATTATTATTATTATTATTATTATTATTTGATAAAGAGAGAGAGCATGTGAGTGAAGGAGAGGAGGAGAGGAAAAGAGAGAGAGAGAATCTTAAGCAGGCTCCACCCTCAGGGAAGAGCCCCACACGGGGCTCGATCATGCCCTGGGCCGAAATCACAAGCTAGACGCTCAACCAACTGAGCCACTCAGGTGCCCCTCTATTATTTTTTTAATTGAAATATAGTTAACATATTATATTAGTTTCAGGTGTACAACACAGTGATTTGACATTTATATACACTACAGAATGCTCACCACGTTAAGTGTAGTCACCATCTGTCACTATACAAAGTTATTACAGTATTATTGACTGTGTTCCTTATGCTGTACTTTGCATCCATGTGACATTTATCTTATAACTGGAAGTTTGTACCTTTTAATCCCCTTCACCTACTTAGCTCATTCCTCCAATCCTTGGTCCCTCTGGCAAATACCAGTTTGTTCTCTGTACTTATGAGTATGTTTTTGTTTTGTTTGTTCATTTATTTTACTTTTAGATTCCACATATAGGTAAAATCATACAATATTTTTTTCCTATCTGACTTATTTCACTCAACATAATACCCTCTAGGTCCATTCATGTTGTCACAAATGGCAAGATCTCATTCTTTTTTATGAATGAATAATATGTGATTGTATATATGCCGAATCTTTATCCACTCGTGTATCGATAGACTGTTAGGTTGTTTCCATATTATTCCACGTTAGTCTTTATAGCAGCTCTTCTAGAGTAAGTATAATACCTGTTCTACAGATAAAGAAAATAAGACTCAAGAGCCTTGCATAACATCCAAAATCAATTAATCTGTGTCAAATCTAGAAGATGAACCTGGATGTTTTGTTTGACTCCAAATTTCATGTTCCTTCTTTGTTCATCTATAGTTTTTGAGCTAGCTTCCTAAAATAGTTTAGGCTGCTCATAATAAATGACCTAATAAAATGGTCAAAAATACAGACCTCAAAAAGAAACAGAGGAGAGAAGTGTAATAGGATTTGGAAGAAGGAATTTATTATACTAGAGCACGCAGGAAAAATGCAAAGCTTTAAAAAATATTTTTATTTTCCTAAAGGTGAATATTAATGGTTCAAGCAATGTTTCCATAAGCTCTTGCTTTGCATTTGACTGATTTGGGAAAATGGAAGAGAAAGAGAGAGGTATCTTTAGGCTGCAGAAGATCAACCTGCCCCTGGAGTCTGAACAGGGGGAGTTTTTCCCCCTGGAGTGGGAAAAAATGGAAAAAGCACCTGGCAAAGCATCTCTTGGCCACTTTTCCCTGTGCTTCTCTGCACTTTGATATGGATTTACAAGTGTTCCTAAGTATATCCAACGTGCTAACTCTTAACACTAGGCTTCAACACGGGGATAGATGATAGTTGGGTTGATGATAGTTGGGGGGACTGACTGCTAGATCCCTTGCCCCCTACCATATCTCAGTCTCTCCCACTTCTCTTACCACTTAACCCATTTCCTGATTCTGTAACCTAATGCATAATACTGTCTTGTTTCTGGAAAGTTACCACAGAATAAAAGAAAGAAACTCCTGGACTAGGAACCAGGAGACCCTCAACTCATCATTTAGTAATGTGTGACTCATGCCCATTTATTCTTAAGACCTTATATTTACACATATGTAAAATAGGCATAATAATTTCTGCCCATCCCTGCCCTGCCAGACCATGTTCTCCTCCAGAGGGATGTGGAAATCATTCAGAAAATGGATAAAGGAGAGCTTAGTAACCTGAAGTGTCTTATAATTGGGAGGGTTTATTACGTAAACACCTGTTTGTACAACATGGACCTATAATTGTGAGTTCTTGAAAAGATCTAAACAGCAAAAGCAATGCCCTCCTACCTTAAAGTCAGTAATTATAGAACACAGTTGAATTGTTAATTGTACACCAATTGCCATACTTATTTATGCAAATATATATATATATATATATATATATATACATGCACACACATACAAATATATATATATACATGCACACACATATAAATATATATATACATGCACACACATATAAATATATATATATATCTATATATATATATACATGCACACACATACAAACACAGAAAGTTTCTCTCTATATATAATACATATATATAATTTATATAACATAGAGTTTTATATATATATGTGTATATATATATATATATATAAAACATAGAGTGTTTTATATACACATATATACAAAATAAAATGTTAGAGAAACTGTTTTTTCACTCTCTTATCTACTATAATAAATATGACTGCAGGAAGGAGACAAATAGGAAAAAATAACGCACTTTGTCTGAAAATTGTAAAAGGGGAGTTTTCCCACCATAGTTTCAAAACATGCTTAAGCCCAATCTTCGTTCTGTGGTCATAATTACTCACTGTAAATGGCATATAGCCCATAAAGTTCTTCCTCATCTTATCTTTTCCAGTTCCCACCACAGCCTTATAAGGTAGGTTGGATTGTTATCCCCATGTATCCACTACTGTATGAGCTTCTCACAGATGGGACTGTTTCTTACTATTTTTCTACCTCTAACATCCAATTTGAACAAGTGTGTATGTATTTAATGTATAGAGTTTTTTTGTGATAAAACAAAAGCAAAGATATTTAGTGGCCCACACGGGGACCTATAGATTTTAGTATATGCTAGAGGAAGTCTTAAACTTTGTTTTTCTGATGCTATATCCTGCTCCGATGATCGTAGATATCACTAGTTCTGTAATCAGAGAGTGAGACGTGACAGTTGGTAGGGAATATCATATGTGATATGATGCATAGAATGACAAGCCAATCCGAGTAAATTTCCAAATTGAAGTTATGCTAAGTGGAATTTTTTTGTTGGTCTTTGTCTCCCAGGAGACTTGTCAAAAATCAACAGAAGAGTTGTTTGGGCTCCGGGCTTATCCTGTGTAGAAAGGCGATGGCATCCCCATGGGTTTTCTCAAAGGCCCTCGAACACCTAAGCAGAGGAAGCACGTTTCCATGTTGTGGCCTCTGCATGACAGCAGGCTGTGCTGCCAAATTCCCGATTTGATGGTGCTCATAGTCATTTTCTGTATATCCCAACTGGCCTAGGAAGCTACACACAACAGGCCTCAGCTGCAATTTGAAATTGGCATCTCCATGTCTTTCTTAAGCCTTTGGGTCTTCACTGATTTCTTTTCCCTTATTCATTTTCAAACTTGTTTGAGTTGAAGGGCCAGAGAGGGGAAAGAGATGGAGAAGAAAAATAATAGAGGTAAAAAGAAGATGCAATTGTTTCCCCTCTCACAAAAGAGATTCTTTAGGAAGATATGCAACTTCATACTCTAAATTCAGGAGAAATATGACTTGATGATAGCCTTGCAATCCCTCCCTAGTTTACAAAAAAAAAAAAAGCTCTCAGACGGAAACAAATAATTTCTTGTCATAGGTCCTGGAGGAATATTTTTACAAATTGTAGTTCAAGGCCACGTTTCGATCTGAGACCTGTGGGATCTGACCAGTCCGCCCTGTTCAGTATGACCCGCTCACCATCATTGCCATGTTTGTGTTCCCAGGACCTCGATGCAGACTCAGTCTTCATATGGTAACAGCTCTCCACCTCTCAACAAAATGAACAGCATGAACAAGCTGCCTTCTGTGAGCCAGCTTATCAACCCTCAGCAGCGCAACGCCCTCACTCCTACCACCATTCCTGATGGCATGGGAGCCAACAGTAAGAGCATCTCCGTTTAGCTGCACCTTATGGGTCCACAGGGCTAATGTAGGGGAGGACTCCACTCTGGGGTGCGGGGAGAGGCTTGCTTTTTAAGCTGAGGAAAGGCACAGTGGGACAGACAGATCACAGCCTAATGGCTTGAGTTCCTCATGGTGAGCTTTTCATCGCTTTTGAAGTGTATGGTTCATGGCAAAGCACATTGGTAGAGATAGAGGAGGCTGTTCCTTCAGTAGAGAAAAGGATCTCTATGAAAACAACCATGCATTTCCCATCAACCTGGTTGGGGGACCCACCTCCTATATCCTTTGAGATAGTGAAAAGGAAATATATCCAACATGTGGGAAGTAGCATGGTGTGGTAGACTTAAAGTCTAGAGAAATAGATTGTCCTCTGGATGCTATGGCAGGACTAGCCGTGCAACTATGGACAAGTAACCTCTCTGCTCTAATGCTCCGTTTCCACTCATAAAAGTATCACTCTTCACTTTTAACATCTTATGATTGTGTGTCCCTGTGATCTTAGCCTTCTCATCTTGTCTACGCCATCCTATATACAGTCATTAAGGAACTGACATAGAGAAAGGAGTCTCCCTTTTACTTATTCACGCACAGATTACTCACATCGACTAAGTATAACTGTGAGAGGCAATGTGAAAATTGGGCCTCCAAATGAATGATGATTGCTATATAGCTTTGCTGTAAATAGAATTATCCACTAGAACTAAATCTAGCAAAGTGCGTATCCAAACGAGAGAAAATCAAACGGATGCTAGAAATGCAGAAGGATGTATTATAAGGACACAGAAGTCTAAACACTATACATGTATCCTACAATGCCCCTCATAAAATGATGCCTCAATCTTGTCCTTTGAAATCCTTCATTATTCTGATCAAGCCTTTAAACCTGCACTTCAGTATTACCTTGAAGAGATTAGAGGTTTTGTTTTGGTTTTGTTTTCTTAAAGTTAAGGGAAGCTAGGGTTGTGACTCTCTGTGGTCCGATGGCAGAGATTCAGATTTAAATGAGATACAGATGTATATGGTAAGGTTGCTTGGTTTGGTAACAAAGACTTTAGAGCCAAACTGCTGTCTCCCTAGTGATAAATTCATCCTAAGACTCCAAACCTCACCCCCTGACAGGTCTGCTACTCTGACAGCAAAAGGAAAAAGTGTCATTTTTTTTTTTTACTTTATTTTCTCTCTGGTGACATCTTAGAGTCCATTTGTTCCTTCACATTTGTGTAATTTACAGTTTGCCTTCTTTTTCTTTATACTTCACAATTTTCTTTGATAGCACCGGCAAAGTCAGAAGGGAAAGTGATAAGATAAAATAAGCCTGTGCTCTTTAGGGGGCTAGTTGGTGACAGAGGCCTTTCCTTTGGGAGCATATTGCTATTCACGAAAATAAAAGCAAATCGCATTAATCTTTAGTAGCAATGTTCCTCTGTTTTTTTGACCTGAAGACAAAATTTGTTTCATAGATATGATCTGTATTAAGCGCTTCTCCTCTATAGGTAGATGTTTCCAGTTTGTAGTTTAGTAAAAAACCAATCAGTGTTGCTGGTGTCCCTGAATACAATCCAGAAATGGACCATAAGAAAGAGCTGGAACCTTTCATTTCATTCTTGCTTAATAGGCCTATGGTTCCCAAATATTGCAATAAATCCTCCTGTCCCCAAGCAGTTATTCCAGAGGTCATTCTCATTCACAGATCTGTTTATTTGTTCACCTCACCTCAGTTTACCGAGCACGTGATTTGTGCCAGGCCTAATGAGTTAGCCTAACAAGGGAGACAGAAATATAAGCCATGAAGGCAAATGCAAAGAGGAATATATCAACCTCAGGAGTAGTATGCAGTTGAACAGAGCATTAGAAAGAAGTGGGGGGAGATTGTCCTAGGAGCACATGCAGGGTTCGAGAAATGTGTAATTAGTTTGGAGTTTGGTGAACGTTGTCTTCTGTTGGATGAGACATAGGGTGCTTAAGGGGTGCAGTGAGAGAGAAGAGTGAAAAGGAAGGCTGGTGGATTAGGCCCTTGGTAACATTAAACCAGACAAGATGGACCCCTGGGAAGCTGGTACTGATGACGGCAGTAACCCTCTCTGTTCCTCCTGCTTCTGTTCAGTTCCTATGATGGGCACCCACATGCCAATGGCTGGAGACATGAATGGACTCAGCCCCACCCAGGCCCTCCCTCCCCCACTCTCCATGCCATCCACCTCCCACTGCACTCCCCCACCTCCGTACCCCACAGATTGCAGCCTTGTCAGGTGAGTCCACGGCATGTGCCCCCGGGGGCCTGTCCTCAGCAACTCGGGGTGGTGGAGGGCGGATGCTCTCAGAGTTCAGTACGCAGTTGGGAAAAAAAAGAAAGCAGCCCTTCCTACGATGGGTGTTCAGCACTGTTATCTCTGATCTGTGGAGTGGTCAGCAGTGTTTAATCGAGGAAAAGCACTATAATCCATAGGGGAAAAAGTGAAAATGTGAGTTTATAGGCAAATCATTTTTCATGCCTGTTTCCCCTCATCTTCACTTACCCTCTTCCTCCTCCCTCACAGTTTCACATGGTCAGTTGTGGCCTTCAAACTGGTGCTCAGGGCTGGGGACCCAAGAAGGGCCGTAAACTTGCTATCTCGCTCCCTTTCCCATTCTCCAGGACTCCTAGCTCTCAGCCACCATGGCCTCGTTATGTTGGAGTGGGATGTCCGTAAAGAAGTTTTAATGGTTACAGAGACGACAGGGACTTTCAAGAAGCCAATGGCCACTGTTACACTGCCATACACAAAGCAGGCACACCTTAGGCAAGGGGGTTCAGATAGCCAGAAGAGGGAAATGTGTGAAGCCTGAAAGATCTCTTCCCACAGAAGTGAGAGTGGGTGCCACATCCATGCCTAGTGCACATCGTCTGCCCCTGCTTCACGTGCAGAATGACCCTTTCGTTTGGCTGTTGGAACAATGGGTACTGATCCCCATGTGACTGATGCGGCAGTCCTAAACAGTGTCAGAGAGACGGCAAGGCATGTGGCTTGTGCCACCCAACCTGTGGCTCTGTGGTGGTGGCATCACCAATCTGAGACCAGCGCCAGAAAGGAGGGGTCTGTATTCTGAGTAGGACATAAATCAGAAAGCATTCCTAGTAGAGTAGCCTCCATTTTTTTCTTAGCCACGTGAACCATTCTCAGAAACCCCAGAGACAAAGCAATTCGAGTAGAGGTGCTCTTTTGGACGTGAAGAGGCAGGAGGCAAGAGCGCTGGGAACCTGACCACTGGGCTCCTTCCTTTCACCCCCCTGCAATGGCTCATAAGGCACTTATCTATGTAGAACCCCTGAGAATTCCACCAATCACCTTTTGAAAATCACTGCTCTGCAGGAATCTTCAGAGTTGATTTTAATTTCTATAGACCTAAAGTTCAAGTCACTAACCATTCCCAAACCTCAAATCCAAGGCCTCCGTATGTTTCACCTGCCCCTAGTCTTTCCTGTAGGGCATCCGAGGGCGATAATGTTGGGTTTTCCTTTATCTCGCCAATGCAGTTGGGGTGAACTTTCTGTTTCTGTTTCCTCCTTCCTCTTCCCTCCTCCCTCTGCAGTTTCTTAGCGAGGTTGGGCTGTTCATCATGTCTGGACTATTTCACGACCCAGGGGCTGACCACCATCTATCAGATTGAGCATTACTCCATGGATGTAAGTAACTGTTAGACTTTTCTCTTGAGTTTTATTTCTTCATTCCCTCCCCCTGGTGACATCCACCTTGTAGTTCAGTTCCCCCTGGTTTTAAAATTTGTTATCATACCCTCAGTCCCCAAATTTGGTGGAAACCATTACCATATTAGAAAGATTCCCAGGCCTTAGCCTACATACGTGAGAAGTTTGGTGATCAGTCTTCCTCTGCTTGTCAGATCAGCCAGTAATTCTCTATAGCACACATACTGTATTCAGAGTGGGAAAGTGGAAACCCAATTCCCACCTCCAAGATATTTATAATCTCGAAAGAATTTAGAGAATTTTTTAGATGTGCTCATTAATCAGTATGAGACCCCAGGGAAGCTATCAGGAATCAGGTGATATTATCCTCACTTTAAATCATGGAGAGACAACATTATAATCATTTGCATGATGAGTTGATGACAGAACTAGGAATAGAGTCCTAAGGTGGAAGCTTCTGGTCTTTAACTCTGTTAACTGGCTTCTTCTGCCTTTCCTTAAAGTAGGACCTTAAGGAGGATTCAGCCATTCCTCTCAATTAGAACAATATGTTCCCTCATTTTCAATTATATTAGAATAGGGCCAAGCCATCCCTGATCATTGAGAAAATTCACTGGTCATGGTTCAAGTCCCATCCATGCTTTTTAGTAATAATGAGACTTTGGGTTATCACTTTGCCTCTCTGAGCCTCAGTTTATCAAACTGGGTTCAAAATCACTCCCTCTGGCTTTGATATTCTTTGTCTTTTGCAGCAAGCTGGATGGAAGGGGACTGTGTGTGTGTGTGTGTGTGTGTGTGTGTGTGTGTGTGTGCACGTGTGTGCTTCCTATACCACTTCATGAATGGCTTGTATTCTTGGGAGCTTGTATTGTTCTGGCTTATGGCAATCTGATTTTCCTTCCAGGCTTCTCTTCATGCTGCTCTCTTTGGGGTTTACTATCCTCTCTTCCAGCTTCCAGAGGGCCTTTTGGACTAGTGGAAGAAATATTCTCTGCCTCTGCTGATGTTTGTGTAGTTGAGATCTCTTCTTTCCCCTCCTTGAGCACCGATGCTAGAGATGCCCCTGCAGCATGAGAATGCCCCAGCCCTTGTGATGACAAGTACATACTGCACTGCCTCTGTGCCCACCCCTCTCCACCCCACACATCACCCGGCTGCTGCTCCCTGATGGAATAAATTATAAGTGAAAACTATAGAGAATACTTTAGTAGTAAGTTTCGACAGGTTTTGGGTAACTTTACAATGATGTCCATTCGTTGAGGAGAAGAGAGTTGCCCTGTCTTTGATAGTCCTATATGATAGAACAGAGAATCGGTCTCTTCCCTATTTTTTTTAAAGTTATGCCATCCACTTGCTCCCTGTCCCCACTGGGGAGTGTGTCAAGGTACTCCCTTGGCTACTAGGATCTGCAGATGTTCTCCAGAAGTCCATCTCTCTTGTTGTTGGCTAGGTCTTGTGCCGGTCTCTGGACAACAATTTTCTCATCTATCATAAGTTAAAATCTATCCAGAGAATCATGGAGATTGAGGGAGGCCAGTTTACAGCGTTAGAGACTTATTGAGAGCTCCAGAAGCATAAAGAGTTACACTTACTCATCTCCATGTGGGTTGCCTTCTTTATGGTGTATTCTCCTGCCAGAATGGGAAATCGGAGTGCCCATACTGCAAACGTCCAAACTGGGAAGTGATTGGGAAGCTATCTCATTTCTGCATCCTCACCTCAGCTTCTTCCATCTCATTACTGGAAATAGAAACTTCTTTTGCAGCTTGTCTCTCAATACCTGTCTGAGTCATTTGGCATCCCTTCCTGGGAAAACGATATGGTTACATTTGGCAGTTTTCATAAGTAGCCCTTCTAAGATGCCGGACTGGGTTAATAATAATTTAATATGGTAATAATGCCAATGGTTAAGATTTAGATAGTGTCATTTATAATCGGTCTAGTACTCTCACATCCATATTCACACAAGAGCCCACAATGGGTGCTGATGTAAAAAGGAATTTGATCCCATTTTATCAATGAAGAAACTGAGGCCAGTAGGGAAAAAGTGACTTGATGAAGGTCTAGAGTCATCCAGTGACAGAATAAGAACCTCTGTCAAGGTCTTCTTACTCAAACACAGTGTTCTTTCTACCCACCATGCTGCTCCAAAAAAAAACCAAAAAACAAAAAAACAACAAAAAAAAATGTGAGCCATCACTGAAACAAGCTAATGAAGAGATAATGCAGATAAAAATGTAAGAGATGTCTCCACAGATAGTTAAGCTCGGGCATATTTGTAATGCCTTCTACCTCCATTAATAGAGGATGGACACATACTTTGCATTTGGATACCCTGGTTTATCCAAACACCAAGAGACCTCCTGGCCATTAGGGCATTTTAGGCTCAGAGGCTGTCCTGAATCCCCATTTCATTTACTTAGTTGTGTAACTTTAGACTTGTCAACCTCTCTGAACTTCAGCTTTTCAATCTATAAAGCGGGTGCAATAGTATCTACCACTAATCTGAGCATTAAATGAGATCGTGTATATAAAATAATTAGTTCAGTGCCTGGTATACAGAGAGTGTTCATTACCTGTTAATAAACTTTTTTTTTTCCTCATCTACTCATTTGAGCAGTGGTGATGTTCCATTGATATCTTTCTTCTAGTGACTAGAGCCAGGTAGATTTAAGAGTTGGAAGGTACCTTTATCTCATGTTTTTGGTTTAGGACTTTTGCCCTCTGATCTAACTATCCCTACTTTACCAGTGAAAAAACAGACCATTAGAGAGCAAGTGGGGTGTTATCCACAAGCAGAAATGGCACCTCAAGGCTGTGCCTTTTGCTTACATATAATGGCAAGGGTTATCAGAGAATTAATTTTATTTTCCAATTTGGAGATCAATCAGTTCCGGACAGTTAAATCAGAACACTGGGGAATGATAAAATGATGTGGACTAAATCGTCAGTCTGTCCCCTTGTCCTAAATCTGTTTGCTCCCCTTTCTTATTGCACAGGATTTGGCAAGTCTAAAAATCCCTGAGCAATTCAGACATGCCATCTGGAAGGGCATCCTGGACCACCGACAGCTCCACGACTTCTCCTCCCCTCCCCACCTCCTGAGGACCCCAAGTGGTGCCTCCACAGTCAGCGTGGGCTCCAGTGAGACCCGGGGCGAGCGCGTTATTGACGCTGTGCGCTTCACCCTGCGCCAGACCATCTCCTTCCCGCCCCGCGATGAGTGGAATGACTTCAACTTTGACATGGATGCTCGTCGCAACAAGCAACAGCGCATCAAGGAAGAGGGGGAGTGAGCACCACCGTGTGAACTCTTACCATCCTGTCCCCATCTGTCTGCCTCCCTACAAAGCACTAGTGCTTGACCTTCAGAGCGTTCTCCCTAGGTCTTCTCCTTCCTCTTCTCAGTCTGGTTTCTTAAGGGAAGAAGAAGTTAAGAGGCTACCTTTGATTTAATGTCCAACCTGGCATCTGATTCTGATTCTGGCTTTAAGCCTCCAAATCTATTGCTTGCAGGACTGAAGTTACCATGGCTAGGTGGAAGTGAGCAAAAGAGCAGTGGGTGTCTCCTTAAGCTGCAAAGATTTCTCATTGACTTTTATAAAGCATTTTCACCCTTATAGTCTAAGACTATATATATAAATATATAAATATACAGTATGTATTTTTGGGTGGGGGACATTGAGTTTTGTTTAAATGTAATTTAAAGGAAAGGAAATTGAGTTGCACTTATCAACTTATTATTTTTTTTTAATTTACTTGTTTGGATGGTTTATCTATACCCTTTATTTCAAGGGGTATCATGTATGGTAATAGGTATCTGGAGCTTGACGGCACATGTGAGTGACAAAAATGTCCCTTCACTTATTTTGATATTAAACAGTTGGCACATCAAACCTTTGGATGTATCCAGTTGTATTTACCATTGCTTATCATATGGGAGAGACTGTATACATATATCTACAGTTCTGTATGTTGGCGTACTTTATGTTACTGGCACTGCTGTTAGTGACGCTCATTCACTTTGGGGTTATTTTTAGTCCAATCACAAGAAAAAAAATCCACGTTCACACTGTCACAGGAGTGTGGCACTGGAAGAAGGAAAATAGCCTCTCTTGCTTTTGGTTGGGAATGGGGAATGTAGGTAATGCCTAATAATTCTTAAAAGGTGTGTGGCAACCGGGTCAAACACATCTGGTATATGTATCTGGGTATATCAGCAATCCACTTACATTTACTACCAGATGCCTTATCTCTTAATATTTATTGGGAAAACGTTTGTGGCCATTACAGAAGCCTGAAAACTAAGTTTCAGTACTGGGTTGACTAAGTCAATTAGACATTTGCTACCACTGTTCAAATTAAGTTTGATTTGATTAGAATGAATGCCCTCTATCTAGTTCTTACACTGAAGTCATAAGGTTTATTAAGAATATCCAGGAAAAACAGGAATCATACAGAAATACTGAATCTCCTCTAAACGGTAAGCAGTCAGTGAGCTGTGAACTGAAATTCTTAGAAGACCTTTTGAAACACAGATAATATTATTTGGTAAAAGTTTATTTTGGAAATCCTCCAATGATGTAAAACTCTGCAAGTAGAAGCTTGTTTATCTTTCTCTCTCCAAGGATGAAAACAGTAGTGATTTGGAAAATATAAGATTATGAGATCAGCTTTCCTGTGGAATCAGTTGCATCACTATATAACTTTTCATTTTTGATAATAAGAGTTTGAGTTTGTTGGAAAATAACTGTGAGAATCCAATTTCCCGTCCATCTCTCTTCTGGACTGTCATAGACATAAAAATGTCCCCACAAATGTCAGCCTTCCAAGGGAGGCGTTGCTTGAACCACTTAAACATAGAATTGTCTTCAGACTTTGAGAAAACCTGTAAATGACGATACTCCTGTAGATCTTTAAGAAAGATACTTTTTTTTCCACACTCTAAAACAAATATTTTGTACATATGCTAATGAGCTCTAAAATCCTTCTGTGCATTCTAGTAAAGGGCTTTGATTGCACATAAGCTTCCATTTCTGTTTTAAAGTGCAAAAGGGCTAACCGGGCTCAAAAATATAATGTGTGAGTTTCACCTGAAAAGTGTATATATATTTTGTGTGTGATATTGCCTACTTTGTGTTTCAATTTTTGTTTCCTTCTTGGGATAGTGGGTTTTCCAGAACCACAGTTCAAATTTTTTTTTATTATTATTATTATTGTTTTTATATTTTCATGGAAACACCACTTAGTAAGATGACAATGTCAAATAAGAAAATAAATGCCATAACTGTAAGATAGGGGGATGGGAAAGTTGTTTTTTATTATTATTTTTATTTTGTATGTTAAAAGAGAGTGAGTCCTTGATTTCAAAGTTTTATTGTGCTTAAGTGGTTGTGGGCACTGTTACTTTGTGGAATAAATATGTAGATTTGAAAACCTATTAAGGGGAAGAATAAAAGCTGTGCATTGGCAATGCGAGGAGGGAAATAGCTTCCTCTACTGTCCTGAGTGTTTGAACAAACCTAGGACTTCTTCTGAGCTATTTCAGCACTGTTCAGGTAGCACTAAGGACTCAGAAATCCCTGTACTGTATCATGTGTTTGGCACTAGCCAAGGCTAAGCACAACTACTGGCCTCATGTCCTGGTGGCAACTTGCGCTCTTTGAGTGTATGAGTAGCTAGGATAAGGGGTGAAAGAGTATTAGGGACAGACAAGTGGGAGTGGGCTTAATGGAGTTCTGGTGGCCTCAGCTCAACGCAGTTAGCTGAGGAGTAGAAAGGTTTTTGTTTGGAGGTGATTAGAAACAGAAAAGGAGAATAGAACTTTCTTCATTAATTCCACTGACCTCTTGTTTTCTTGACATTCTCCTAAAGTACAGTATGTGGGATGTTAAATGTTAAAGGTTGTGTTTTTTTTATTATTTTTATAATTGTACAAAAATTAAATGTCAAATGTTTTATATGCTTTATTAATGTTTTTGAAAGTTTCTTTCTTATAGATGTGATACTTTTTTTTTTTTTTTTAAGCTTCTGTTGCTTGTCTTTTGGTATTTTGTGTAATGGGATTTTGGTGAGCCAGAGGCACACCCATGTTTGCCAGGGCATGCAATAAAATTTACAAAATAAATAAAAATGCATCAAGAAATGGTGTTGATGGTGTGTGTGTTCGTGTGCGTGTACATGTGTGTATGCGTGTGTGTGTGTCTGTCTGTCCTTTGGCTTTATTTTTATCATTGAGGAAGAGGAAAGAGACATTACAGAGATTCAAATATTGATGTTTCTCATCTCAGAGAAAATTATTATTATTTTCTTATTTTCACCAATCTATGAGGTAGGAAAGACCAGGAAAATACCCTCATTTGGTACATGAGATACTCACAGATTTAATACTTTATTTGATTGAAATCAGAATGAGTTTGCTTTGGAATAGGAACTAAACTACAGATACTCCTAATGTCTATTTAGTGATTTTCCCATGACAATGACCTCAGCAGTGTTGGGAAGGGATGCAGATGCCTGGTTGTGTGTGGAAACAGCACTACAGATGGTGGGCTCTGGGCATGTTCCCCTTTAAACTCAGTGTTAATATCAACTCTCAATTATATACATTGATTCAGCCAATAAAATATCTACTATCAAAATGGTTTGATGATTTTTACTAAAGAAATAGGAAAGTTTGTTCTTTTATGGGCTACATTAGATGGCATGAAAACAGTTTAATAGCTTAGATTTATAAATAACTATGGAATGACATTGGATATAATACATAACACTTTAAAAATATCAGTTTGTTTTCCTGTTTATATATAGAATCACATCATGTATATGTACATTCAAATAGGCAAAGAAGATTCAGCTTAAATTAGGGGTACCAAAAAGTTCAAAATTCTTATTCCTTAAAATCTAGGTGATAGAGCCTCCAAAATGAAATGATTGACACAATGTTTCCAAGAAAAGAAAAATAAAGAGCAAAGAAAATGGTTAATTCTTGTTATGCTATTAAGGCACTTTATAATCAAATAAACTTATTTTTTTGAGCAGTTCTAGCTATTCATATAGATTTCTACTTCACGGCTTTTATTGTCTCTTAGAAATCTTCTGAAGTGTAAAACAAAAACTTGACAGAAACATTTTAAGACTTTTTTAGTGTAGTTTGTTTCATAGTAAAATTGAGAGGATAGCATAACTTTCCCATGTAGCCTCTGACCTCACCCATGCACAGCTTTCCTCATTATCAGCACCCCCCCACCAGAGCGGGCCATGTGTTACAATTGAGGAACCTTCATTGACACCTCATAATCACCCAAAGCCCATGGATTCCATTAGGGTTCACACTTGGTGCTGATTTGCTATGGGTTTGGACAAATACACAGTGACACGTATCCATCATTGCAGGACCATAAAGAGTAGTTTCACTTCCCTGAAATTCCTCCCACCCCAAAACTCCTGGCAACCACTCTTACTATCTGGCAATCCTCTTACAATCTCCATGGTTTTGCTTCTTCCAGAATGTCATATAGCTAGAAGCATACAGCATGTAGTCTTTTCAGATGGACTTCTTCCACTTAGTCATATGCGTTTAAGTTTCCTCCATGCCTTTTCATGGCTTAATACCTCGTTTCTTTTTAGTGTTGAATAATATTCCATTGTCTGGATGTACCAGTTTTTTTGTCCTTTCACTTTCTGTAGGACATCTTGGTGACTTCCAAATTTGGGCAATTGTGAATAAAGTCTCTATAAACATCTGTGTGCAAGTTTCTGCATGGGTATAAGTTTTCAACTCTTTTGAGTAATTCCAAGGAGCATGATCGGTGGATTGCATGGTAAGAGTATGTTTAGTTTTGTAACCAACTGTCAAACTGTCTTCCAAAGTGGCTGTACCATTTTGCCTTCCCGTCAACAATGAATGAGAGTTCCAGTTGCTTTCCATCCTTGCCAACCTTTAGTGTTGTTAGTATTCTGGATTTTGACCATTCTAATAGGTATACAGTGGTACCTCATTGTTTTCATATGCATTTCCCTGATGACATATGTGGAGCATCTTTTCATAGGCTTATTTTTCACCTGTATATCTTTTTTAGATATGTCTGTTCAAATATGTTTAGATATGTCTGTTCAAGTCTTTGGCCCATTTTTTTTCAGTTTTATGTTCTCTTACTGTTGTTTTAACAATTCCAAAACTACTTAAAGAAACAATTAAATGTATTCCTTACAATTATCACAGCATTTATATTATCATATAAATCTAAAATGCAGTATGGAAATTTAGTGGTTTTGCTTTTTCATATATTGAGACATTTTGTCTCTTTACCATGGTAGGAATTACTTTATTCTTACTTGTCAATTCTAATGAGCCAATAAACAAAAGACTAAAATTTTTAAAAAAGGAAGAATGGTGGAATTGTCCAAAACCGTGCTGATATGGTAGCCACTCGCTACATGTGATTGCTGAGCACTTGAAATTGTGGGTATTTAAAACTGAGATGTGCTGTAAGTGAAAAATATATATTTGATATAAGAGGCTTAATAAAAGTAAAGAATATGAAATATCTCATTGATAATTTTCATGTTGATTACGTGTTAAAAGGTATTGTGGATTAAATAATATGTTATTAGAATTAATTTTATCTGTTTCTTTTTATATTTTATGTGCCCATTAGAAGATGTAAAATTATACAAGTGACTTTCATTACAGTCTTATTAGACAGCTGGCCCAGAAAGATGATGCAATAAGAAACCCAGAAGGGTAGTGAGATGAATTTACTGTTGCCTAATTTCTAGTTTTCTTGCCATGTTGCTCTAAAGTACTGCATCATCTTTCAAGAAGGGATAGTGGTCTTTGTAGTCTCGTCTTTGTAGTCTGTTTTTAGTTTTTCCTAATAATTCATAATCTTTCATTTGATCCCCATAAAGAAAGAAATTAAAGAAATTAAAGAAATTAAAAAATTGACATAAAAAGGTGTTTCAAAATTGTTAAATCAGGAGATGAATATAAAGAGACAGCGCCACTTTGGACTCTAATGTTGATGGTGAGGTTGATTAAGTTAAATGTCAGACTGAGTTTTCATGTGATAATCTCCTAGATGAATTTTCTCAAACAAAAGGCTCAATGGTTGAGCAATATAGTTCTAGGGATACAAAGGATATATGGTACTCATATAGTTAATTATTCAGCAAGTAGAATTTCTCCATGTAAATTTTGGTGACAAGAGCTTGCCCATCCTGTGTTTCTAAAAAAACATGAGTCATTATTCTTTAATAATTCGTGTGCACCAAAATTTACCCGATTTGCATAGGACTTCTGAGGACCATATTTCCGCTTTTGGGTGTACTGTTCAGATTCTTTAGGAAGGTAACCCAGGGATGCCAGTTGGTATACAAGGCACTTCTGATAGCAAAATAAAAGTATAGAATAAAAGGCTACACGTGAGTGGTGGGTACATAATCGAGCCTTCCTGAATCAGGGAAGATAATCTTGAATCAGGGCACCCACAGATTGGCATCCTCCCTTCAATGACTCTTTCTCTTACATATTCTATGGTTCTCTTATAAGATAAACTAGCACATAAGGGACTTCTAGCCTTAAGTTTAGATTTCCCAGCATCCTCTTTGTACCCCCAAAAGCCATAGTGTCCATTATTATTTTTCCGAGCTTGATTGACATTGTCTTTTCTCCTGATGCTTCAGGCTCATATCAGAAATGGTTCTATAGAGGGGCACCTGGGTAGCTCAGTTGGTTGAGCATCCAACTTGGGCTCAGGTTATGATCTCGTGGTTCAGGCCCTGCACTGGACTCTCTGATGTCAACGCAGAGCTCACTTCAGATTCTCTGTCCCCCTCTCCCTGCCCCTCCCCTGGGTTTTCATGGAAATACAAAGAGATGGGGTTGAAAGAACACTACACTGAAGTAAGTCTGGTGACTGGGGCCAGGTGCTTGATTTTCTGCACATCTCCACATCTGTAATCTGAGGGTTGTGAACCCCTGGCACATATTTCAGCAATATCCGTTAAAGAGAGCTTAAGAGTGTCCTGAAACAAGTCTGCCAAAATAGATATAAGGTTATAATTTTAAGACAAATTACAGTCACAAAGCCATATATATACATATGTACACGTATATATACACATATATATGTATATACATATGTACATATATATACATATATATACATATATATGTACATATATATACATATATACATATATATACATATATATGTACATATATATACATATATACATATATATACATATGTACACGTATATATACACATATATACGTGTACATATGTATATATATGTATATGTATATATATATGAATAGTTCATGAGTTTAAAGTATAGATTTTAGAGTCAGTGTTGGGTGTGCACTTGAAATTTATGAGATTTGTAATTCTGCACACTGATTCTGAATCCATGTGCCAAGTGGATGACAAGTACTGGCAGGTAGGTTACTCCTTTGCAATTGTGAGATCAGAATTCTCGGTCTAAGACCTTGGAGGGTATAGTATTTTGTAATTCGAGTAAAAGCTACATGCTGAAGACCAAGAGACAGGAAGAGATTTCTAGCAAAGAGAGTTTTGCATAGGGAGCCACAGAGAGTATAGTAAGAATTTTATGGTACTTTAACTCATCTGACATTTGCTCTAGAATTTGAGGAATACCACAATTTTGTCTGTAAAAGAAATCATAATGATTCGGAATAATGGTTTTATATTTCTAAACTCTAGGTACTACCTTTTATAAGTTGGTCATCCTGCCCTACCATTTTTCAGCTAGGTCTGCATCAAACTGTATCTAATTTTTTGTCAATTAACCAATACCTTCCTAAAAGTTAGAGAAAGAATTTGAAAGCACTCACAATACCTAGGGTTTAGAAAAGCCTGGATTTTAAATGAGATTGAAAAGAAAAAGAACACAAAGAGCAACCCATTGTCAGATTCCGGGCTGTGAAATAAATAGAAATTCTGCTGTGTCATTCTACAGGGCCTCCTGCCAGACGCATTTTGGATATGTTCAGAACATCTGTGCCCAAGGATTCTAAAACTGGAGTGTCATCAAGGTACCAGTGTGTTTTGTATAGTGAAACAAATCCTGGTATTCATAAATATCCAATATTCTTTTAAAATAATGTTCTAGGAAATTCACCTTTGTGAAACTCACCCAGGCAGGAGAAAGCCCTAGGAAGTCTAACACCTGGTGTTCAGAGTGATTCTCAGGCCACTGGGAATGTGTGTGTGTGTGTGTGTGTGTGTGTGTGTATTTTTCTTTTACTACTTTTGGGACAGGGGTCCATCTTTTCCCTTTGTCTTTTGCTTTTTCAGGGACCCTAAAGTGTTTCATCCTACCTGGTTTACTCATAAGCAACACAAACTCAGCAAAATGATGTGAAAATTATCTTTGGAACAGTCCCATTTCATTGCCTAACTCCCTCTCTTTACTACCAGAGACATCCACACGGTATTTCATTCTCTGTGCACACCTGATATTCCCAGAAGAGTCTCTACGGTGGATAGGGCTCCAGGGTTATTCGTACTTTGTCAAGAACTTCAGGCCATTCCTTGGAGGCAGTTGCCTCCATTCATATCGACCCCTACCTTCAGACCTGTGATAACTTCAAGAGTCACATGCAGGACAGGAAGTCATATCTAAGTGTAGCCTTACCAGGACTCGGCAGAAGGCATCATGGTGTCCCCTAGCTGGCTAGTGTTCAATCAGGATTTGGTAATCAATGGGAGTTCTGTGTTTTCATATACTGCCCTTTTTCTTCTTCCCTCATATAATATCCTATTCATGAGACTTAGCTTGGCTGCCTCTCCCCTCCATCTTTCATCTCCTCAGCCTCATTACTTCTTGTCCTGGGGTACAATACCACAGTCTTTGCTCATCATCACAGCCTCTTTAACACTTTGACCTTCCTTGGTGAGGGTGGCAGGAGTGGTGAATGTCTGCCTCTCTCCCATGATTATAATGCATTTTTTTCCTTTCCTGAGGAAAAGAGCTCCTGTCTCTTGGCTGAAAGACTATTTTCTTATGAACTCCATCCCAATTATTTCCATGGTACTCTTGTGTAATACCAGGCACTCTTTCTCATGTGGAATGGGTCGTGTGCATTCACAGTGAAAGAATCAGAAGTAAAAACTTTGTTAAGGTATGAGAATCAGATGGACAGGCTGAGATCAGCAAAAGTCTGCACAGAAGTGGTACATGGGCTTTGGTGCTGAGGGTTCCCTCAGTGATTCCTGTCCAAAAGATTGCTCAGCTTCCCTTGATACTTTTTGGTCTGTTGCAAAGCACTGTGGACAAGTCAGGGTGGAGAAAAACACAACACTATGATATTAGAGGTATAGACCAAAAGGAACTTAGGAATCATCGGGTCTAATTTCCTCATTTTCTGGAGGAGGAAACCAAGGTCCAGGCAGGAAATAGGACTATCCCCCATCTCACAGCAAGGCTGCATCCAACTAGCCACTAACAAAGAACTGCTAGTCCCAACCTTCCTTTCCCACTTTTAGTGCAACACAATACAACCTCTGCTTAGAAGAGGTCTCTTTTCCATGCCACAGCTAAGCCCTTGTTCTTGTTCTTTTTGATCCTCTTTCTCAGCGTAATTTGGCAATGAATACTTTGGGTGCTGCCTACAAATGGATCTTTCTCTCCCTCTGTACTTGCTTTACTGTTTTCCCACCCCCATGCTTTTGTTTAGCCACAAACACTCCTGGCCTAAAGCACTTTCTGGAATTCGCACTCTGGGAGTGTTGGAACCAATTGTGGCTTTTATGCTCATGGTGCAAAACACCTCTTACACTTGCTTTGATCTTCTTGATTTTTTTTGGTTTTGGTTTTGAATGCAAAAAAAAAAAAAAAAAAAGAATATTCACTGCAGTACTTGGATTAAGAATTAACTTCTCTGCTTACCCAAAATTTTTTAAGGAAAAAAAAAATTATAGCCAGTTCCATGGCCTGTCTCCCAAAAATTCCTTTCGAAAAACCTAGGTAGTCCTTAATGGCAGAACGTTGTCATTCTTACTTTAAGCCTACCCTCTCCTAGAGAAACTGAGGCAAGTGTCCTTCCCAGCTGGACAATCCCCTGAAGCCCGAGAATGCTTAACGTTCATGAGGATGTATCATCTCTCCCACACTACGGCAAACCGGTGTCTGCATTGAAGTGTGTGTGTAGGAAATACGAACAAGGACTTAGCTGTGCAGTAGGACCCTCTATGTTCCCACTGCCAGCTGGTGACTTTGGGAAAGCTCCTTAACTTCTCTTTGCCTAATGAGCCTCATGTGTAGAATGGGGGCAGTGTGGTACCTTGTAACTTTGTTGTGAGAACTAGATGAGTTAATACCTGCAAAGCATTATTTTAAAAAGCCTGAAGCAGGGGTGCCTGGATGGTGAGTTGGTTAAGTGTCCAGCTCTTGATCTCAGCTCAGGTCATGATTTCACGTTCTTCACAGGCTCTGCACCGATGGTGCAGAGCCTGCTTGGGATTCTGTCTCTCCTTCTCTCTGCCCCTCCCCTGCTTGTGTGAGCTCTCTCTCTTTCTCTCAAAATGAGTAAATAAGCTTTACAAAAAATCTAAAAAGCCTAAAGCATAGTTAATGGTCTCTAGGCTTTTATTTTACTTTATTTTATTCTATCCTATTATTTATTTGTGAAAAGACTTTTATGTATCTGTCATAGGTGAATCCTGGGAACCTACCAGATTAAAAAACTCCTAGTCTGAGTTTCAAAATTTTGCAGGCTTTCTCTGAGAAAGACCCTCCCACACTTTGGAAGGAAGACATTAAGTTTTCTTTTCCACTTCTTGTTCATACGCATCAGGAATCCAAATCTGAGATGATGAGAATGTGCTAGGGATAGAAATGAGAGGAGCTGAACTACAAGGACTCTAGAGTACAGAGCTCAGGTTCTAGTCATCCCTCTGCTGTGAGCTATATGAATCCTTGGACAAGACAGGTAGGTCTTGTTCTTTTCTAGCCCTATTAGAGTAGCGCTCTAAGTTTTTTACTACCATGAGTATTCTAGAAGTGTGTAGTTCTACATGAGGTAGCCCACCACTTGAGGAAGACCACAGGGCTGCATACTGACATAAAATTAAGACGCCATAAGAATTAATACCATTTCGAGGAAAGCTGTGGGAGTTTCTGGGATAAAAGCAAAGAATTGTGCAACAGCTGAGGTATTTTCCAGGACAATATCTCTCCATAACATGTCTCTCCCAGCTGAGGCATCCTGGGTTAATCTCTCAGGGGGGAAATATATATATACGTGTATATATATACATATACATATATATGTGTGTGTGTGTATATATAATGTAGAAATGATAAGTAATAATATATATGTATATGAAATATACATGTATATAAAATACTATATATGTAGTACATATATATGTAGTATATATATATACTGTATATATATACATATATATGTGTGTGTGTGTATATATATATACAGCTATATACAGCTCCTCTCATATATGTATGTATATATATATATATATATATGCAGAAAATTAAGAAAAACAAAGATAAAGGAAATCTGGTAAAGGATCTTATGATTGGTTACACAAATAAATTTGAAATCTTTCTATTCTTCATATACACTGATTCAAAGTTTTCTAAGAAATTTCATATAAATTGCCTCTTTTGACTTTTACAGTCTTATGTAATAGGCAGAGCAAACATTATTAGTTATAGTTTACAGGTAAGAGCTGAGGCTCTGAGAGGTCACATCCATGTCCAAGTTCACAAAGCTAGGTAGGGGTAAAGCCAAGGGTTACACCAAGTCCTTCATTCCACTTCAGAGTAGTAGATGGTACTACTATCTCTAAATTAGCAAGTAATTTTTCAGTGGATCACTCCTCTTGGGAGGAACACAAACACACATCCAGAAAGCAGATGCCTGTGGTCTTGTGCTAGGCAGTTCCAGAATCTGTCACCCCCCAGGCTATCTCCAATGCACCCAGACCCCTTAGTGGAGGGAGAACCCTTCAACTGCTGGCCATTGCTGAAAAGATAAAGCCCATCTACAGTCCGCCACTGGTTCACTCTTCAAGTCTAATGTCATCCAACCAATTCTGCCTATACCACTTTCCCTGCTAGAATGTAATTTGACTAGACAGGCTTCTGTGTGCTGTTCACTGATGAACCTCAAAACACTAGTCACTTGAGAACTATAAAATGAAAAGACAATCTTTGAATTTTCATGCTTCTGTGCCTTGATACACTATTCTTTCCAACAGAATGCATTGACCTCACTCTCACCCATCTCCTTATCTATCTTTAAGATGACCCAGCTTTCAAGATTAACTCTTGAAACATCACCTCCACAACCAAGCTTCATTGATTATCCGCCATAGGTATGACTCTATAGCCCTGGCTTATATTCCTGTTTCTGTGACACAGTTCAGATGACCTCTGCTATTCATTTTGATTTTTGGCAGGGCATTGTTTCTGACCACTAGAAAGCATTATAGTTGTTGTGATGTAGAACATAACACTTCTCTTACTCTCTGGGGAAAATAAAAAGAGAAAGTAAAAAGTGAAATAGAAAACAAAACAAATAGAATAGATGGCTGCCAACTACACTGTCAAAAATGCCTTTAAAACCCAGGTACTCCTTGATGCAAGAATGATCCTTCCTGCCTCAGAACAGTTAACATTAATTTTTTTTAGGGCAGGCACCCATTCTCGGTCAGTGTGTACATTCTGAGGGGTCTGTGCACATTCGGTATGGCTGGATAAATGGTTTGAATATCACCCCTGCTTCTATGGGTGTTACCACAATGTGGTTGTGGTTGTTGTTGTTTGGGTTTTGGTGGCCATGTATCTCTTGCAAGTGTTTCCTGCACAGTGATCATTTTACAGTTTTCTATCCCAACTTCTAAGTAAAGTGTTGAAAACATACTAAGTATTTGGGAAAGCTTTGATGGATTTCTTTCAGTTATAATACACAGGAAAAACAGTTCTTATGTTGTTCTTTCCCTAAATGGCTTTCAGAATAAGGAAGGAAAAAGGTGAAGAGATTCAAAGCTACATGGCATATTCAAAGTTTATCTTCATACACATATTGAAGGTTGTCTTTTCAAACACACTACGCAACGCAATAGCTACTGTTTGGCTCCTGTCTATTATAGAAAGGAAAGAGCTGTGATGGTTGGGGGTTCCAATCCCCAGCTGGGGAATAACCCTCAGATTTCAGATCTCACCTGCTCTTTCCATCTTCCTCTGGATTTCTTCCCAGAGCTTGAAACTCCACTGACACCTACTCTAGCTTCTCCTTGATTGGCCATTGGCTTACCAGAGATATGCTTCCTATTAAGGAAAAAAAAAATACTTAGTATCAACAGAGAATACCTTAAGCCTTATGGTGTGTATAGAAGTGAGCTTTATTTTTCTTTTTTAGCATACATAGTATTTGTACTTTTAAAGGTATGAAAAAATTTAAAAGTAGTGTGATACCTGTCCATGTAACTACACCACAGAAGTTATGATTGTTAACATTTTTTTCATAATTGCTACAAACCACTGTGTGTGTATACTTATAAATCAAACATTTTAACAAAGTTAAGGCTCCCATGTTTACCTCTCATCTACAAACATCTTTCTCTGTGACATATTCTCATTACCTTGGGCCAGGAAAAAAAAAATCCGTACCACAAATTTAGATCCAATCCATTTTTATATCACTTTCCACAGTACAGATAGGTGCATTCCATAGAGACAAATAATAGTCATAAACATAATCATAACATCGGCTACTATTTCTTGAGGCTTATTTTTACAACAGATATTTCTGCCCTCATGCAGTCCTGTCAAGTTAAGGGATGACATTGCCATGTTACGGGTTCAATTCGAATTTGTTACAGAGGTCTGAATATTTGAAATAATTTGAACAAGCCCATGCAGAGAGTAAGTAGAAGGACCAGGAGTGAAATACCACTTTCCTGACTCTAAAATCTTTGCTCTCTCCTCTGATTCTTGCTGCCTCTTCTGAAATGGTTGAATAAAACAGGTGTCAATGCTTGAAAGGCCATCATTTCTAATGTGTTCTGGGTTCAAGGATCAACATAGGTGTAAGACTTAGCCCTTGTCCTTCAGGTGCATATAGTCTAGAATTTAGGGAGAAGGTAGTAGAAGATGAAGAAACAAACAAATGTCAGTAAGGCTTTGCAGGGAGAGATTACGGTATGAATTACTTAGGAGAGTAGAGAGTAGAGAGATGCTTTTGATTAGAGAGACCTAAGGCATTGTTGGAGAAGCAGCATTTGGACTCTCTTGTGGGATACGTGTCACAAGGAAAATCGTAATAGCCTAATAATATAGGGAGACTGTCAATAAGTGGCTTTCATTAAGGGGTCCTGCAGGAACGGGTCCTGCAATGGCACATTAATATATGACCAGGAAAAGAGAGGCCACTATATCTACTTCAGGAAACTGTTGCCCCTAAAGGATAATAGAATTTTAGAAAAAGTCTGTTTTCCTGCTGCTCCATAGCTTAAACATTTAAAAATTGCTAATGGGAGAGCACCTGGCTGGCTCAGTCAGTAGAGCATGTGGCTCTTGATCCTGGGGTCATGAGTTTGAGCCCCCATTCAACGAAGAGCTTACTGTTTTAAATCTTTTTTTATGTGTATTTATTTTTGAGAGAGAGAGAGTGAGAGACAGAGTTTGAGCAAGGGAGAGGCCAAGAGAGAGGGAGACACAGAATCTGAAGCAGGCTCCAGGCTCAGAGCTGTCAGCACAGGGCCCAACATGGGGCTCAAACCCACAAACGGTGAGTCACCCAGGCACCCCCAATGTAGAGCTTACTTTAAAAAAACATTGCCAGTGGGGTAGCCATCCTTCAGAACATTTGGACAGTTGCTCAGTGACTCTTGGATCAGCTTGCAGTCTTTCCACTTTCCAAGATATGGGGCAAGGAGCAGGAAAGCTCTGTGCCCTGGGGAGAATGCCACGTGAGGAATCACCAGTCTTCTGCACCAAGGCTAGCCGATACAGAAAACACCCAATGTCCGTACTAACACTGAATACCGCTGAAAGAAAGACAAAATCATAGAAAACTGACAATGGTGAGCTAGTAGAGACCACCTCATTCAACAGTAAGGACACACCATTGCCCAGGTAACTTGAGTCAGTCTCCCAAGGTCACACAACCAGTCAGTGATCAACCTAGAGCAACTTCCCAGGGGTCTTCTTCATGTCCACTGCAGTACTCTTCCTATCACTCCATGGTAAGAGCATTCCTAACTACTTCTCTGACTTTCTTATGCAAAGCATGCCCCAGTTTGGCTTAAGCCAAACAATGGCACTCTATCAAGACCCTGAGAATTACAACGAAGGGTATTAGACGAGGGCAATCTTTCCTCAGTGTTCCTGTCTTCCATGGTAAAGAGGCAAGTTTGTTCTTTCCTAAACTTTCTTGATGTTTGGGAACCCTATCTGGGCCTGAAGAGAGAAGGCCTAGCCCAGTTATCTGATGAAGTTAGCTTCTGTCACTGCATCCATATACTGCTGCTCCTGTATTTCGGTTGCAGGCACAGAGATGACACAGGAGAAGGTCAGTTCTATGGACCCAACTGGAAAGACAGTTCACTAAGAACTAGAAAATATCTGCATTGTTCAAAGGCTTTAAATATTCATGCTGTTCTAATACAGCCAAAGGCCTGCCTTGAAAGGAGACCCAGAATGCTTTTTTGTAGCAAAGTTAATCCCACTGAATGTTTCTTCAATTAAAGCAAGCTCTAAGGGCAAAGAAATAGACAAGTGAATTAAGCCTCAGTGACTCAGCCCTTCTTTCCTCCCTGTACTTGTCTACTAGCCAGGAATGTGGGGAGGAAATGAGTTAGGTCAAATCTATGCTTGAGCTCCAGGAAGCAAAGAACTAGGATCTATACACGCCCAAGGTGATTCTTCTATAAAATGCTATTTCTTTACAGTGGATCTTCCCTAGCATTTGGCTCCAATGAGTAAAAATCTCACCTTTACAAGTCTGGGACGAACATGAGTGGTGAGAAAAGTATGGATGTCTAGGGAAAGGCAATTTAGGCGTGGCCAAAGTAGTCTCATTTGCACTAGGGGGGAATTGGGTGAATCACTATCTTAGGTTAGATTCTCTACTATCAGAGCCAGAACCGAAAAAATTTTAACATACGAGTGATTTGTTGACAAAGTGCTCTGAGGGAAAATGGCAAGAGAGTGGGAGAAGCAGGACAGGAAAGGGGAGAAAGCCAACCAGGCAAGGGTGCAGTATTGGGCAAAGTCTCGGGCAGAGCAGCTTTAGCTTGAACTTGGAGGTGAACTCTGGAATGTTAGGTTGTCTCAAAGAGGTCCCAACCTGAGGCCATGGATTTTGAGTTTCATAATCTTGTACCTATCAGTTACTGGTAAAGGGCAATCCAAGGAGTATATAAACTTCCAGGCCCTTCCAGCTACCCATGTTTTCGAATTAAGGGCCCCATAATCAGACTAGTACTCCCAAAATGGCCACAGTTTCAGACTGTTGGAAGTGAAATATTCCAAAGGCCAGGGCATACATTTAAAAAAATAGGCATCTTTTTTTTGAGTTTATTTATTTTGAGAGACAGAGTGCAAGCGGGGAAGGGGCAAAGAGATGGGGGAGAGAGAATCCCAAGAGGCTCCACGCTGTCAGTGCAGGGCCCAGTGTGGGGCTCAAACCCACAAACCGTGAGATCGTAACCTGAGCTGAAATCAAGAGTTGGAGCTTAACCCCCTGAGCCACCCTGGTGCTCCAAGAAAAAACACATTTTTTTAAGTCTGCAAACAAACGACGAACAATAATGCTATATGTTAACTAGCTAGAATTTAAATAAAAACTTGAAGTATAAATGAAATAAAATACCATTGGAAATTCCGGGTGCCCAAAACAAAACAAAACAACAGCAAAACATTGTGCTTAGGGTATCGAGACCTTAAACCAATGGCATGCTGCCAGCTACATTCCCCGAAGTTTTCTTTTGACTTAGAGATTTTTGTCCAAGAGAGTTAGTTGCTTTCAGTTACTAATTTGCAGGCACTGAACTAATGCTCGCACACATACACTTGTACGGCATGGTGGTTCCCACATATAGCATATGATAAAACAAGATTACTGGAGCTTGGCAGTCCCGGGTTTAATTCTTGATTCATCCTTTTGCTAGCTGAGTAAGTTTACAAAAGTTAACTCACCGCTAAGTGATTCAGGGACGAGGGAAGTGGTTATGAGGAATAACCAAGTACACCATTTAATCACCCAGTCATAGCACGTGGGTAAGATCTCAGTCAATATTGGTTCTTAAGAATGATAGCAATAGTATAGAATTGTTGAGTTGCCATATTATACAACTGAAGCTAATATCACAATATATGGTAACTATACTGGAATTGGAATTTAAAAAGAAAACAGAATGATGATAGCAATAATGATATATTTTTCATTTATTTATTCATTTGTACAACAAGTACCAACAGGCGTCAGAGCGTCTTCCCGGCCAGGACTTAACAGAGGTGTTAGACAAAGGCTTTGACCTCACAGAGCTTACATTCTAGTAAGAGAAATTAATAATAAGCACACAAATAAGTTACTACTACAGTGTCAGTTACTAATCAATGCAATAAAAAATACTGAAGCTAGACAAAAATAAAGAGGAGTGGTGGGGTGGGAGATGGAGGTGATTATTTGATGCCGCGGTCAAGGAACATGTCTTGGGGAAGAACAATTGAGCAGGGACCTGAATGAGTCAAAGCGCTGAGCCAAAGAAAGATCTGAGGACAAGTGTTTTGGGAAGAGACCACAATAAGAGCAAAGTCCATGGATGGGAATATAGTTGTTAAAGAAATAGGAAGAATCCAGTGCAGCTGCAGTGGGGTGAAGCAGGCCAGGAGTACTAGGAAATCAAATCAGACAGTGGCAAGGACCAGGCCAGATCATATAGAGCCAAGTAACCCATGGTAAGAAGTGTGATTTTTATTTATTCTGACTGTAATAGGAAATCAGTGTAGGGTCACAGTGACACAGACAGTGACAAATCTGAGTTACATTTCTATTATTTTTTAATATTTTTATATTTTTATTTATTTTAGAGAGAGGCAGAGCACAAGCAGGGAAGGGGCAGAGAGAGAGGGAGACACAGAATCCAGAGCAGGCTCCAGGCTGTGAGCTGTCAACACGTAGCCCCGACCTAGAGCTTGAACCCACGAACCGTGAGATCATGACCTGAGTTGAAGTGGGCAGCTTAACTGACTGAGCCACCCAGGCCCTCTCCTGATTTACATTTCTATAAGGGTACTCTTTTCTCCATACGCCCACATAGGGCACAGGAGCATCTATGCAAATCACTTCCTAGGGACAGCACTGGACCTCACACAATCCCCAAGATCAGTGAGTAAACTAAACTCTAATAGATGTAAACATGGGTCACTCATTCATTTGTGCGTTGCTATATTGCCTTTCAGACAATAATAGTAATGATGTGTAATATTTGCAAAGCAAGTCTACATAGACAATCTCTAACATCAAGATAAGGCTGCACCATTAGAGCATCTTTAATGTTTAGCTCCTCTTATGTTTCTGGTTTCCAGCTTGTACCTCTAGTTTCTCTGCCTTTTTGGAGTACAGTCTCTCCTATCCAACCGCTTTAGTTTGATCTTATGTAATAAGGCTGTCTGGTTTGCTACAAGGAAAATTGCACACTGTTGGAAATTAATTTTTTGATGCATTCCATTTGACAGAAATTCCCTCTATCCAGACACTTGTGATGGCTCCTCACTGATTACAGATTGAAGTTCAGTCTTTAGCTGAGTGTTCTACACCTGGACCAGATGGATGTCTCCAATGTGCTTTAGCTAGCTATGTTCTAACACACCTGCCATAATATAGCTATTCTCCAGTTTCTCAAACACAACACACATAGTTTTACTACCACATCATTGTTTGTATCTATTATTTGTCTCAGTCTTATGCTTCTCTCATGGCCAATTTCAAGTCCCACCCCTCTGTTGTATGGCCTTTCCTGACAACCAACCTTCACTAGTTATTCCCTCATCTGAATTTCTGCAGTGGCTACACTTAGCGTATAATCCCTTGGATTACTTCTGATATTCTAAAGAACACACTTATCTCTATGGGCCATCTGTGATCTTCTTGAAGATGAGATCACATTTTACATGTCTTTGTACACCAAGCCCTCTGCGTATATCACTTGACTTTCCCACCAAACTCATCATTTTTCAGTCATGCTAATTTCACACCTCTTTCCACTGTCAGCACACCTGCACTTTTTTATTTCCCTTTTGTAGAATGTACGAATCTAAGCCCACACACCTAAATGTGTAAGAAATTTATTTTCCTTTCTTGTTATTAAACTTTGACTTAATTTCTACTTCAAGCTCACTTTTGCCAGTATAGAACAGTCTCAGACAATTCAGGCTCTGTTCTTCCTTTGCCTGGTGCTTAGTCTAAGTTGTATTGGTGGGGACGGGAAGGTGTGGTACTCAGGTGCATTCAGTCAACTATCCAGTCAGATATTCACTAAGGATTCCATGATCCCATTTGGCCCTTACTCAACCATCCATGAGTTATGAGAGGTTTCTTTCTGTCATGCCAGTGTCCACCCCTGACCCACAGCTGTCTCCGTACCAGGCTTAGAAACATGGTAACCTTTCTCATGCTGTTTAAGGCTCCACCTACCAGACTCATGCACAACGTTCATACTGAAGTCTTGCTACTTTCCCAGGGCTCTGTTCTTAGAGCAGGAAGTACAGCTCCTTTCTTCAGTGCCCACCAACACCTATATTCTCATCTCTTGCACCTCATTAAGTATGATTGAGGAAAGCCTCTCAGGGAAGAATAGAATAGATACAGACTTGAATGAGTCGAAGAGCTGAGCCCCAGAGAGATCTGAGCAGTAGTGTTCTGGGAAGAAGCCATAGTCAGAGAAAAGGCTCTGGATGGGAATATATTCTTGATCTCTTGGTGAAGAAAACTGCTAAGGTCTGAAGGAAGCCAAATCTTATTGTTTTTCAAATATTTTGTCCCTGTCCAAAATCTCTAAGTTACTCTTAGAGATTTATAACCCGAATCCAGGAAAACACTAACACATCATTTCTAATTCTACCTTGAAACTTCTCTATCTTAAGTCAGCAAGACTAGAAAACCTATTGTTTTGATTAGGTAGGTATGTGAACATATGGATGAACTGCTGGGGAAAAAAATGATTGTGGGTATAAAATGTTATGTTATCACAATTATTTTAATAAGTACAACACATTTATCTTCCACTTAACCCATCAATTTGGGAGTTAAGTTAGACTTTTTCCTCTTACCGATCAACATTGGTCTTGTGCATAAATCCAATACCAAAGATAGCTCTGTGGCCTAAAATTGGGTCCAATATTAACACTAAGCCCCAGAAGATTCTGCTTGAGAGAAAGTTGTGAATAATACATGTATTATACATGTACATAATTCAAAGTAGACGGAGGTAAACTTTAAACAGAGAAGACATAGTATGGTCTAGACATTCATATGAGGAAGAAATTAATCCCGTAGCATAGCTTCTTGTCTTCTGTAACGCAGACACAACTGCCTACATATTCAGTAGGCATTTGTTGTTCATGATGATAATGACCTTGGTGTCCATTTGAAGATGAACTTGTAATTTTCTGTTTTTTCTTAAAGCAGGAATCTGGTGTTGTTTATAGTGCGGAGCATAGTATCTTTTCAAAAGCCCACTGCCTAGAGTTCTACAGATCGAGCACTGAACATGGGCACAGCATTCATATCCTTGTCTATAGATATCATACACCTGTATATTTTTCACAGCAATTGTAAACAGCGGGAAAAATAAAGTGCTTTTTAAAAAATGTTTTATTCTTATTTTTTATTTTAGAGAGAGAAAGAAAGACCACAAGCTGGGGAGGGGCAGAGAGGCAGAGAGAAAAAGAGAAAGAGAGAAGGAGAGAGAATCTTAAGCAGGCTCCACTCCACACTCAGCACAGGGCTTGATCCCATTATCCTGGGATCATGACCTGAGCCCTGGGATCATGACCTGAGCCCAAACAAGAGTTGGGCGTTCAACCAACTGAGTCACCCAGGCACCCCAAAAGGGCTTTGTTCTAACAAAACTCGCATATAATGATAATTCTTCAACAGGTAGAAGTAAAACATCTTGAGAAAAGGACAGCATGTTATAATTTACACAGTTGCCGTATGGTCTGAGGGCTACTCTTCCTCCTAAGCATCAAAGCTCTCTAGTTTGACCCTCAAAATTTACTTTTAACAACCACCTGAGCTCTTGATTTTATTCCTACCAGCAGACATTAAGAATACACCATGAGCCATAATTTAGTTATAAATTAAAAACTAACAGAAACAGACACCAGGGACCCCTCACTTTTTCTCTCCTTCCACAATCATATATTAATCTATATAAGGGGCGCCTGGGTGACTCAGAGGGTCAAGCGTCTGACTCTTGATTTCGGCTCAGGTCATCTCACAGTTTGTGAGTTTGAGCCCCACGTGGGGCTCTGCTCTGACAGTGCGGAGCCTACTTGGGATTGGATTCTCTCTCTCTCTCTCCCTCTTTCTCTGCCTATCCCCTGCTTGCACTCTTTCTCTAAATAAATAAAAAATAAAATAAAATAAAATAAATAAAATAGAATTATACAAAACATGGTATTAGGTAACTACCCAAAGGAGCCAAAGTGAGATTCTAGAACTGCATCAGACCTTGTATTCACCCCCAGAACATTCATAATCTGATTTACAAAATAACCAAAGACAAATAGAGCACTATGTGATGAAAGGAATAACTAGTACAGACTGCTTGGGAAGCACCGGGAAAGAAGTGACTAGCTGTGCCTGAGGAGGTGGGAGAAAGCTTTGGTAAGGAAGTCACATTTGCCTAGATACTATGGAACGAGTGGGGACTTTCCAGGCAAAAAAGGGAGGGAATGCTTCCCAGAAGAAGAAAACAGAACCTGCCTCTCTCAGGGAAGTGAATGTTGCCGCGACAAACACTAACTGAGGCTGGATCTTGGGGTGCGTGGGTGTGGACAAGAGTGACAGAAGGCAAATCTGGTGAAGCTGGTTGAAGGCCGCTCAGATCACAGAGGGGCCTGTCCACCAGGCCCTCGAATTTGCTATGAATAGAGAGCAGTGGAATATAAGCCTGTAAAGGAGAAGCTTCGGAAGCTACTGGAAGGAGTGAGGCCCTCTTGGAGCCGAGTGCGAGAAATGTCTCTCTGACAGCCTTGTGGAGACAGAGTGGAGGAGAAGAGGGGACTGGTGAAGGTACTAGTCGAGGGGGGAGAAGAGGGACAAACCTAACTTCAGGAACCTCCTAAGAACCTCTGCCCTTGCAGGACGTGGTGGGAAAGCCCTACGTGTCTTAAGAACAAGAATCTCACTCTGACCCCCTTCTGTCCACAGCACCAAGCAGCTCAGGGTAACCGTTTCCTGTATGCCATCCACTTCGGATGTCCACAAACAGTAGAGATGTTTATGGCCCATCTCTTTGTTACTGGCTTTTGTAGGATTGTGCTTTTTTTTTTTTTTCTTTCCAGCATTTTCCTCATATTTGGAATTATTCTTTCACATGTGTGCTTATTTGACCACTGTCTAATGATCCTCCCTAGACTCTAATCTCAGCAAGATCAGCAGTTTGTGCCTGTATTTGGGCATCACTGTCTGTGCAGGTGAACAGGAAGCCTGGCATGTAGTAGACACTCAATAAATGTTTGTTGATAGAATATTGACCGAAATACTGAGAAACGGTTGAACTGACAGCATTCTGCTTGGGAACATGTTTGGCTTTTCTTGTTTTTCAAAATGTTAAGCAAAACATTCAGTCTGTGATTTAATTACTTTTTAATCAATTTTTCCCTTTCAGATCCCAAATTTCCCTTCAACACTGCATGTGAGCACTAGTTCAGTACATTAAATTCTCACTCTGAGACTCACTTGAAATGAGAAGCAAATTTGACCAAATTATTTTATTCTCTGGACTTAAAATTCCCAAATAAAATTATACCAATGGCATAGCCTGCCTTTGATTATCAGTATTTCCTTTTCTTTCTTTCTTTTTTAATTTTATTTTCTTTTATAACTAAAGAGGACTTTTTTTTAACCTAGGGCAAGCAATTTTTCAATCATGACTTTAAATTTGATGAGGTTCCATTAAGAAACTCCATGCATGTCCTACATCTAACAGGCATACACATAAAGAGACAGTCAAAGCACTTCATTAAAGGCAGAAAGATTAAGGCAAAGGATTACACAACAAAACCACCCACATTCAGTTTTGCAAATCTAACAGCTTGAATCATCACCCGACAGCAGCCTGCATTCCGTTCCAACTCGTGGCTTCAGCTTACCGCTCAAGACCCAAGAAAGTAAAATATTAGTATTGGTGACCAAAAAGGCAGGTGTGTTTCTCTTTCCTTGGTTATTCTTAGCGCTGGAGGCACCGATTATTTCTTGTTTTTGATTTAGTAACACATCTCTTGGGAGGTAATTAAAGAACTGGCACTAATCTTAAGATCACCAAAGAAGAACACTCGATCCTATCGCTGGCTTAAGAGTCTCAGAAATGAGGGTTTCAACCAGCCTTACCCGACCCCGCTGACTCGAATCAACAGTACCCTCCACGATGTTCATCTCATTCTTTACCAGACTCTTCTCTCAAATACATTTTTCTCCTCTTCTACCTTTATTCATGTTGTTGCCTTAGCAGTGGTGCTCTCCTGGAAATCTAACTCGTTCTTTACCTGCTCCTTCAAATACTACCTTCGTGTTCTCCAATATCATTCTAGGCAAACTGTGTTATTCTTTGGCTTCTTTCCTACAGCACATGGTTTATGCACTGTTAGCCAGTCTTCCTACTCTCAAGCATTCCACTCATCTGTTCGTTATTTACCTGCTATTAGACTGCAAGCCTCTTTAAGTCAGAAAAAGTCCATATGCATGGCCCTACCTACAATCCAGTTAGTGCCCTAAATAATGTTGACAGGTGATACTAAGTGATGAATGAATGGATTCTAAAAGATATTTGAGGGGCACCTGGGTGTCTCAGTCGGTTGAGTGTCCGACTTTGGCTCAGCTCATGATCTCACAGTTTGTGAGCTCGAGCCCTGCATCGGGCTCTTTGCTGACAGCTCAGAGTCTGGAGCCTGCTTCAGATTCTGTGTTTCCCTCTCTCTCTGTCCCTCCCTGCTCATGCTCTGTTTCTCTCTCTCAAAAATAAATAAACATTAAAATTTTTTTCTTAAAAAGTATTTGAGAATCTTTACAATACTAGATAAAAGTACAAGAAGATAATTAAATTAAAAACAAGAAATATTTGCTATAAGAAGAAATAAAATACAGAGCAAGGTCAATATAGTTATTGTACTTGAACATTAAGTGAACATGAACTTCCTGGTGACCAGTGGAAAAAGAGAACTAAGGATTACATTACTCACATGACTTGCTTAGGAGTCAGAGGAAATTGGAATTAGACCAGTCCTCACAAAGATTGAAATTGAGCCTCAAGTTATCACAATCCCTCAGAGACTTGAAATAATCTACCTAACATCTATCTATGAGCTAAAAGAAACTAAATACCCTTCAGAATAAAAAATATATATACAGAGACACAATAATTTTAACACACAATGTCAAGCAATCAATTCAAAATTACTAGTCAGGCCAGGAATATGGTAAAATAATGGGGAGAGGGGGAAAAAAACACTGTAAAAAATTTGCCAACAGGTGAATCACATTTTAAAAAAGTATTTTCTTAAAAAAAATTAAAAAGATTAAAAAAGGATTTTCCAAAACTGACAAAAGGAATTAGCCACAAACTCAAAAAGCTCTGTTTTTTAGTCAGGATAAGTACAAAAAACAATCACCCTCAATCACGTTAGAGGAAAACAACTAAAAAAAACCCAAAAATCAGAAAGAAAATATTAAGAACTTCCAGACAAACAGACACATTTCTTTCAAAGAAGTAAAAAACTGATAAGGTAGCTCTTCAAAGGAAATGAAGAAAGCCAGAAGACCAGAGAATGATTAGTACTGGAAACAAACTAACAGTCTAAAATTTTACACCAATGAAAGTACCTTTAAAAAGTACATTAAAAACAGAAAAAAATTTCAAATAAATACTGCAAAAATTCACTGGCAGCAGACATGCTCTAAAAGATACACTAACAGGCCTCCTGTGGGCAGAAGGAAAACGATCATAAACTCAAGTGCAGGAAGGAAATTATCCTAGACAGAAATGTCAAGAGGAGAAAATAAAAACACTGGGAAAAGTAACTATGTAGGTACGTAGAAATGAATACCATCATATAAAACAATACTGGTAATATAAGGCGGGGTTTAAAATACATTAAAATACTTGACATGTATATTTAAAAAGGCTTAATGGGGAAAATAGAATGTTAGTGGCCTCAGTTTCTCACATTTTCTGGAAACGGACAAAACACAAATTTTGAGTAGGCACTAATAATTCAGAAGTTAATGTTGTAATCCCTAGGGTAAGCACTAAAAGAATAGAAAGGTAATTTGTAACTCAGAAGTTAATGGAGGAGAAAATAAAATGATAACTTTAAAAACAATTAATCAGAAAGAAGACAGGCAGAAAGAAAAAAAAAAGAACAGATGGGGCAAACAAAAAAACAAATAGCAAGATGGTAGATTTAAACTTAAAAATATCAGTGATAAATTGTCTGTAAACAAACCACATATTTCAGAGCTGATAAAAATAAAGATCCACATTCAATTTATGAGTCACACCTTACACATAAATATGTAGAGAGGTTAAAAATATAAAAAGTGGAAAAAGATATAGTATGCAAATATTAACCAAAATTTACCTAATCTTATTCTATTACTATCAGACAAATCAGGCTTTAAGGCAAAAAGCATTATTGGCAGTAATAAGACATAAAAATTGTAACAATTATACACCTGTCTGTACCCAAGAGCAGTAAGACTACAAACTACAAACTATAAAACTACCGTCAATGTGAAAGATTTAAAACCTTTTCTCAGTAACTGATAGATAAGCAGACAAAAGTCAGTCCAAATAGAGGTTTGAACCATATAATTAACAAACTTGACCTTAATATCTCAAAGTATTAAAATTATAATATAGGATATGTTCACTAGAAAAAGATACTGCATAGTATACGGTTCTATATTAATTGATGTCCTTCTCACACAACTCATGGACTAAATGAATAAATCATGATGTAAATTACAAAATTCTTTAATGGTGTACAAAAATTCAGCATATTACAACTTGTAGTATGCAGCTAACACTGACAAAAGAAAAAAATTGGCTTTAAAGGCATGAACTAAAAAAGAAGAAAGGCTGTACATCATAATTTAAATTTTCATCTTAGGACACTAGGAATATAACAATATGTACAAATGCTAAGATGCCATATGAAAAGGGGTTTTCCCAGGAATAAAAGTTTGGTTGAAGATATTTAATCAGTATAATTCATATTATACACAGAATAAATGAGAAAAGATTATCATTTAAACAGATTCAGAGGTAGCATTCAACAAATCCCACACCCATTCATGACAGACTCTTCTCAAATTAGCAATAGAAGACAATTTCTTTAATTTGATGAAGGGCGTCCAATGGAAATAGAAGATAATTTTATACTTTATGGTAAAGGAGAAACTGACAAAACTGTACTGGTTATAAAATATTTGAAGAAAACTTTTTTTTAATTTCTGCATATAAATTGACAACAATGAGCTTCTGTTGTAGTTAAAGCCAAATGAACACTTTATCTACTTCACTGGGAATATAAACTGATGTAAATCAATCAGGAAATCAGCTAACCAACATGTTCGAGGAGACTGAAAATGATCATTCCCCTTGACCTAGAATTTTCACATTCTAGAATCTACTAGAGGATCTTATCATAGTTATAGGCAAATATTTATGTGTAGGAAAGTTCACTGAATCATTTGTTTTTATTCATAGAACCATATATTGAACCTGAACTTTAAAACTGTGGTAATTAAGGTTCCTTAAACTTCCCTTCAGAGAATACAATTTACCTCCAAAATTATTTAGGAACTCAGTTATTCCCTCCTCCTTCCACAGACAGAAAGGAAAGGTGTATAACAATTTTCTTACTTGTCATTTTGTTGTTGCTGTTTATTTTTTTAAATTTATTTAATAACATTTAGTGTCAAATTGGCTTCCATACAACACCCAGTGCTCATCTTAACAAGTGCCCTCCGCCATGCCCATCACCCCCTTTCCACTCTCCCCCGCCCCCCCCCCATCAACCCTCAGTTCTTTGTATTTAAGAGTCTCTTAAGGTTTGCCTCCCTCCCTCTCTGTAACTTTTTTTTACCCCTTCCCTTCCTCCATGGTCTTCTGTTCAGTTTCTTAAGATCCACATATGAGTGAAAATATATGGTACCTGTCTTTCTCTGATTGACTTATTTCACTTAGCCTAATACCCTCCAGTTCCATCCTTAAACTGACAAAGAAAGTTCCCTCTAGGTGGCAAGACTGGTTCGGGGAGGCTCACAGCTCCTAGGCAGAAGGACAAGTATGCTTCTCCAGGAGTTTCAAAGAGAACCATCTTCTATGAAAGTAGAAGTAGCTTGGAGTAGCTTGATCAAAGTTTTTGTCCATTCAGTTCAGTTAAAGCATTGATGTGACAAGTGCTAACCAGAACCTAAGATCGAGATTTTACCAGTTACACTTTCTTGGTTAACATGAGGGTCCTTTTCTCTCCATATGCTATTGGGACCATTTTGTCTCTCTTCTTTAAATTCTAGGCACTATCTCAACATAGTGGCTTACATTTTTAACTAATGATTTTCTTTCCATCATCTTAGGGTGTTTACAGATATGTATAGTCTATTGAATAAAATAACTTTATAATTTTATAATATCAAATAATATATCACACACACGCTAATTTTATAGCATTGCTTATCACTTAATGTGAGCTGTAGGCTCAAAGGACTCAGTATCTATCCTCGGAGGTATTAAAATTTTTCTGGAAATCTTACTCTAAAATTATAGCAACAACAAATGCTAGTAATCAAAGTAGTTACTAAGGAGATGTTGGTGAAATTGCAGTATTATTGTAGAATAGAATATTTTTCATACAACAGTTATGTTTATGAACAAAGACTGGGAGAAATTTTCACTATTTTGTATGGTAGATGCTCAAACATATTTGATTTCTTATTTCATGTATCTTCTAATATTGGCATAATACTACATATACAATTTGTATGCTGCTTTTTTCCATTAATCGCCTTGAGTATATCTATAAACATTCTTTGAAAACATGACTGTCAAGGGACTATATGATATTTCATTATATGTTAGTAAAGAAATTCAGACTAACTACAATAAAATATATCATGCTGGTCTCAGGTTAAATATATAGCCAACGTTTTTCCAGATTCTACCATATTGTTAAAAAGTATCAAAAGGATTTTCTCTCAAAATTCACATCTGTCTTGAAAGAAAGAGAGAGAGAGAGAGAGAGAGAGAGAGAGAGAGAGAAAGGGAAAGAAACCCACTGGGAAGCAAATCTCTAACTCTCCAAGGCCACCAAAGAAGACTCCACTGTCTCTATTTTAAAATAATCGTATTTGCACAGAATTAATTGTACAGAATGAATTTACAATGCCCTTTTCTACTGAGCATATTGTTAGAAACTTACAATAACCTTGTTTCATTGGTGTGATAGTAATTAATCCCACTTTAGAAATGAAAAACTGAGATCAGAGAAGTGACTTACCCAAAGTCACATGGATCATGGCTCTCTTCCTCTGACGATAAAATTCAATCGATGTTTTTTTTTTCACTATTATCTTGTGATTTGCGATGGTATTGTTCTATATTAAATAGAAAACACCAATAATGGTTTTGCATAAGAAGCATAGAGCATTTCTTGACTATACAGAACCAGTACTTGTATATCAACATAAAGACATGGTTTTGAGGCAGTTCTGGTTTTTACCAAGTTTGTGTAGCTGATCCTCGGACATATTGAAATTCTAGGGGGAATATTTCTAATGCCTCAACTGCCATACATTCAGGAGTGTTGTAGGTTCTTGCTTTACAACAGAACCGGTAGAAAAGCTTTAACAGATTGCTGAATCGTATTCTAAGTCTCAGTGCAAGAAGTCACTACATTGCCAATCCGACGATGGACAGCACTTTGAAAATTACACTATGCGATGCTTCTCTAGCTTCAATGGGCATAAGAATCACCTTAAAGAGCTCTGAAATGCAGATTCAAATGTACCACCTCTGATTGACCATATCAGATTTTCTTGGGTTTGGGTTTAGAATCTGCATTTTAACAAGATCTCCAGATGGAATTAATGCAGGTACTCATTAGAAACAGTTCTCTGCTAGATTTATTTTTAATACGGAATGTTTGACAAAGTAGTAAAAAGGCTTCAGAGTTCGAGCATTCACCCACAAAGATTAACTTTCGCATAATCATGTCCTTTTAAGCATGGACACCACTGTCTAACTGCTGTCCATCATTCACCGCAGGGAGAGCATTAGCTTAAATAGAATAAGGTGTCCACTTAAAAAGAGGATGTTGGCTGCAGACTAGCTGTGTGACCTTGATACCTTCAGTAAAATGAAGGGAATCATCTACCTGGACCAGTGCACACAGCAGTTATGGCAATGAGATTGGATAATAGAAGTGAAAAAGCTTTGAAAACCAATTCCTACAATGAAAGGTTATTCATTGAATTAGTTCTCAAACTCTGCTTCAACCTGGGAAATCTTTCAGTTTCTGGCGTGTAGGCATTAGTAATTTTTAAAAAGTCCCTAGGTGGTTTCAAAGTGCAGCCAAGATCAAGGAGAGTAGATTAGATCAATCTTGCATTTTTACCTTCTTGCACGGTTCAAATTCATTAGAAATTATCAAGCATTGATAAATTACTGCTATAAAATCAATTCATTGGATTCTTGGGACCAACTCCATTCTTACCACAAATCAGCGATGTTTTATGATGGGCACGGGCACAGCTGCCAAACAGCCCATTTTCTCATTGTCTTTTCTCATAGTTTTAGGTACTGACTGAAGTTGGATTAAGGAAATTGGCAACCAAGTCAGTGGAGTCTTAGGAAAACAGCTGCCATACTGTATATTGCCACAGGGGAGAAGATCAACTCTTCATTTCTGGGAACGCTTAGTCACAAACCACATGTCATCAGCCTTACCAACCGCTCAGTTCCATTTCCCTTCAGGTGAGACTGAGTCACTTTTCTAGAATGATGACAGCAATAGAAGATGGCGGTAAGAAGAAATGTGTTACCAACACGAGGATAAGGATAGCTTATCTCACTTAATTTATTCAATGTACATGCCTCTGGGTACAATTAGTTCAGAAAACCATTAAATTATTCAGGCACCAGCCTAGATAAGGTCCTTTACCTCATAAAAGATTCATTTAAGTTTAAAGGAGGGAATGGTTTGTTTCTGATAGAGATCAACACATAATCCCCAGCCCTATCTTGAAATTAAAAAGAAGCACCATGTGACTGAAGGAGCGTGTCCAACCAGAATGACCTGGCAGGAGAATTTGGTCAGCCTTCTGAGAGTTTCAAAGACCAGTAGGACTTGCAGCATTGCTCCAACCTCCTTTGTGTTCACCCCCACCAGAGCATCAATTTTACAATCCACCACCCTTGCTGTTCTGGAAGCTTGCAAACATCCCCAACCCCCTCTATCACCACCACCACCACCATTAATTTTCATTGCAGCATCACAAAATGGCCACTTTCTTTTCCATAGTCTCTTAAAATTTAATTCCTTACTAGGAATGTGAAGAGCTGACATTGAGTATAGTCTTAATCCAGCTACATAACTGTTAGTAGTTTACATATTGTCTCTGAGTCTCATTTTCCTCATCTGTAAAATGGACCCAGCAATTCTGATTCAGTAAGGTATTGGGAGCCTTGACTGTCATGCTAAAGTGAGGAAGCCACTTTCTAAACAATAAAACTGTTCCAAATGAGCTGATTATTATCACTATCAAGACATCCAGATGCCCAAGGAGTTTCTCTCTCCATTTGGAATATTATCCTTTCATCTTGTCTCCTAAAGAGGCCCCGGTGTGTCAGGATCTGAAATAGAATGACACTTGTCTTCAGAACCCTAAGGCCCCTTTCGTGCAAGGTGAAGTTAGTGCCATGTAGAACAAGAACTTTGGATAATGTCAGAAGATCTGTGGCTTACTCTTTGTTGTTATTACTAATTTAAGTTTTCTGACTTCCTATCTTCTCACCTGAGAAAATGGGGATTAAAAGATCTATCTGAACCACCTGTTTTAGGATTTACATGGGAAAATGTATATAAAAGTGCTCATAAATAATACTTTAAATCTATGCAAACATCAGATTACCATGCAGGATAACGGTTCTTAAGCATGATGATTCTGCTTAAGGATGACCAGACGAATCTCTGAGATAATCATTTCAACTATTTGGATTTGGGTGATTATAATATTGAAGTTTTAGGATCCAGATCTGGGGTGGTGTAGAATCAAAGTCAGTCACCCTTGAATAGTTCCAAACCCACCTTCATGGACTGACATGCACACCTTCTGTCTTCACCAAGTCTGGGTTTCTCCTTCTTCCCTTGCTTCTAAAACACACTCCTCATTCTCCATCATCTCTGTTAATCTCTTCTTCTCTGACATTATTTTTGTTTTTTCTCCATGAAAGTAATTTTTAACACAAGCTTTTGTCTTTAATCTTTTTATTCTTCTCTTTCTACACTTTTGAAAAAGAGATGCTTACTTAGTTTCATAGCTTTGACCAAATACACATCTATTAGGAAGATAACAGCCCTTGTGCAATACACAAGTAACTTCTAAATCCCTGTCTTTAGTATTTTAATTTCTCCTTATTTCTACTCCCACAATTTAAACTCCCTGGTAGACATCTAGAATTTCTGTTAGCGCTAAAATAAATAAGTAAATGAAAGCGTAAAACAACGCTCAGGATACCTAACCCGAATCTTCTCCCACCCTTTTTTCACCTCTTGCTCTTCTGTTAATGCTCCTACAGTTTTCCAGGCTGTAAATGCATTTTTAATTTAAGTGGTTGCCAAATTTTGACAATGTCTCCTCCATGATATTTCCCAGACACATTCTTTCCTCTGTACTCCCCCTGGAAAAAACTTAATTATATCATCGCTACCTCTCCCTCAGATTACTGCATAGACACAGTTAGATCTCCCTGGCTCCAGAATCTTTCCATCTTATTCATCCTAGCCAGATGCTGTCAGAGCACTGTTCACAGCAAACTGGGGATAAAAGTATGATGATTTGATTTGCTGATATTATCTCGAAATTTTTTGCATCTTCGTTCATGAATTTTAACTACCTTTTGATACATAAATTTGAAACTGCACTTGTAACTATACCACAAAATTATTTCAAGTAGTTTGCAACTCATTGTGGATGTGTTTATCCACTAGCCTGTGAATAACTCAGGAAATTAACTCTCATGCTTGTTTTGGATTACTCCGGAATGCAGCAAAATGTGTGACGTAGAGTAATACATTAATAGATATTCATTCAGTCAATTGACCAACTGAATGATTTATCATATTATAATTAAGTACATTTAGACCTCATTCTATGCCTAGAACTGGGTTAGCTAATGGGGACTCAAAGGTGACTAAATCTGGACTCTGTCCTAATGGACATCACCTGATATTGTATGAGTCACAGTAACTTAGAATTATTATAAATGTGAAAAATATCCTAATTTCAGAGTATTATAAAAATGGGCCAATCAGCAAAATCCTTGTTTCAAAGCTAATCCTCTACAATAAAATAGCAAGTTTTCCAGTAGGTATTCAGGTTATTCAAATAGCACAAATTATAAGTGATTATATGTATCAACTACAGAAATAAAAGGATTAGAGAGTGAAGTTAGTGGGGGAAATGAGTGTGGGATTTTTCTTTACATTTGTCATCACTCATTTCAATTTAGTTCTTTCCCAATCTCCCCACTTCACCACTGACTTTCCTCTGAACTCTATAGGAAACAATGACAGGGATACTCACAAAATGGGTAAAGCTCTGATAAGTATTTGCCGCAACAAAGGTATGACAAATGTCCATTGTTGGTTTTTGTAATTCAAGGGCAATAAAGAGCTTTGTCAAGGAAATCTGAAGAATAGAGGCAGAAAGAAAGTAGTTACTTAAGAATTAAAAAGATAATGGGTGGAGCTAGCTGGTTATAAAGATATGCCTTCATTCAGGATGTCATTTGCGGAACAAATGTTTACCAACTTCTTAGTGTGTGCTAGGCCTTATGCTAAGTACATCAGAGATGAATAAACCATGGCCTTCATGCCTTCATGGAACACACAGTCAGTGGAAAAGTGTAGGTATACACATAGACAGCCAGCAGTATCTAGCATCACAGAGGTGCTCTGTCAATACTTATTGATTAAGCATCTGTCACTTGCCAGATACTGTTCTAGGTGCTTGGGATATAGCATTAAAGCAAACAGACAAAAGTCCCAGCCTCCAAATTACTTCTCTTCTGACAGGGGAAAATTTTAATGGTACTGAGAGAGAGAAATTCTAATACAGATAAAATGGGAAATACAGGTAAAATATTACTCGTGTCCTAGGAATGAGAACGCAGTTACGTTGAATTAGGGAGAGTCAAGGAGGATGAGCCAGCAGTTACAGTCTCAATTTGTGTTGTTTTCTTTTCTTTCTTGGAGATTCAAAGGAAATGCAATTCAAGCAGAAAAGAACAGTGAGTCACAGCCTCCATGAGGCAGGCAGGTGCGTGTGTCGAGGATCGTCAAGCCTTTATTGTGGCTGGGTGGGTTGGGTATGTGGCTGGGAATATGGAGACACAAAGTTGCAGAGTTACCTGAGAACCTAGGGGCATGAAGTGCATGACTATATAGCTTGGATTTTGTCTTAAAGGCAGAAGAAGGCTATCACTTCTCGGCCTTTTGACTAAGGCCAAGTGTAAAGGCAGAAGAAAGCTAATGGAGATTTTGAAACAGAAAAATGGTATTATCAGAATAGTGTTTTCAGAAAGATGGATATGCTATTGTCACTGAGAACAAGAGAAAGGAATTGGAAGCCAAGGTATATTTCTGTTCATTTAAAACACCAAAGGGGTGCCTGGGGGGCTCAGTCAGTTAAGCGTCCGACTTTGGCTCAGGTCATGATCTCACAGCTCATGGGTTCGAGCCCCGCATCAGGCTCTGTGCTGACAGCTTAGAGCCTGGAGCCTGCTTCAGATTCTGTGTCTCCCTCTCTTTCTGCCCCTCCCCCACTCTGTCTCTCTCTCCAAAAATAAATAAACATTAAAAAAAAATAAAACAGTGAATAAACGTGTATGTGGGCCTGTTCTAATCTAAGAACCAAAGTTGATGTTGGCCTCCATGGGCTATGCCTCAAAGCTTCTGATCTTGGAAAAGGCACCAAGATACTGGAGAAGAATATTCTGGAAAAGCATCAGCGCCTACTTTGACCTTTATAAAGTTCTACTTTCTCTAGGCAATAAAGTAATCATTTAGGAAGATGACTTCAGAGTCCCCACCATCTACTGAGTCATGGGCAGCAATGGGTCCATGCCCAGAAGAATGTGTTAATATGATGACTCTACCTCTCTGCTCATATCTGCCTCAGAGAAAAGGGAGGGCATTGTGGTCTCCCAAGTATCTAGCTCCTTTTCATCTCAGCAGTTGTTTGTGCACCTTGTTATTATTATTTTTTATCTCTTTAGGCTGAAAAAATAAGAGGGAAGCATGGGGAATGAGTAGAAGAGATCACAACTCTGCTCAAGATGGTTATTCTCAAGAGAGAGAGAAATGGAATGGAGGGAATATAGACAAAGTAGTGACAAGCATTTAACTATCTCCCAAGATGGCAAACAGGAAAGTTTACACCTCCTTACATACACAAGGCCAGAGTAAGTGGGGAAATAAGAAAAACAAAAACAAAAGATAAAACACAAAGAATAACAACATTAAAAAACACACAAACACACAGATGGCTGTTGAGTGGTTCCCAGCCAGCGTAGTGTAAAACTCTACCAAATAATTAAGTTGGCAGATGGAGTGGAAGAATCACCCAAAGCCAGCTTAGGCTAGGCTTCTGACAGCCTTGAAGAAAGAGCATTCTAGAGCCTTGACTGAAAGGATATGGATGGAGTTTTTTTTTGGGGGGGGTACCTCATATTGTTCAACTCCTACTTTTCCCCCCCTTTCTTTCTCTCAGTTCACTGGACTACTTTATGAATACCACTCTTCCGGTGGGGTTTAGGTGCAGAGAAACTTCCATGACAATTTTAGAGAATGAGATGGCTATGGAGTACTATAGACTATTTAGGAAACAGTAGTAACTTTCAAAAGCTGGATCATGTACTCTGTCTTTGTTGTTCCTATTTATGCACATTTGTCTTTCTGGTATGCTTTTCAGTGTGTGGTGAACTTATAGTCATTCTGTTAAGACCCAGTTCAGCTTTAACTCCCATGTGAAGTTTTCCTTTTTGCTCTCAGCCTAAACCTCCTCTGATGTTGTAATTCCATGACTTTTGTATATATTTTCATTTCTAAAATTGTAAGGCATTTTACTATTTTATGGTCTATCTTTCCCTCTAACTAGACCTGAGGGCTAGGGCTATCTGATTCATCTCTGTTTTCCCCATAACAAATAACACAGCCCTTGATACATTAGGGGCAGACAATATACACTAATAAAATAAACAAATGAGTAAATGAGCTGATTGATCTCTTCCCTTCTCTTTCTGTCACTGTACATGTAACTAGTACTTTCTTGAGCGCTTTGAGGACCTGCCACTCCCGTGCACTATTTTTGTGGCTGGTCCCGTGGGAATTGGCCTGGCCTTTGCCAGATACATCTTCCCTTTATTTTTTTGGCTGGAGAGTGATCAGACCTGGGTGTTGGAAGTCAGCTCTACCACTGAGTCACAATGCCTCTGGGCACTGTGGTTCTACTCCGTGTGAAAGGTCTTTCTGCAGCATTCTTACAAGGTGAGTTTTCTAATTAGCTTTCCCTTATAAGGTGCCAGAGGGGACGATTGGTCAGCATTGGGGCCCACAGATGGAGAAACAGTGGCCAACAGACTTTGCCTGAGGCTAATGGGTGGGCTGAGGCCTCGCAGTTAACATGTGGTGAGAATGGAATGACTCAGTGCTCTGTTTCCCACCCTGGGTGTCCTCACCCAGGAGCTCTCTTCATTTGGCCAGGAATGAACCTCAGGAACATGGAACAGAGTGATGTGAGTCTATGACTGAGCTGTTGGCTACATTCTGCATTGGTACAGGGATACGCAGGCTAAATGACTTTGTCTTTAAATGGCTAGAAGGGTACAGAATGCTTCACTGAGTAGCCTCTGAGTCCCCTAGATTCTTTGCTTGGGACTACTCCCCAGGAAAAGGGTACCGCAAGGCCTAAGAATCTATAAAATGGTAGAGAAGCTGAGTAATAACCGAATAACGTAACTATTGTTACAGCACAACTCTTATGCATTATACAGCCTTATGAAATATGATGTTTAACTAATATCTCTTTAGCATAAAATTAATAAGTTGTTTGGAGTGTCTGGGTGACTCAGTCAGTTAAGTGTCTAACTCTGGACTTCAGCTCAGGTCATGATCTCATGGTTGGTGAGTTCAAGCCTTGAGTCAGGCTCTGCGCTGGCAGTGAGGAGCCTGCTTATTATTCTCTCTCCTTCTCTCTCTCTCTGTCCCTCCCTTGCTCATGCTCTCTCTCTCTTTGTCAAAATAAAGTTAAAAAAATACGTTGTTTTGTGCTAAAAACTGCAAAACATGAAAAAAAAAAAACAAAAAATAAGTTTACTTATAATCCCACCATTTAAAAATAACTACTGATGGAAGCCGAGTTGGCCCAGTTGTTTCAGTATCTGACTCTTGATTTTGGCTCAGGTCATGATCCCAGGGTTGTAGGATTGAGCCTCGAGTCAGGCTCTGCACTGAGCATGGAACCTGCTTAAGATTCTCTCTCCCTTTGCCCCTTTCCCTTACTCTCTCTCTCTCTCTAAAATAAAATAAAATAAAATAAAATACTACTGTTGAATTTAGAGATTTCTACTTTAGATATTTTTGGCGTATTTCTTCATAGCATAGAAAATGGATAATTATAATCTTCATTTTATGGGTGAGGAACTAAGCCTGTAAGGTCCCTGGAAGAGTAGTTTAAGAATGGAAAGATTAAGTCATGTGATTATTTACTGTGAGACTGGCTATATCTGAAAATTTCTTTTGATCCTCAGTTTTTCTCTCCAAAGAAGATAAGAGATTTCAAAGCCAATGTCAGTACTAGCTCAAAGCCCTAAGATGAAAGCTGATTTTTATTTTTTTAATGTTTATTTATTTTGAGAAGAGAGAGAGAGGGAGGGAGGGAGGGGCAGAGAGAGAGAGGGAGAGAGAATCCTAAGCAGGCTCTGAGCTATCAGCACAGAGCCTGATGCAGGGCTTAATCTCATGAACCATGAGGTCATGATCTGAGCTGATACCAAAAGTTGGACACTTCACCAATTAAGCCACCCAGGCATCCTGGAAAGTTGATCTTTAAATTCTGAATATTAGTGTGATGGAAAGTTCATATATATTCAATGGACAAAGACACAAGCTAAATTCACCTTTAACTTTAGACATGTTACCTATGAATTAGGGGGTTGTTTTATGGATTATTTACCTGATCCACGTCTTTTTTTTCATTTGGTCCCAAATTTTTATATCTAAAAAGAGGAGGCAGGAGGTACCTCAAAAGACAGTGAAAGGAGGGTATCGGCTATCATTTTGATCCAGGAAATAGCCAATGAATGGATCATGACATCATTAGCCCCGCACTAATACCTCTAGTGTTAAAGGTAGTTTTCTGCATTCAAATGACCTGACATCTCATGACTTGAACCCCTGTATTCTGTGGGGCTCACACCCTCTCCTCTGATGCCCAGGCATCATTGCAAACGAACACCCCCTGAAACAGGCAAAGTCTGAAGGAGATGGCAGGATGTCCACTCTCAACCAGAGGAATGACGCCCAACTTCAGTGCATAGGTCTCCAGACTGGGAAAGTGGCAGACGTAGGAAAAGAAGAGGATTCCCATTCTCTTCTTTTCATTACTGGTCTGTGATCTCTTGAGATTTTTTTTTCTTTCACCAAGTATTTATTTTGGCTAGAAGTTGCATCCTATTTAGGAGGAGCTTTGATTCTGAGGTTGGGGTAGTGGTGGGGTGGGGGCGCAGAAGAACCAGGGTAGGATGTGGAAGCAGAGGGCCAAGCCTGGCAGTGTTGGCTTAGTCCCGGGCTCTGGGCTCTGGGCTCAGGGAGAGAGAAAACTTTTCCATCTACTACTTGGTGTATATCCAAGTTTAAGGTGAAACGCAACAGGCTCTCAGGGCAGAAGTTCCATTCAGTAATAAAGGCCAGGCGTTAGCTGGGACGTTCCTCATGTTGTATCATATTGCGGATTGGTAGCAAAAGACCGAGAACACATCAAGTATATAATTTACAAAAATACCCAAACACCGTTGTTTTAAACCAAACTCTGTGTAGGAACAGTGATGATGATGATGGGGGTGATTATAACTACTACTATCCAGCGACTTGACATGCACTATTCTGTCTACAGCCCTACAAGGATCAGTTTCACTTATACTGTTGCACAGGGGAGGAAGATGATGTTCATAGAGAAGGTGAGCAACTCTTCCAAGATCACCCAGCCAGCAGGTAACTTGGCCAGAAGGTGGGGTTTTCATAGCCCGTGAACTTCCTTCCATTACTTGCTGTCCCTGGTTTTGAGTGTGAGCCTAGGGTTTTGGTCTGTTGCTGCTGGAGCCTGTCAGCAGAGAACACAGGGTGCAAAGGCTGGGGTCTCTGGAGGCTTCCACACCTAAAGCACCAGGGCTACTTATCTCCAAAGCCCTCAGGAGCAGATCCAGCTTCACCGGGTGGCAGAGATGGATGGCGTTTTGCAGCACAGGCTTGCAGCCTGAGGGAGAGCAGGAGCCCTAGTAAATTACAAATTATTTCCTAAGGTATCCAGGGAGGGAAGAAAGGCAGGGGCGGGGTCCCAGACTGAAGGGAAGCAGTTGGGGGGGGGGGCTGGGTTAAATGCTGGAGGCCCACAGCTATTTCCTGTATCTGTCAGGGCAGATCAGAACTCACTTATCTTCCTTCAGCCCAAAACAAGTACTTGTTCTATTATTATTTAGAAAAGAGATTATCTTTAGACAAAAGTGGCACCAATATCCTGCCACCCTGATTAAAAGCAGGATGAACATGAAATGATTTCTCGATCCCTTAGGTCCCATGAAGCCAGCGTCCCCCAGGGAAATGGCCCTCTCCCAGCTGTAGTCCAGCTCTCCGCTTTTGAAGCCGCCTCTAAACCTGTTTGCATTCAGAGCTCCCGCAAGATTCGTGCCCACGCCGCAGGCTGGCCCAGGGAGGCCGCTCAAGCTGAGACGGTGGCTGGCTTCCCAGGGGCACAACCGCGACAGTTAATTACATCAGCCCAATTAGCAGCGGCACCCACCTTGTGCAAGCAAGGCTCACCTGCAGTCCGATCCATGTCTGGAAAAGGGCCCTGGGGCCTTGGTGGGGAGGTAAATGTTTAGCAGTGACCTTCCCTCAGAACCCTCTTGTCTTGGAGATAAGTGAGGGAACTGGAAAAAGACCAATCTCTTACACCACAGTCGGCTAAGCAGCCTGCTGATCATAATGGTTTTCAGATCATTCCATTGGGTAGGAACACAGTCTTCCCTCAGAACCTACTGAATGATCAGAGGTGGAGCTTTATCAGATTTCTGCCTTCTGTAATGAGGCCATGTTTGCCCTGCCTCCGTGGAACACGGACCAAGGACAGGGCCCTGTCGGTGGAGGTGGGAGGTGGGCCAGGGAATAGCACAGCTGTTTTCCTTGGAGCCGAGCTTTCGCTTTCCACCCTCACAGGGAATCAGAATCCTGGGCTCAAAGACAAAACCTAATCGCCCACTAGCTGCTCACTTTGAGTGAGTTGCTTCAATTCTCGGATTTTAAGCAAACTACAATGATGGAGAACACAGCCGGGCTTGGCAGGGAGCTGGAGGGGGGTGCGGTGGGGAGGGCATGGCTACAAAAGGCAGCATGTGGAGGGCCGTGGAACAGTTCTGTATCGCAATGGAGGTGGCAGCGGTATAACCCGATGCATTTGTCAGGACCCATAGAACTGTACGCTGAAACGAGTGTGTAAATTGACAACATACATTAATTTCTTTTTTTAAGTTTTTACTTACTTTTGAGAGAGAGTGAGACAGAGCGCGAGTGGGGGAGGGGCAGAGAGAGAAGGAGACACAGGATCTGAAGCAGGCTCCAGGCTCTGAGCTGTCAGCACAGATCCCAAGGTGGGGCTCAAATTCAGGAACTGGGAGATCATGACCTGAGCCAAAGTTGGATGCTTAACTGACTGCGCCCCCCAGGCGCCCCAACATAAATTTTAAAAATGTGATGAACTCTTGACAGGTCAGGTACGAGGATAAAAATGATAAAAGTTTTGAGAGTACCTAGCACAATGAATGGCCCATATATGTTCTAAATATATATAGCGTTTTTTTTTCCTCTTCTTTCTGAGGATTTTTTTTTCCTCATCCATAAAATGGGAATTAAAATATTACTTCTTATAAACCTAACAAGTCTTTTCTTCTTCATAAGTCTGGTGCAATGATAATATTTATGAATGCAAATACTTTACCAGGGCTCAAGATGTAGCAATTCATTCATTAATTCATTCTTTCCTTTACATTTTTTAAATTTATTTATTTATTTGAGAGATAGAGAGAGAGAGGGGGGTGGTGCAGAGAAAAAGAATCCCAAGCAGGTTCTGTGCGGTCAGCACAGAACCCAATGCAGGGCTCAATCTCATGATCATGACACGAGTTGAAATCGAGTTGGATGCTTAACCGCCTGAGCCACCCAGGTGCCCCCATTCATATTTTGTAATGCCTTTGTTGTGCTAGGTCCTGTTGGAGGTACTGCTAGATCAGCATAATAGAGCCAATCTCTGTCCTCATGTAGTTCACAGTCTAGGGAGGGAGACAGAGATGAAAACATCCATGTAGTGAGTGCTACATGTGTGAAATTCCAGTGGCTGTGGACACATTTCTAAAGGGTATCTAATACAGACCTTACTTAAATATTTTCTGAAATGAGATTTAGAAGACAAGAAGGAGATGGGCCCAAGAAGCATCAGGGGAAGAGGAGGTGAACTGTAGGCTGAGGAGACTATATGTAGAAAGATCTGGAAGTGAGGGAAACCAAGGCTCATTTAGGAACAGCACATCTTTCAGTCTGGCTGGGGCTGGTCCAGTTTGAAGATTCAAGTCTGGGCCCAGGGATGGGGTGGGGGTGGGGAGCACTAGATGACTATTAAGGAGACTTCTAATCCCATGAGTATATGTTTCTATGACCATCTTTGGCTCCCTCTTTGCACCCACTTGTAGGCAACCGGGGCCTTCATCCTCTTTTCCCTTTAGGTGTCTGGATCAGAACCTAAGAGAAGTCTCTCCCTTGAGGAGTATGACATTGTAGTTTCCCTGCATCTGCCTTTGCATATCATGAGCTCCCAGCCGGAGGTTTTCACCACCAGGTGGGAGGTGGAAGGAGTCATGGGAGGGATTCAAATCCTCTAAGGCTGCAAGATGATGTCAACCCAATTACCAGAGATGGCACTATCTGCTTGGAGATGGCCCTCAGGTATCTGCACCTGTGTGGATCTGGGTGGAATGCTTTGATGTGACACTTGGCTGGCAGAAGTTCTGTTCCTCTCTGCCTCTTCTTTCCTCTCCTGGAAAGGAAGCAGCATCAGCACTGGGACAAAGTCACAGTTACCTTAATAGCAGCTGCAAGGAAATCGTGCAGCTTTGGGTATTCTGCTGAATTAATGCATGAAGGCAAGGACTGTTGTTCCGCTATGTTGTACCATGATGGATAGACTAGTCGCTAAATAATTCTGCGTCATTTGTAAGAAGCCACTTCCCCCAGCTCAGCCCCTAGACCATCTCAAACTTCGCTGCCCTGGTGCCCTCAATCCTTCCTCTAGAACCCCTGTGGCAGCCTCACAGTCTAACAACTGATGGGTTAAAAGTTGCCACGGTGGGCCTCCCTCAGACCCTGTCCCAGCATGTTATTTGTTCTGATTGCTTAAGGGACACTAGTTGCTATATATTGTAAACGTCACCTCTCTAAAAGACAAGACAACTGGACAAGTGACTGACTGACTTCCCTGGGCAAATCATTTCTTCTTTCTGGGCTTCTTTCTGGGCTTTAAATAAAACAAAAAAATATTATCCTATTATTAGGTATGTGGGGTTTTTAGACTTGCTGATTTCTATGCTTTTCCCTCTATGACATTCTATGCTTTTGTAAACTTATGTAAACTCTTGAAGAAATTCAGCATCCTGTATCTGTGGTCTGGCTAGTTGCAGTAGTCGTCCAGAGGAAGGAGTTGATAGTCTGCATCTGATCTGAGTAGGAACTTCTCAGAATCATAGATTCATAGCACTTTCAAGCTGGGGGCAACTTGGAGTTCACCCAGCAGGCTATTTGGAATGTGCCCCACACAGCTCTAGGGAGACCACAGAGGAGGATGAGGGGGGCAGGTGGACAGGGCTCCAAAGTCCAGACTCCTGCTTCAACCCAAGAAGCCTGATTTTTCCTGTTTTATACAGTCATGTTCCTCTTAAGATTTTATTTTTATTTTACTTCATACAATTTTAAATTGTATCAAGGCAGGCCTGGGTGGATCAGTCAGTTAAGCATCCAACTCTTGATTTCGGCTCAGGTTGTGATCCCAGTTGTCGGGGGACTGAGCCCCGTGTCAGGCTCCATGCTCAGTATGAAGCCTGCTTAGGATTCTCTCTCTCTATCCCTCTGCCCTTCTCCCCTGCTGGTGTTCTCTATTTTTCTCTATCTCTCTCGCTCTCTCTCTCAAAAAATAAAAAAAAATGTTTCCATGTCTAGGGAACAAATCTTAAAATCCTTAACTCCGGGCTTAGCAAACTGCTCTCACTATGGTTTTAACCTCTTTGAGCCTCAATTTCTTTGTCTGTAAAATGGAACCAAAGATACTAGCTTAAAAGGTTTGAGAGCACAAGGAAACATTCAACACAATCTCTGGCATGAACTAGGGGTTTGTTATCTATCGGTTGGATATAAATCCAATCCACGGTTACTTCCTTGAGGTGGAATCCAAGTTCCCAGACTGCTCTGAGAAGACTGAGGAGAATGGTAGATACACACACACACACACACACACACACACCACATAGAGGTACACCACCAGGAACTGCCAAGAGGGCATTTCAGAAGTAATAATTACACTTGCAACACTTGCTATCTCGGTGTTACCAAACAAGATGACAACAGCAAAATCTTATTCAACCACAACTGCAGAGGGCGATCCTGCTGATAAGCACCGCAACATGGTGGGTTCGGTTACTGCAGAATAACTGGCTGACCTTCCTGGGCTCAGGTTTGTATCCACAAGGTAGCTGTACAGGAGAAGCTGAATAACCGGTCTGGTCCCCCACACGCAGGGTGTGGCGGCTGTAGCACTCTAAGTGTCTCCTTTACATGAACTGCTCCAGCCCTTTCCACCGTCTTTCCAAGTGCCCTAAGATGGCGGCCGACTTGTTTCTCCCACCCAAGGCAGTGTAGCAATAGAGAGAAAATATGTGCATCTTGAATTACTTCCCATTTCTGAAGGGCTGATGCATTTGAAAATGGAACAGCCTAGAACCTCCTAGAATCCCTCTTCTGTTAAACCCTCTGTTCTCATATGACTAATTTGAGAATCCACCCACTCTGGGGGCCATTTGGTGGGTGTGAGGAAAGATTTGCAAGCAGTGCTCTAATCACAAATTGTATCAGTGCCGGGCTTTGTAATCTGATGGGGATTGGCCCGCCCTTGGTGTCATTTTCCAGGCTGCTAGGGCAATTTGTCCCTGGGGTGAGGTACAATGCTAGTCCCATAATAAATTGTCTGTGTCAGCTCAGCTCCATCATTCGTCTTCTTGACAATTTCCTCATGTATGGAATCCTCCTGTCTCTCGTATATATATTTTTATCACTTGTAACGTGCACAACGCTTCTGTTTGCCTGTTAATGTTTCCTTGCTTTCAAGCCCAGGTTGATAACAACATTGGAGTCTGCTGCTTCCCTAGCACTGACTGGTAGGTTGGGAGAATACCACTATTTGTTGTGTCCTTAAAGAGCACCGAGTCCAAATCCTTCATTCCGCAGTTGGAGAAAATAAGAGCTAGAGGGAAAAAGCACCCAAACCCAGAGTGGCTACACTAAAACTCTGAGGCTCCGTCAGCTGCCCTCTCCACTGTGTTCATTGACTCCTTCACTGAATCACGTATGCACGCTTTCAATAAATATTTCTCAAGTTCTGCTCTGTGCCACGTACTATTTTAAAGTCTGGAAATACCGTAACGAATACAGTTCCCGCCCTAGAAACTACATTTGGAGAGGAGGGAGATAGGCAGATAAATTAAATGAGGTGAAATGTAAATAGGTTTTAAGTGCTGTGAAAACATAAACCAGAGAGGGGATTTCAGCTGTAGGAATTCAAGCATAAAGCAAGGTCATGGAACACCTCCCTAAGAACGTGAGCTTTGATCCTGATTGCTGGACATGAGGGATGAGCCCTGTGAACACCTGAAGGGAGAAAGGTACAAGCATCGACAATGTATGCAAAGGCCCTGAGGCAGGAGCATCCCAGGCACGGTCTAGGACAGTAAGGGGGCCAGTGCTACTGAAGCTAAGTAAGCAGGGAGTGTAAAGGAGGTGAGGGCAGAGAGGTAACTGGCTCAGTCTTGTGGGCCATTGTAAAGGCTCAGCCAGTGAGACAGAAAACAAGCGAAAGATTTGAAGCAGAGGAGAGACACAATCTGGCTTACGTTTTGAAAGGATGACTGGTTTTTTCATGGCGAATACACTGACAGGGGGACAATGGTGGAAGTAGAGAAGTAGTGGGAGTTAGGAAGCTGCTGTATTCCTTCAGCGGAGAGACAAAGGTTGCTTGGACCAGCACGGGGAGAGAGGAGGTGGCACTAAGACAGCCGCTGTGGAAAGCAGGGAAGATGGCCACTTAGTAATTAGGAAAGTGAGAAGGCAACAAAGGTCAGAGCCGGACTCCTCAGCAGCGAGACTGAACTTAGCCCAGGGCTATGGCAGGTCAGAGGAGGCTTCCTGGAGGAAGAAGCATCCAACACTAGAGCAGACTGTCCAGGTTTGTCTGGGGCCATCCTGGTTTTAGCCTCAGCTTCTCCCCCAGGAACGGGTGACACTGACCCACAGAGAGAGTTTCCAGGTGAAGCTGGGGGAGTTGGGAGCTTGAGAGTGCTCCATGTAGAGAGAAAAGATGGCAAACATCTGAGAGGCAAAGGGGGGACTGTGTTTGGGATGAGATAACCAGGAAGAGAGGGTGTAGACAGGGGCCCCGATGTGCACATTCTGTGAGCCCTAAGAATAAAAAGGCCATAGGCTTTGTTTTGATGTCAGCAGAAGGGTTTTGCACAAGGAGTGGTAACACTAATAACTTGGCAGTTCTATCCCTCATTTCCCTACTTGTAAAAGACTTATTTAAAAAAATCATTTCTAAGTTTTTACTCAAAAGTGAAAAGCAATGGGGCGCCTGTGTGGCTCAGTTCGTTAAGCATCCGACTTCAGCTCAAATCACGATCTCACGGTTCATGAGTTCGAGCCCCGTGTTGGGCTCTGTGCTGACAGCTCAGAGCCTGGAGCCTGCTTCAGATTCTGTGTCTCCCCCTCTCTCTGCCCCTCCCCTGCCTGTGCTCTGTCTGTGTCTCAAAAATAAATAAACATTAGAAAAATTTAAAAAAAAAGTGAAAAGCAAGAAATCAATAAACAGAGTAGGAAATAAGTTTGTACTCAGCTAAGTGTCCAGCAGCTACTAGGAGTCCTCATGTCCAATAAGGTCATGCTCTCTATGGAACCAGTTTACTTTTCCCCCTCATCTCTCTATTTGCATCAATGGCATTCTTTTCCTAGGCTCGAGAGCTCAGACTCATGATTTTAATCTTTCCTTGGTGACTCTGTTAGCCACCAAGTCCTTATTTCTTTTTTCTTCAATATGTTCTCCTTAGTCATTTCCCCTCTTGTCCCATGGTCCCCAGCCTGATTGGGGCTGTCCTCGTGGTATGCCTTGGCAGTAGTGGGCTCAGGTGTGTGTGTGTGTGTGTGTGTGTGTGTGTGTGTGTGTGGTAGAGGGGAGTGGGATTAGACCTCTCTGGGTGCAGGGAGTAAGGGGACGTGCTGTCTATAGGGAATTCAAAACCACCATTTTAAAGTCAGTCTGCTTTGTTTTACTTCTACAAGAGAGGAATTAATGACAATGACAAAATCTCCCCGCTGGAACAGAGCACTCCCATTTACTCCCTAGCCCCAGCCTTGATTTCTGTAACAATTTCTTCGCTCATCTCCCTGATTCCTGTCTTTTTTCTTCCATTGTCTCGTATGCAGCTGCAGCGTGTAACATCCGTGTCTAGCTTCCCCAAACCTCAGAATCCTTCCTGAGGTTTACAGGATCAGCCCCACACCACACAGTCTAGTCTAGCTCTTGGTCAAGCCCTCAGTAACCCGAACCCAGACTGACAGCTGAAACTGATCTGCTCTGCGTCCCAAGCTCTCTCTGCTGTGATGGCCTGTGTCACAAGAGCCTTGGTTTTCTGCTTCATGAGCGGGATGCAATCCAGTTTTGGATCCCAGCACTGCCAGAGACTGCTGTGTGACTTTAAGCAAGTCACTTTCCCTCTGAGGGACTCAATTTTCTTATTAATCAAATTAGGATAACAATGTGGGTAAAGCTTAAGTCATAGGATTGCAGTAAGAGTCAAATGGCATCATGGTTGTGAGAGCGGCCACCCATGTGAACCATGAGGATTTCATTTTTTCTTTTTTTCTTATATCTTTTTAATATTTTTATTTGAGAGGGGGAGGGAGGAGAGGGGCAGAGGGAGAGAGAGAGAGGATTTCAGGCAGGCTCCATGCTCGGCACAGAGTCTGACACAGCGTTTGATCCCACAACACTGGGATCATGACCTGGACTGAAATCAAAAGTTGGTTCCTCAACTAACTGAGCCACCCAGGCGCCCCGAGCCATGAGGATTTCTGTAAGCCATAGGGGTCAGACTTGGGACAGTAGCTGCCAGGGATATAGTGCTGTTGATGGTCAGGACAGCGGGTAACTCTGCTTTGACAGTTTGTTTCACGTACCCCCTTTCATTTTTGCCATTCTATATTCTACTCATCCTTGAAGGAATGGCTCTAGACCAATTCCCTCAAAAAATTCTACCTTTGCTGTTTAAGCCTGCCGCCATCTTGTTCTCTTCAAAAACCACCAGAACATACATCCTCTGTGTTCACACAGGTCCCCTGCATATCCTCTCATATCACATCGTCTTCCCCCGGAACTTTAAGGGCCACCTCTTATGTTTGTTTAGCATCCCTCTCAATATTGAACACATATTCTATGCTAAATTGAGACTTGTCAAAATGAATGAATGAATGAATGAATGAATGAATGAAGGCATCCTACTTTTTTTTTCTTTTCTTTTCTTTTTTTTTTTTTTTTTTTTTTTTACCCCTTAATGCAAAGTATGCTGAGAGTGCCATCTGCTGCTAAGCTTTGATTCTGTGTTTTCTACACCATGGAAATGAAAGTGAGAGAATGCTTAGTAAAAGGACTAGAAACAAAATTGTGCCTTCCAACGAGCTGGAACAGGGACAACTAAGAAACGTTGCTGAAATATCCCAGTGCAGGAGGCTAGGGCATCAGAGGACCAGATGAGGTGGGCAGGGAAGCCAGGATCTCCTTCTAGACTGGGGGCTGACAACTAGTTTGGAATTAAAACAGCCTCTCAATATTGTATAACCAGTTTCTCCTCCCCTGTGCCCCTGCCCCCAGCAAGAAGCGTGCTGTTCATGGCCAGAGATAATTTTTAAATCTAACTGTATAAAAATTAACTTAGAAGATTTCGAGATGCTTCATGGGAATATGCATTAAAAAAAATCATGAGAACTGAAAAAGCACTGCTACAGAAATCATAATCATATTCATTTTTCTTCTTTTTACAAAACTGTTCTCCTATAGTAAAAACAACGGTTACCTTTTAACGTTTGCCTGCTGTGTGTTTGACATTTTCCTTCTATTGTCCCAATTAAATCTGATCACTCAACAGATCGTTATTACTACTTCTTTTATGGATGAAGGCATCGAATATGAGGGGACAAGAAATGTGTCCATAATCAGAGAGCTGGTAAAAGGCTGCAAATATTCCAAGTCTGGGTGGCACAAAGCCTGCGTTCTTCCCAGCTATTCTCCCCTGACTCTGTTGAGAGTGCTCTGGATGGACCAGGAGTCAGGCGACCTGGGTTTAAGTCCAGTTTCTACCAGCAGCTTTTGGAGTAAAGTCGGATAAATCAATTTCTTCTCTAAGCCTCAGATTCCCCAACTCTGAAAGAAGGGGTGTAGGACCAGATGCTCTCCAAACCCCTTCCAACCTGGAGCTGGCTATTTGCAGCGGCCTTTATTTGCTGAATTATAAATACAGAACTTTATTGTGTCTGTGATTCTCCCTTGAGTTTCCACCACAAGCTTGCTTGATCTTCCCAGTCTAAATAGCTCTGGACAGTTCAATGTGGACTTGAGAAAAACAATGACCCAAAGAACTCTGTGCTGAGCTTTGCAGGCCACTCCAATCTCAGTCTCATTTTCTGTAGTTTGTAAATCACGCTGCATGTAAATGACACTTTTCTCCCCGCACAGAGTTCGAAGCATGATGTACATTCTATGCCTATTCTGAAGGCAGTGCGATTTGAAGCTTTCAGTATGCCAATTTGTCACCTGTGACATATTTGACAACCGGTCTTTAGTTGTAAGTGCCTCGGTAGGCAATGTGTCCCAGGTTGATGGGCACACCTCGACAGAGCAGAGTCCCCAGGAACAGAATCTCCGCATGGTGCCGAGCCTTTGAAGTGTCTCGCTGGCGCTTCAAAGCAAAGTTCATGGTACAGGGAGCAGCATCTGATGTACTTGTATTACCCGTAGAGACAAAAATCATTACACAGATGCCAAATGTCTGGAAGAGAAATCTGTACCCTGTGCTCAGCCCTGCGGCCTGGAAGTTCAGAGGAGGCTCAAAGAGCTCCCTGCGAGGAACCCAGAGCATGTCTGAGCAGAGTTTTCATCACACCTGGCACACTCAGAGTAGTCGTGGCAACCATCTGGCTGAAGACAGTAGGCTCCTTCCAGATTCCCACTGGGGTGTGAGGAGCTGTGAGTCCTGGGGTCAGATAGGCTCGTTACAATTCCGCCTCCCTCCCACCTCTTCAAAAGAATGGCCAGAACTGCAGCGTGTCCTTAGAGAATCCAACCACTTAGTTTTCACTCGGGAAGCTGACGTCTTTTGTGACTTTGACTTAAGGCAAAGTATTCATCTATTCCAGACTTCCTTTTCCCTGTATGTGAATAACAACCTTGTCTACTGGGATGTTGCAAAACAGTGACCACAATGCTATAAACGATGAAGGAAAATGGAACATTCCTCCAGGAATCCAGTCAAGGGAGGTCCAACAATGCCTTCACGCCTGTTTTTCACTTGTACAAAGTACCTAAAAGCAGAATACATTTCAAACGAAGACCACTCAGAACCCAATTTGCTAAAACATATTGTCACATCTTTATCTTAGATGGGGGGGGAATAGTTTTTATTTACTTACCAATATGAACTTTAAAGAAGTATAATTCTAATTCATATGATCTTGTGAGAATATCATGTCCTGAAACTGTCAACTTCAAATCCAGTAGAAATACTGGTGTCTGTTCAGTAAATGTGGCTAAACACTGGAGTATCAGGAGACCCCAGCATATTCCTCTGACCAGAAGCCTTGAAGTTAGCTTCTAAGCCTCGGGGCTCTATAATTTATTTTAAATCTAAGCAGTATAATTACCTAAGACCTTCAAAGGCATTTGCAAAGGTGAATAAACCAAAAACAGGTACAGAGAACAAACACAGTAAGTATGATTGAACACTTATTGAAGGAGGTCCTATCGCAGCCCTTGGGTTTGAAATGAGGCAAATAGGTCCCATTAACTCCTGTTGGAAATGATTTGCTTCCAAGGATTCCCAAAGCCTCTGAAACCCTGTGCCCTGCTTGTCATTGGAAGAGATGTCCTTACTAAAGCATTGTGCAGCTTTCTGGTTTTGCTAACACCTTGACTAATTTTACCAAATGCTTGAGGCTTTTCAGACAACACACCTGACTGTCCTCAGGTGGGCTGGGATATGCTCATTATTCCCATTTCTAAGATGAAAGGTTAAGAATTTGAGTGAGTGGATTGGCTCCAGGGCATGTGAGATCAGATGCATGGGAGTCCAGATTCGTGGACTCATGGGCAGAAGGAAAGGCCACTGGAAGAGCTCACTGAAGGAGGGGGTTTACTTCAGCTCCCCCTGACACTCACTGCTCCTCTGCTTTTCAGGAAGAGGCATGGTCCTAGGTGGCTTCACCCCACCCACTTAAATATACCTCCTCACAGGGTAATAAGAAACAACTTCCTTATAAAGTGGTATTTATTCGGATTTTCACAGCATTCATTAAAGTGCTTTCCCAGGGCAAACTGCGATAAAGATCCCATTCCGCGCCCCCTCCAGAACACCAGCTTTTACGTGAACTCTTTTTCTGACAGTTTAACATTTCAGAACCCAAGAAATCATCCAGGCGACACCCTGTGCTTTTTCAGTGGAGGATACTGTGCTGTGATGAGAGGTCACGTGGTTCATTTCTGCTTACTGGTGGCAGAGTCAGTGTCCTCTGACCTGGTGCCTTTATGGTGAAAAAAGGTCTCTGCAACCACTCCCTTCTCTCAACTCGCATGGCCTTTTTTGTCCCTGTTTCTATGGAAACTTTTTATCTTATTTTCTGTTTTTAATGTTTATTTATTTTTGAGAGACAGAGAGAGACAGAGCACAAGCTGGGGAGGGGCAGAGAAAGAGAGGGAGACACAGAATCTGAAACAGGCTCCGAGCTATCAGCACAGAGCCCGACGCAGGGCTCAAACCCACGAACTGTGAGATCATGACCTGAGCCAAAGCTGGAGGCTCAACCAACTGAGCCACCCAGGTGCCCTCTATTGTAACTCTTTATCACAGCACTTCCTTCATTTTGCATTGTTTCATTTGTTTACATCTTTTTTTTTTTCCACTTTGCTTTGAAATCCTTAAAGGAAGGGATGGGATCTTAGTAATTTTTTTTTGAATAACTCCTTAAACCCACCATGGAGCAGCCACTCAAAACTGTCTGATTAATGAATTCAGGGGCGACCAGAGTTCTACTCCAACCCTCCCCCGCAACTGTTCATTTTCCCTGTTTACAAAATGAAGATTGCACTGATGTGTCTCTCAAGATAATTGTGTAGTTATGTATGATTGCCAAGTGCTTCGAGTCCATAAAAAAGCTTTATAAATGCCAGCCATGATTACAACCCTTTGAAACAATGGCATATGTGATTTACAAGTGGAAAAAGATGAGACATAGCAGGTAATGTGTCTTCCTTAGTCCTCTTTTCTACCCCCGCCCACCATGAGGTAGTAATTCCGAGGTCGAAGCACCAACTTGGGAGAAGAAGGGAAGGTTTAACTAGAAGCTGAATAGGGTTTCCAAAGCCTAGGCCATCACACTACCATCGAGAAAGGAGGCACCTAAATCTAACCAAAGGGGTCAAGGGCAAGAGTCCCCAGATAGATGAATGACACCCAGTTCATTGTTGGAGACTGGAATGAGGAAAGCAGGTGGGTGGCCCTTCCAGAACAGACGCCTGAGGAGAAGGACAGATAGAGTGGAAAGGCTGTTAAAGTCTGCTCTTGTTACCTTCGGTTCCCCTTCCTCTCCGGTGTATCCTATCAAGTGGTTAGAAAAGGTATGTTGTAGAGTGAATGAAAGGAGCATTCAGACGTTCCTCCTGGCAAATATGTGACAGGAAAAGAGAGGGCAGGGACATCTTGTTTGGTTATTTTTCTTGTGGGCCCTTAACAAGATGTTTGAGGGCAGAGGTGACTCCCATGCCAACTTTTCACATGGCTGATGCCATCCATTGCGAAGCAAGCCAAGATCCATGATCAGATTGTTCCAGACTTGACGTTGTTTGGCTTCAAAGGTCGGTAGGGGGCACAGAGAACGTGGTGATTTTCCGTGGATAGGCTGTAAGGGGAAGCTCTGACAGCATCAGTCTGCAGCTCCAACCCAGCAGTGAGCTCAAAGAGTGCTTGACGTTACCTGTCTCAGTGGGTCTGGGGAAATCAACCAGGTTGATCAACCAAACAAACAGCCCTATGTCTCATGCTGGAAACATCAAATTATCTGGGAGTAGGGGATTTGCGGGTGGGCTGTGGGACTAGGTGGGGAGGTCACTTCACATTGCAGGCTTCTTGGCAAGAGGAAGAGAGGGATCGTTACCATGGGCCCAATCTAACCTGTGGTCTGGAGTGTTTGCCAAATGGCTCCTGTTTCCCTGAAGAGTTCTGGATGTGGGAACAGTTCAACTTTCTCCCACTTCTCAGCCACACCACCGTCAGTCACCCCAGAATGTTTAATTATTTGGCAGAAGGGACTGGTGAGGTGGCCCCCATCATCTCCTTCCTTGACGTCAGTTCTTCCCTGTGGCGGTCTTATGTGAAATCATTCAGCATTTGTACTTCAATTAAAATTCACAGGTATATATTATTAAACGGTAGTGACTCATTCTGTGGCTTTTCCTCAGCTGAATAAGCGCCAAAAAGTGCTATGTACGCAGTAATGATGAAGACTGCGTTAACACTAAAATTTCTTGTCAAATAATTTTTATTCAGGGCTCTGAAGAAAGCACCTTGCACATCCAAGAATATCGCTCTGTCTCGTGTCAGTGTTTTCTCAAGAAGAAATTGACCTTCCAGGTTCTTTGTGCCTTGGAGGAAGAGGAAAATGACCCCTGACTGAAAGAACCCTCTCTGTGAGCTTCATGAAGGCAGTGCCTGGTACATAGTGTTTTTTTCAAAAGTGGGGCTGATCTAATCGAATTATGCAACCTGCACCCGATGTATCTCTGAGGAGAGAAGGGGAACATACATCGCTCAGCAGGAAAATAGGAGAGGAGCAAAAGTTCAGATTTTCTAAACATCTTACTTTTCTCTTCACGCTAATGTATTATTTTATATTTAATACACCTGGAAGAATGGCCAAGGGAGCAAACAACCCCGTTAATTTTTCTCCCCTACTGTTCAATTTTTTTAATGTTTATTTATTTATTTAAAAAAATTTTTTGACTTATTTTTGAAGGAGAGAGAGAGAGAGGCAGGGGAGGAGCAGAGAGAGAGGGAGACACAGAATCTGAAGCAGGCTCCAGGCTCCAAGCCATCAGCCCAGAGCCCGACGCAGGGCTCGAACCCACGAACTGCGAGATCATGACCTGAGCTGAAGCCAGACGCTCAACCGACTGAGCCACCCAGGCGCCCCAATGTTTATTTATATTTGTGAGAGAGAGAGAGACAGAGTGTGAGTGGGGGCGGGCAGAGAGAGAGGGAGACACAGAATCTGAAGCAGGCTCCAGGCTCCGAGCTGTCAGCACAGAGCCTGACACAGGGCTCGAGCTCACGAACAGCAAGATCGCGACCTGAGCCGAAGTAGGACACTTGCCCAACTGAGCCACCCAGGCGCCCCTCTCCCCTCCGGTTCAAAAGGCTGTGCTTCTACCTGAGACACAGACATTCCAAGCTAAGTGATCACAGCCTCCAGTTTCCCTCCACTGCCATCCATTTCCTCATCTGGGAAGTGGCATAATGATCTGTACCCAGAACACGTCCTGGGGTGCTAGTGTGTGAGCAAGCTCTGCTTAGAAGCATCCAATGCAATAATACGGTGAAAATAAAAGCTTTGTGAAACTGCAGGCTTTTCACCCAAAGGAGGGATGGTCATCAGACCAGTGGTAGTTCCCCAAGAGGTATAGCCGCAGAGACCCGGACATGAGGTCATAATAAGTGGGCGGGCCTCCCAGCTGGGGCTGTCTCCAGCACATACAGCATTTCTGAGTGAATCAGAAAAAGGCACCGCTTCTGGATCGACACAGCCGTCCAGGTCCATAGACTGGGGAGTAAGTACCATCTCGGGCTAAATCGAAAAAGGCACCCCTCCCTGTAGTGGACGCCATCCAGCGCCAGCATTCAAGAGTCCGCACGCCCTGGCCGGGCATCCTCACATCACTCGACTCAGCAGCCCCGGCTCAGGTTTGTCTCAAGTCATCTGATGACACTCCCTAACTATCTGAAGAAAATCGTGTATGGTTTGATGCGGAGCAGATTAAACAGTAAACGCTTTAGTGGATACATGATGTCCCAGGTGTAAAACGACATGGGCAACCTGAAAAACAGGAATCACTCCTCCGTGCAGTCAGCACATGGCTCGCGACGTGGATCCACACGACATCTATGGAGGCCATCACCCACTTTCTGCGGGGCCGCGTCTCAGCATCAGCGCCCAAGTCCCTGCCCCTCCTGGAGCTCCCGCAGCACCCAGGAAGTGGGAGCTACGAGGAGCCAAAGACCGTTCTCTTTGTTGATGCCTTGTTGCCAGAAAACAGAAATTAGATCTTGCCCAGATTCTCCTATCAGCAAATCAGAGTGCCAGCACATGCTTCTCAGCGAGTCAGCAAGCAAACAGAAATCTACCTTTTCAAAGCTCAGGACGTTTTAGCCCTAAAGTTGGGTTTAAAGTTCTTGAAATCAGAGGTGTACATAATGAACCCATTCCCGATTCTCCGAGTGTTTGTCGAAGTGAATCTGATTGTATTTGCACACATTTCTAAGATCATCTTGTTTTTGTCTTTTATCTGCTTTGTAGTTTGAGTGAGAGGGTGGAGGGCATTTGGAAATGATTATAACCAATTATGTCGCTGTCAGAAAAGGCAACTGAGGCCCAGAAAGGGAAAGACAGTAGCTCCAGGTCACACAGGCATACTTGATCCAGCTGGGATTATAATCTAATGCTCCTTGGGCTCTCCCAACTGGAGCTTGGGTGGGAAACAGACGGCACATAACTCACTATGACTCAGTTTTTCAGTCTCAAAGGATGAATATGCTTATTGTCAACCACGACCATAAACGGCAAAAGAGTAAATGTGATTTTCAGAAAACGTTTTGATCTGCTGGCTCACTTAAGAACTACTCCTCTACCAGTGCCCATCACAGGGGCAGAGAACCTCCCACTGGTTAGCGGCACAGGCTCCCCCAGGCCGGAACCACCCAGGGCTCCACCCCAAACAGTGTCTCTGAAGAGCTTCCCAAGAATTCTGGCCGCAGACCAGTGGTTCTCCGGACTAACACCGCTGCTAACCATTTCTGTTCCTTCAAAAATTGTGCTTCCACTTTCCTTGTGGCCCCAAAGCACCTGCCAGCACAACCATGGCCCAACGGTGTCCCTGGGCTGTCTGCAAAGCCACAAAGCCATTCCCTGAAGACAAACCAAACATTTGGGAGAAGACAAACGCCAGATGTTAGAATAAGGCTCCCTGTATTAAACAATCAGACACAAGCACAAATCTGTGAACTGGATAGCAGCAAAGATGAGGGGACACCGAAATACATGCAGGTGAATATTGGAATCAGTCAGAAATCCATCTTTCTTACGAAATGCCCCTTCTGGCCAAAGGACCCCACACTCAGGCAATGTGTGGGCGGTGCCCTGATTCAGGCAGGATTGAAGATTTTCTTCCTAAGTCACCGGGGTGAAGAGTCCTTCTACTTCAACCCACTGAACCACCTTTTAAAAGATGCAAGTCTGAGGGCAGTCCTTTCTGGAGCACTGTGGAGGATGAATCGAAGCTTCCAGTGTCACTTTGTTCTCAGGTGAAAATACCAGAGCCAATTAACTCCACCAAGGCCCTGCGAAGGCTGGGGCCCTCCGTCTTCTGCCGTGCTTTTCAGAGCCAATCAGTGACGCATGAGGCAGTGCAGACCCCATTGGGGGCTCCTCAGACTCCAGCTCATGGCTGCCAGGACCGGGAGAGGGTGTTGCTCAAGGGCACAGGGCCAGAAAGTCTTCGCGTCCAAATCACACGCTAACTTTAGAACTGGAGCACGCATGAGAGGTGTAGTTTCGCCAAGAATGCGCTTATTCTTTCTGCTTCAGCTTTCGCATGTGCAACAAACGAGGTGCGTGTGTGTATGCACATGTGTGGGGGTTGGGGTGGGGGAGGGTTGATGACCCGATGAAAAACCAAGATAGACAGACGGAGGGAGGCAAAGCAAGCATCCTCGAGAACAAAAGGGGGCTCTGGTGACTCGGATTAACCTGTTAATTTATACCATGGCTCTGTACAAAAATAAAAAGGTTCTCATAAGATTAACAATTTAAATAAATATCTGATAGAACTTTTTCTTTCCTCATTTTTATAGCTCATCTTTGGGGTTGATATTCAGTTCATGCTTCCCTTGTTGTTCTTGATCCAGAATTGCAATCACTTCATCGGCCTGTATTCGCTCCTACAAAAAAAGATAATTTACACATTTCTATTACAAGAATCAGAATCAGCCCCAGTGGCAGGTGCTTCCCAAACACTTCCAGGCATCCATCTGTGCATAGATTGGTGCTAGATCCAGTTAAAGACTAAACCTCATCTCTGTCCCTAGACTGGTGCCTTCTGCTGACTGCCTCATGCCCTAAGCAATTACTTTCCAAGATTTCTCTTTGGCCAAGAAGTCTTGTGTATTCAACTGATCCATACCCTTTCTACTTTGTGGTTCCATAGATGTCTCCCACTCAGTTCTCAATCCAGTGTTCAGGCTGGAGTCAGCGTTTTCTGCCCCACACACCCATGCTGGTCCTCCACACAAGTTCTCTCTGTCAGTAAAGACTGCCCCTCCTCACCATTTGCCCTAAAAGCCCAGCCATGGCTCCTTGGATCTGATAAATCACCTACTCCCCTCTGTTCTACCTCCTGTTTCCACTCCTTTTCAGTGCACATTACTGCTGCCTTAGTTTAGAGCAGGATTTCTCAACTGTGGCACTCCTGACATTTTGGAGCAGATGATTCTTTGGTGGTGGTGGTAGGCTTGTGCCCTGTAGAATGTTTAGCAGCATTCCTGGCCTCTGCCCACTCCAGGTACCCAGCAGCACCTCCCTCCCGTCTCTAGACATTGCTGAATGTACCCTGGGAGGCAAAATTGCTCCCACCTCAGAACCACAGGTTTAGGCTCTCTTCATCGAACTCAGCTTCCAAATCATATTCCCATTTCACACCCACTCACACATGCTTCTAATGGGCCTTCTGCACTTTAATTCGGACCCTGTCACTATCTGGTTCACAGCTCACAACCTTTACTTGGGTTCTTTTTACTTGAATTTTCAGGCCCAATCTTCTTGATGTGCTTATAAGGAGTTGCCCGAGTCAGAACTTTGTCTCTTCATTGGTTCTCCTTGCCTTCTCTTTTCACCTCACCTTGTTCTGTAACTTCCTGAGTTACCTCAAAGTCCCCGAATGCAGCACTCTCCAAGAAATCCCTTGCCCTTGTCTAGGTTAAAGGTATTTCTGGATGCTTCCATCATATCCTAGGCATTCCCTTCCCCATCCATCAAACCGTCAGCAGGCCCAGTTGGTATACTTCCAAATGGCACCTGCAGCCTTCCATGTTCATTCACCTTCTCTATCACTATTCTAGCCCACAACATGTAGGCCAGATGCTTCCTTTCCTGTATGTACTAGAGTATGGCAATGTCTTTCCTATTCTGTAACTTCCTAGGTTGGGGGGTAAGTGGGGAGCAGAGGAGGGCACATGGCTTCCCCACCCCAGTTAGAATAGAATTCATGATTCTTAACTAGTTTGTCATGTCTGACTCCTCCTCCTCTGTGTCCCCTTTTCAGACCACTGTCCATCTTGCATTTGCCTACCATGTTCTGGCCACTCTGGATTTCTTGGTGTGTTAACCACTCCAAGCCACCTCTGATCTCTGGGCCTTCGCAACCTGGTCTCTACCTGGAATACTCTTCCCAGGACCTTTATCACAGTTGGCTTCTTCTTGTCACTCAGATGCCAACTCACATGTCACTTGTCTGGAGCACCCTCACGATTTGTCACCTCCCCTTTAGTCTCAAAGCAGTTACCTTGCTCCCTCTTCCACACATCATTTATCACCACCTGGACATCTCTCAATTATTTCCTCTTTTCCTTATTTTCTTTTTCCACTAGAAGTTAAATGCCATGAAAGCAGGAGAGCTTGTCTTTTTGGTCATTCTTGTATTTCAGGTGCCCAGAAAACCCACTTACATTTGGCAAGGGCTCCGCTATATTTGATGAGTAAACACATGAGTGGATGAAGGGTCCCTTCTCTGCTTCAAGTATGTCTCTCTCAGCTGCATGCTAAATGCCATCTTTTCAACGAAGCTTTTCTCGTTTCCTCTTTATGTCCCCTAACATGTGCAACTGCCCCTAATAATTCTTACTGAACTTTACCTGGTGTTTTAATTACTTTAGCTCTTGCACTCAATCTTCATTCTGACCTCCAGCTCCTTGAAAACAGGAGTATGTCTTATGTAGTCCACGTTGCCTATTGCTGGCTCCTAGCACAACGCCTTGCGCAGCAAGTTACGGGAAAACTATTTGTTGGCTTGAAAACAAAGCCCTTTTTCCATTCAAGACCTCCGAATTGAAAATGACGCTTACATGAAGTCAACCCAAAGGACCCAATGTACTAAATAACAGACACTAAACCGCTGTGATGCTAAGATGCCTGAGCGCTACTTCATGAACGTGGTAACAATAACTTGCTGCTTAACAAACCGATGTACAAAAATGGCACAGACTCTCAAATCTGACTGCCACGAGAGACATCCCAAATCATATCTCTCCTGAACGGAAAGAAGTTCGTGAGCTGGAACTGCGTGTACAGGGAACTGAAGCTTCTGATATTGTACATCCTTAAGAATTTATGATGCTATCCACTCCTTGGGAATTGATACCTTCAAAACAATCTAGAGCACATGCAGAGATCGGCAAGCTCTGACGACTCCTCCATAGGCTCTCCCTGCTCGGGGATTTAGTCTGAGAAGACGCACCGAACTCAGGACTCTCAAACTTTGTTGCATGTTAGAATTGCCCGGGGAGTTTTAAAGCTCCCCACACCCAGATCACATTCCGTATCAGTAAATGATCCCCAGATCCCCAGAATGTCTGAGGATGGAAGACAGAGTAGTTTGTAAAGCTCTCCGGGTGGTTCCAGTGCGGAGCAGAGCCTGAGAATCCCCTAGGCTAAATTTTCTAGTAGTTGCTCAAGAGGTTCTGGTCATTCCCTACTGTGACCACTAGATGCCGCTACTGCCCGGGTTCTGGAGAAGTTTCCCAAAGCTCTCTGGATTAGGAAGGAGCCACAAGAATTTTCTTTGTATTAGTTTATTTTTATAGAAAATATCTTGGAAGAGAGGGCTGGGATACTCAGGAATGAAACAGACTGAATGTCTGTTCAATTGAACACTAAAGAAGGAAGGAGTGTGATGATGTTCCAATAACATACGACTCTCCCTGTCTACTCATCTGTCTAGATTCCCTGGTGCAGGAGTCTAGTGGCGGTGGAGTGAGGGGAGGGGGGGCAGTGTTGGCATTTAGGAGTGGAGAAGCACGAGCAAAGAATCACACCTGAGGGAGACTGTTCGGTGCCCCCTTGTAGTCTTCAGAACTATGTGCTCTGCCCCCCAACCCTGTCAGGACCACTCTTTTTCCTTTCAGTGCCTGGTTGATGGCTATCATCTCGGTCAGGAGTAAGCTTCTTGATGCCCCCTACAAAACCCACGCTGCTGTCTTCGATCTACTCCCTTGTTGACTTCTCCAAGCTCCTCACGGTCACAGACTATGTTCTGTCACCCTTGCACCCCCAGGGCCCCTAACAGAGTTTCCCGGGCACAAAGCAGATCTTCTGTAAATGAAGTATGTGAAAGAACGCTTACAGAACGTGGCCTAAAAACCGTGTGAGTCAGACTTGATGGCAAAAAAGTATGAGGCAGAGGAATTAATTTTAAACAGTTTCTGACTAAAGTGGATCCAAGCAAGGTCTCTAAAGAGAAAGTTGGACAGAATGCCATTTTAAAGACTAGAATTTCAGAGCTTGTCAGTTCTCGGGGCTGGAGGGGATGGAAGACTACGAAGTTTCTGTTTCCATTTCAGCATCCCATGGCAAGCTGTTGCCGAGGCTTGGGCTGGAGCCAGTTAGTGACAAGGAGCTTGGTGCTTCCGAAGCATGCGACTCCACCAAAAGGTCGTGACAATTTGAAAGTCATTCCTATGTTGAGCCAACATTTTCCTCTCATGGGCTTTTACCTATTGGTCTCATTCCTCTGAAGCCTCACAGATAGAGACTATTACCTCTGGTCAGGGCATCCAGAAGGACGGGATCACGGTCCCTTATTCAGATTGTCTCCTTCCAATGTAATAATAATATTTTAATAGGTAATGTTTAAGTTAATAGTAAATAATAATAAACTTCCAGGTTCACTCATCATCTTCCACATGTGTCTCATAAATTATTCAGTGCTCTTTTTAACGATTTGTTGAGAAAACAAATCAGTTTTCTGGTGCCCAGCAGAAAGCGGTTCCTTCCTCCTGAAGCCACAGTTTGTAACTAAGCTCAAGACTAACTAGAGACTGCCAGCTATCACTCTGATGTCTATTTCCACAAACATTCACTTATTAGAACCCATCTGATCAAGAAATGCCTTCCGAGCCCCTCATCTTTCTCTCAACCTCACACTACAGGCATCAGAGGTATAATTGCTTCGTCATGGATCTGAACAAGAAAATTTGAGCTTGCTTGGAAAACAGAGGCAGTATTGGAAACCAGAAATAAAGGACTCTGTAATAACCTGGTTGGTTGATTGATTGATTTTTATGATCTCTAAATCCCTAATGGGTATGGAACAATGAAAGGACTTTCCGGAGAAACCAATCCAGGAAGCAGGTCTTCGGGCATCTAATTGGCCTTCTGAGTGGATCACATACTCACCAATTCTCTGTAAAGTGGATCCAAGGTAAACCACAGAGCCACAGCACACCTCTGGCCCTTGGTGACTGCCTTCACTCCATGCGGATTCTCTCCTCCGGAAGAGAAACTGATCATGCGCCCACACTTTGGTTTGATAGAGGCCTGAGTAGGAAAGTGAAAATTAGACTCTCAGTTCCGTACCATGGGAATTCTTCGACCCCTTTCTCTACCCTTCTATGGGATTATTTAGGTCAAGTTTTGCATCAAAGTAATGGAATCCTGGGGTTGAAATAGACATGGATTGGTTCAATTTCCTCATCTGTAAAGCAAAAATGAGTTCAAAATAATATCTAATTGAGTCACAAAATTATTCAGGGAGAATGGCTGGCATAGTCCATGGCACAGAGCAAGTGTTCAATACATGCTATCCTATGGCCGGCAAACTCCACGAAAACAAAGTCTCTTTTATTCCTCCCCACCCCTACCCCCACCCCGCACCCCCGCCTTGAGTGCTAGCACAGTATCTGGCATAACGTAGATGTCTATTTCATATTTGTGGAATTGTGGGATGACAAAAACAAATCAAGGGGACATCTAGAGTGTGGTAGATTTTTATTATTGATCTAGGTAGGCTTTCCACGGGTGCGCTCCTCCTCTGTCCTTAATTGTACATTTATGGTTTGTGAACTTTTCACAATACAAAGATTTTTAAAAGGGAAGTCTAATTTCATATGATGCTTTAATTGCCATTACAATATGCCTGTCCAATGGTCCTCAGCACGTGCTTTAATTCTTCCAGTGATGAGAACACTCTACCCCTTGAGGAGACCTAGTCCATGGCCTCCAGGGCTCTGAAATGATCGACATACTCCTTCCAAGCTTGTGCGTCACTCAGGGGAAACTGTTCACTAATGTTTAAGTAGAAGAGGGTAGGGAGAAAAGGGACACTGCTAGGGGAGCCTAAATGTTAGATCAAATGAGCAGGCTCTCCAAATCGAGTGAACTTAACCAACAGAATATAAGGGGCCTTGCTTCTGTATTTTAAGAAGTGCCTGATGTCAGTAGAATTCATTTTTCTTTTTTGAGAAACACAGAAACATTACTCATTCCATACTACAGCTTAGAAAAGTAAAGTAGGGGTGCCTGGGTGGCTCAGCAGTCAGTTAAGTGTCTGACATTGGCTCAGGTCATGATCTCATGATTCACGAGTTCGAGCCCCACATTGGCCTCTGTGCTGACAGCTCAGAGCCTGGAGCCTGCTTCAGATTCTGTGTCTCCCTCTCTCTCTCTCTCTCTCTCTGCCCCTCCTCCACTCTCTCTCTCTCTCAAAAATAAATTAAAAAAACATTAAAAAAATTAAAGTAAAAGAAAAAAATGTTACTATTCTACTATTGGATAAGAGGGGCTCATTTTAACTAGTTATTTTCTGAATACATGCCCATTAGAAGAACTTTTGGTTTCCTTCACCTTAAAATGGGAGGCTATATTTTTTCACTGCCAGCTTCAGGAGGAATATTTGCAAAACTTCCTGAATCCCTTGGATACTACCTAACACAGGTACCCCTAGACTATAACCTACATATGAAAAGGTGGAGGGAGGAGTATTAAGGAGTCAGAAAGTCTGAGCTGTGTGTGCGTGTGTGTGTGTGTGTGTGTGTGTGTGTGTGTGTATGTGTGTGTGTTAAAGGGGAGAGCAGAGAAAAGCAGTTGCTGGTTACTCTTCTATTCACAGTAATTGAGGAGTGATTTGTTTTTCCTGGAGAGAGTTGATTTCTTAAAATGCATTAAAAATTTTTTTAATATTTATTTTGAGAGAGGAGAGAGAGAGAGAGGGAGAGGGAGAAGGCAAGCAGAGGAGGGGCAGAGAGAGATACAGAATCCGAAGCAGGCTCCAGGCTCCAAGCTGTCAGCACAGAGCCCAGCCCGACATCAGGCTCAAACTCACAAACTGTGAGATCATGATCTGAGCCGAAGTTGGACACTCAACTGACTGAGCCACCCAGTCGCCCCGAGAGAGTTGATTCCTTATGCAGCTTCATCAAGGTGACTTTTCTGAGGTAAATCTAGAGAGTTTGCTAGGTATTGGTGCCCTTGGCATCAACCTGATTTCATTTTTCTGGAGAAAGAATGTGTTTTACATTTCCACATAGAAACAGCAACATAAATGATACTTGGAACATATGAAGTCCAGTGGAAAGCCTTTGTAGACACACCGCTTTGAGATCTAGTTTCCAGTTTTCTGAGTGGCTTATGCCCTGGCGCTGGTAAGGATTCACTCAACCACACGTGGTCCCAATGCTTCTGTGTGATTATCAAATGTCAGCAGTAACATTTTACAATATTGAAGAAAGTGTGTGGGGACAATTTAATGCTTTCTCCCTGATGGAATTGGATGAATTGAAAGTACTTTTATACATGAAGAACTTGGGAAAGTGTAGGAAAAGAAGCTATCAGCTGCCTGAAGCACTTGGAATTGATTATAGGTGTGTAGGCTCACAGAAGTCTCTACAACTAATTTTCTCAAATGGAGAGCGTCACCTGTTATATATCAGCCACGTAAAGGAATAAATAATTTTCATTTGTGACATTACTTCTACAGGAAAATATGTTCGGAAATTTAGATGACTGTAAACATACTTTTGGCACACAGTTTCATATTGAATTTAACTTTTCACGAAGCAAATAGAACTGATTAAATTTCATCTCTTTCAAACTTGCAGAGAAACCCAAATCCCAAAATACTCATGTTTTACAAACATGCTGCTGTTGAAAATAATCCATGTGTCTTCCAAGTATGATAAAAGAAAATTCCTTTTGCTTTCCATCTAACTGATGATTAAAAGTCAGAGAAGCCTTTGTGTTGTGCTTGTAGATGTAAATCTTTAGCCACCATTTAGTTATTCATGCAGTTCCCAGACTTTTCCAAAGTAAAAAACTTAGAAGACTTTTCTTCCTCATAAAGCCCTAAGTTGGGCCATTTCTCTGCTTCAGTTTTCCCTTCAGAGTCAAAGAAACGAAAAGTAACACTATCCATTTCTCTTTATTTGGGCTGATTACCTAAGAATTTTAATTACTCACAAAATGCCTTAAAAACTCCACCATATGTGTTCATCTGAAGTAGAGTTAATCTGTGAAAATGAATCTGTCAACTTGGAGCTTTTGAATCAAAACATTGTTTAAATCGATTTCTCTTCTTTTTTTGGGGGGGGGTAGTGGTGGTTAGATTCAGTACTTTTTAAAATAGTTACAACTTTCTGTTAAAAGTATAGCTACATTAAACAGCAGTATTATCTGCTTTCACATCTTTAAAAGGCAGAATTACAGGGGCGCCTGGGTGGCTCAGTCAGTTGAGTGTCCAACTTCGGCTCAGGTCATGATCTTGCGGTCTGTGAGTTCGATCCACGTCGGACTCTGTGCTGACAGCTCAGAGCCTGGAGCCTGCTTCCAATTCTGTGTCTCCCTCTCTCTCTGCCCCTCCCCTGCTCATGCTCTGTCTCTCTCTCTGTCCAAAGTAAATAAACATTATTATTTTTTTTTTTTAAAAAGGGCAGAATTACAGTTAACCTTGCATTCGATAATTAATGAATGACTGATTCTCACATTGTAGTCCAGGCATCACTTACTTTCAAACATTGAGCATTTCCAAATATGGCCACTAGATGGAGGAGAAGTAAAGAAATCTTTTCAACCACCTGCCTGATGTTCTTTCCAACTGTGTGAGATGCAAGCATTTAAAATTTTGTTTTAGTGTTAGCAGAGCTCAGAAAACAAATGCTTTCTGCACAGAAGCTTTTCAAAAAAAAAAAAAGATAATTTTGTGTCAGGATTATAAACAACCTGGATCATCAATTTTGATTTAATTTCCCAGATCATGAAGCATTAAAATACTCTGTTGATACTTAAGCTGTTACAAAAAAGTGTGAGTCATGATAGCCTTTTAGATATACATCATTGCATGAAACTGTATGAAATATTTTTTCTTAATTATTCCAATGTTTCTGGACAACCTTAACCACAATTTCCATAGGGTTCCCCCTCACCTGCTTGTATGCCATGAATGATATATGGATGTTTCACTATGAGTAAAGGGTACAAAATAGGAAAGGAAAAACATAAAATTCAGAAAAAGTTGTGGAAATAGCTTGAATAATGCAAAATCCTTGAAGTTTGTCAGATACATGCCCCAACTATTTAGATTTTGTATGGAAGAAAGATATCATTTACATAATCCATTTACAATTCAATTATCTCTTCCCTTGGAAAACATGTTTTCCTACCATGGTGTATGTGCTCTGGCTTAAAGTCCAAAGGATGCTGGCTATATGGCCTATTAACTCAGTAGACTGGTTTTCCAGAGGCATTGATTTGCTTAGGAAGACGGTGATGGAAATTAACTGTTGATTTTTACCTATGAATGTGAATTTAGAATCTCATCCAAAGTGTGTGTGTATGAATGTATATATATATCAATTTTCAGGTGTAGGTTTACTTACAGTCAATCATATAGATACGTGTGTGTGTACACACACACACACACACACACACACACACACACATTTTGATAACTAAAGGTCTAGAGCCCAATGCTCAATCCAAGCATATAGAACACCACGTTGCTTGAAAGCTATTCTGTAGAATCATTTGTCTAGCCCTAGGCATGGATGACTTAGAAATTGGTGTTTTTTGGGGCGCCTGGGTGGCTCAGTTGGTTAAGCGTCCGACTTTGGCTCAGGTCATGATCCCACCGCTTGTGAGTTCAAGCCCCATGTGGGGCTTTGTGCTGACAGGTCAGCCTGGAGCCTGCTTCAGATTCTGTGTCTCCCTCTCTCTTGGCCACACCCTCACTCATGCTCTCTCTCTCTCTCTCTCTCTCTCTCAAGAATGAATAAAACATTTAAAAATTTAAAAAAAAGAAATAGGTGTTTTTATGCTTCCATCAGACTAATATATATAATATATATACTATCTATATACATATATATGTATACTATATGTATACTATATATGTATACTATATATATACATATGTATATATGTATATACGTGTATATATATGTATATAGTATACTATATATGTATACTATATATATACATATATATACATATATGTATATATAATATATATAGTATATATATGTGTATATATAATATATATGATATATATATGTGTGTATATATATCTTCTAGTCCATTTTACAGATGGGCAATTTAAAGAATATATATGATTGGTGATTCCATTTCTTTTTTTTTATTAAAATTTTTTTTAAATGTTTTTATTTATTTTTGAGACAGATGGAGACAGAGCATGAGCAGGGGAGGGGTAGAGAGAGAGGGAGACAAAGAATCTGAAGCAGGCTCCAGGCTCTGAGCTGTCAGCATGGAGCCTGACTCGAGGCTTGAACTCATGAACTGTGAGATCATGACCTGAGCTGAAGTCAGATGCCCAACTGACTGAGCCACCCAGGCACCCCAGATGGTGATTCCATTTCTAACATTTTATGATGTATACATTTATTGGGCCCCTTTATACCTCTTGAATTCTCAAGCTCAGATATTTGAAATCCAATAGTCTGTGAGTCCTCGGAAAATGGCAAGATTGAGATAAATGCTACATAAATTTGCCTGCATAGGTTTACTTACAGTCACAGTCTTGGCATCCATCTCAGTGAATATGAATTCTCCTCCTTCAAAGTCATCATTCATATATAGGAGAGCGCTATAAGAAAAAAAAAAGAAAAAAATGTATACTATTATATGTTTACAAAAGCATCATCACAGAATACTGACAAATGGTTGTAAACTGACAAGCCTGATTGGTAAGTTTCTTTTGAACTAGACATTGAAATAACCGACTTTCCTAACCCTAAAGAGTAAGTAAGGACAGTTATAGTTTGGGCCCTACCCCAGAAGTATTTATTTGTTTCACTTATGCTAAAATTTTCATTCTATGTTAAACTTCAACTCACATTTCACTTTTTCCCAAGAACACCTAACTAGATTTAATCTACCCCTTTGCACCTGCCCACACTACTTACAACTCTCTTCTTCCCTTTTATGCTTGTAACTCTAAAGGATGCATTTTTCCCCTAAGTAGCTACAGAACTCCAGGAGGTGTGGTCTTGCCTTGAAGATAGGGGGTGCTCAAGAAATGTTTTTGTATGGAGCACGCTGCAGTTAATAATTAACACACTACTATATACATGAGGACTATAACTCCTGACAATTCTCTTTACACACTTACATAACATCCCATTTCTTCCTCTGACTTTCCAGTTTCTTATGTATAAAAGGCTGACCTAGGTAAGTGGCATTGTAAGATCCCTTTGTGCATTGAGACAGCATATCCCTGTCTTCTCAGACTGAACTATACACACGACAAGGGATATGTTTCGGTGAAAGCCAAACGATCAAATAAACAAAACAAAACAAAACAAAAACCCTTTAGTTTTTACATTAAAACAAAATGGGCACGTTGTGGATTAAGATGCAACAAAACGTGCTTGGAATTTTGTGGCAAAAATATGAGATGATCACGTCGCTTCCTGGTTGTGGCAGCTGCTTTGGGAGCTTATTGGAGAATCTCTGCCTCACAGAGATGGATATGATGACAAGCAAAACAGATCAGTTTTCTAGTTTCCATGGGTTTTTGATAACTGTTGGGCAGAAGCTTGCTTTAGAAGCTTGTGCTGGTTGTACCTGTAGTCCCGGAATGTGTAGGCGGGAGGCTCCTTCCAGCATTCATTGGCCTCAGGATCCAACAGGCAATTGTCAGCATGGATGGGATGACTGAGGTCAGTTCTTCTCTCCTGCTGACCTGCCAGAAAGTGGAAGGAGAGAATGGCAGGAGAGCAGTAACCTCTAACAGCAGAGCTGACAACCGGACTGTCTTCTCCTATCGCTGGTGCCTTTTGGAAAATTTTGGAGACATAAGTAGACCCAGATAGATTTAAGAACCAGATAGGCAGTCAAGAGACTGGTCTTGGTTTGGTGCAAACTTGATGTAAAACCTTGGGCAAGTCACATCTGCCTGTTCTGCTATAAAAGTTTCCTGACATAAACATACATAATTGAATTGCCCTGCTTCCATGGGTTGTACTTCATGTAGGGCAGAAAAAGGGGAGGGGTGAAATGAAAATGTAAAAAAAAAAAAAAAAAAAAAGATCCAGCTGAAAGTTCATATGTTAAAGTCTTAAAGTCTTCTCCCATGACACTGTCCCTTCCCTCCTACTCAGGAGGGTGTGGAAGAGAAGATCTAGGGACGAAATAATGACAGCAGGGAGTGAGGCAGTCTCTGCCTTTTTAAGAACATATCTTTCAACAATCCCTTCATCTTCCATGCTTCTACTTAATGCTTTTGGATGCAAAGGGGGACCGTGATTTCCAGGTTCCTGATTCCCTGGAAGGTAAAGCCTAAAGCAGAAAAGTATTTCTCTGTGTGACTTTAAGCTACTTGCTTAAGTGGACTTGAAAGGAAAGATAGGCAGAGCAATGGTGGTTTGGAACTTTAGGTGACCAAAAAGGAGTAAAAGAAGGAAGGGAAAAATAAGGATTAGCAAGCTTCTTCTGTTTTAGGAATTTGGAACTTTGCCAAACCATTAGTCTAAAATGTAATAGAGCTTTGTGTTACATTGTTTTCTTTCTCATGTCACTGTGGGTGGAAGAGAACAAGTTCACACTCTGGAATCTTACCAGACAGGGCTGTTCGGCAGACCATGTGTGTATAGGAAAAATACAGGGTTGAGTTCAGCATGAAATAGGATTCTACAATCTTTCGAGCCTTCTCGCTGATGTCATAAAACAGACGGGCACTCTTCAGTGGGACTCGGCCTTCATAACCAAACTGAAGAAAAATAAAAACACTAAATAGCACTGGGTTGATTGGAAGACTTGAGAAAAACAGACACCAGGTTTCAGTAAGGCAACAGAGGGATGGCATGTCTGCGTTGACTAGTGGGAATACGATTACATGCTTGTGGATTTGAGTTAGTAAAATGAGCCATTGAAAGTCACCCTTCCTAATCACAGAGGGAACACTGAAAGCTAATCTCTTCATCCTCTCTCCTTTAGAGAACTTTCCTCTTTCTCCCCAATGATGCCTGTTGAGGTACAGGATAATCACGTGGTTCAGTATGATTTCACCATTGGACCAGGAGCTCCCTGAAGACAGGGGGGTTGTATATTATCTGTCAGTTGCAAGTTGATGAGATATAAAGTTTGATAAATTGGTGACTACATGAAGGGATCTAAAACAGAAGGCCCTGGGTTGACACTTAGGACCCAAGCCCAAAAGAAGCTATGACTGTACCTTGAGTGCTTTCAGGACAGTGGCACCTTCAAACTTTTCATTGGGTGTATGGGGTGAAGTTTTCCCTCTGTATCCATCACCAACGAGCATGATTCCCTGGAAGCAATACACAAGAAGATGCTTTATTAATAACAACTATGAATTAATCAGGTCTCCATTTTTTTCCTTGACTGCCAGGAAGCTAAGGACCAAAGTCAATACTCAGAACCATCCCTATTTTGTACCACGATGCTGGTATCATTAATTCTTCCAATCAAAAGAGATATCTTTATTTAAACTCAACTCTACATTTTCCTTACAAAATATCATTTTTTTGTAGAAATGGGTAGAATATAAATGATTAATATATTTATTATCGATTAAAATAAAGAGATTCTCCCAGTGACTTTATATGGTAGCCAGGGCATGTGCTGAATGGGTCTTGTTCTAGGTATGAAGCCACTAACTACCCCAGATCCATTCTGTGTCCAGATCTAGACAAAAGTAAGATAATTCCAAACAAGGCTATGAAAATGCTCCCACAGTCAATGTCCCTGTCCTAAAGAAAGTGGTATTTCAGATCTGGTTCCTGACTCCAAGTGAGCCCAGGACCAGACAACTCCAGGGCTCATGCCAGGCCAGCCCAATATCAGGCTCCCCTCCCTCTCTGGTCCTCACACTGGCCACGCTGTGGAGCTCCCGGCACTGTTCTTCCGACAGGACATTATCCAGGAGAACCCGCTGGGTCCCGTTCAGCTGCTCTGAGTTATAGACAAACGTGATGTTCTCGTAGAGCAGAGGACCACCTGAAGGGACAGAACACATTGTCTTCTCTGTTACCTCTGTTCCCAAGGGGGTCAGCACACAGCATCCAACAGTTTTCAATGTGAAATTCATGAGACTCCATTTGCCCATGAATGCTTAAGAAGGCAAAGACAAATTGGAAGCCTGATAAATTCAATATGGATTCAGGAAAAAAGACAGATGTCCGACTGTTAGGCTTCTCCATGGCATCACAATAATATTAACACATTTGTTAGTATTTGGGGTTTGATAAACCATCTTTTCAGCTGATTCCAGTGATGAGCCTGTAAAGTAGACTCTGAATCTCACAGGATTCTCTGTGATGACTCTGAGAAGACCTTCCAGAATTCTCTGGGCAACAGCACCCACCCTTCTCCACAACGCTTGGTCCATAATTCTGTTACAACACCACATGCAATTACTTGATTACATGTTTGTGCACCCACACATGAGATACAAAACTCAGTCTCACTTGTTTGTAGAGAAATGTCTTCACTCCACAACTCAGCTGGTAAATCCATCACCAGAACAGTCACACCCAAGCCAGCCAACTCCTTCCCCGTCTTCTTCCACCACTTAACTGACTCTAGATGGTCTTATTTTTGGAATATTTGTTTTTCTCTGTTCTCTGGGAAAATCTTTATATCATTTTCTTTGCACAGGAAGGTTTTCTATAGCCACCTGCTCTCTCCATGAATAGAGCCCACATCTTTATGAAATTAGCCCATATAGGCTTTTCAGAAGGTGATGCTCTGGGGTCATGTTTTAGGTGGTAACTTACAAAACCTAGACCTGACAAAGCCCTTTCCTCACAGACATTACGACTGAAGGACAAAGCCTCTGCTGGTGAGGAAATCTTCAGATGTAACAGAGTACAGCCCTCTTGACCAGAAAACTGAACAGAAAAGAAAAACGGGTTTTTGCTCTTTATAGTATTCCAAAGGGACCTGACGCAGGTGTTGTCAGTAACAACAGTTTGGCCTGGATGGAGGCACTGGGGGGGTGGGGGAGCAGGGGCACAGCTTCTCCCTTCTTCCCCCAGTCAAGCAATGGTCACCAACACACTAAAACACATCAGTTAAAGAAGGAAGAAACCAGTCGAAGTTTCTGTCTATTCTATTTCTTGAAAACAAAACCAGTCAAAGTTGGGAAAACAACAAATTCATTAGTCTAGTTAGGATGAAAGAGTCCCCACAGCCCACAATTAGTGAAGAGACAGTGTTTCTCAATCTTTGGTAATATACAGTTATCTGTTAAGGAAACGTCCCCTAAGGAGGTGCAGGGCTGACACATTAGTTTGCCACAATTTTGCTTCCGTGCTTACAATATGATAGAACTATGAATGGTATATTTATCCTCAGAGTTTCCAATAACTATAATTCCAAAACTGATTCACAACATTAAATAAAAGCAAGACCATAAAACCAACTACATTCAAGTTAATGATCTTAGTGAAACGGTTAATGTTATTTTGCAGAAACAAGAAAGCTACCTTCCATGTGAATATTCTACTAACTGATCTGGCCCAGGTTCTTTTCAGCCAGCATTCTTCATAGTATTTTTGGTGTGTAATGACTCATTCCACTGCAACTTTTCTCTGTTGAAATTACTATGAAATTGTAGGGTTCCATGATGAATTTGGGCCTTTATCTGGTCCTAATACATTACTTACCAGTTTGTTCTACTTCATTTCTTGTCAGCCTTCAACCACTGAAGTATTACAAACTGGTGTTGATGTAACAGTAACTGCACCCAATGCGGTGTGAAATCTCACGGTAGTACTTGGTTATAAGGTCGTTATTTACATGACCCACTAGGGGCCACATCAAAACTTATAAATACAGAATTTCTTGGATTCCAGGAATATAACCACAAGTTATAATTTCAATACCAATCTTTTGGATGAGTTAAAAAAAAATACGCATACATGCACAATTCAGTGCCTTTGTTTCGCAGAAAGTTTTTGATGAAAAAAGAGTTTCTTGATCAAATGTGTTTGGGAGCACTAGGTTACATAAGATTTAAGAGAAGTTCTTAGAACTTTTAGTATCTACACAGGCATTGTGAATATCCTGAGTATCAAAACAATATGAAGCAGTTCTCACCATTAATCTTACCCTGCCTTCCTTCCCTCCCTCCCTCCCTCCTTTTCTTTCTCCCTTCCTCCCTCCCTCCTTTCCTTCCTTCCTTCCTTCCTTCCTTCCTTCCTTCCTTCCTTCCTTCCGGCAAAAAGACTCTAAGATGGCCCCCTAATGATGACTGCCCCCTGGAATTCATGGGTTTGCATAATTTGCTTTCCTCAAGTGTGGGCGGGGCCTTGAATTTGCCTCTAAGCAACAGAATATGGACAAAGTGATGGGATGTCACTTCTGTGACTGCATTGCATGAGAATGCAACTTCTATCCTGCTAGCAGACTCAGTTTATTGCCTTCTCCACTTGCAGTTTGATGAGGCATGTGGCTGCATTAGACAGACTCACGTGGCAAGGAATGAGGCAACCCCCCAGTCAACAATCAACTAGGAACTGCACACCTCCATCCACTAAGACTTTCAGAACCAAATTCTATCATCTGAGCTTGGAAGATCATTCCCTAGTCAAGCCTTAAAGAGACCCCAGCCCTGATCAAACTACTTGACAGACCCTATGACAGACCCTGAAGCAAGGGACCCAACTAGGCTATCCCCATATTCCTGACCTCAGAAACGGTGGGAACTATGGCATAGTTAATGCATGTTATTGTAAGCTGCTACATTTGTGTTATTTTTTTGTAGCAATAAAAAAACAGTAGACCCCCCACACTCCCCGGCAGAACCTCTTAACATAAAACACAGGTTGTTTGAGAAAGGCTGCTCCAATCTCTACAGCTGATTAACATTTGTTGCCAAATTGAGGCAGTTTCTCAAATATCTGGGAAAGTAAACTGGATATTCCACTCCCATTTAGAAATGTAAAAGAGATGTTCTGTCAACAAGCAAGACAAGATACTTGTAGGTTTGCTGAAAAGCATTTTCTGATATAAAACCCAAATAAAAATGGATGACTGAATACGGGTTTAGTGAGCTCAGTTGCTTTGTACTTTGTCCTATTTTTTTTTCCTTTTCTATGCTGAGAGTGTATTACTTTAAATATAATTACCTTATTTTCAAATATGGCTTATTTTCAAATATGGCAAATATAGTTACTAAAACTAAAACATTTAGAAAAATGTCCACCATTATCAAGTGCTCTATAAGTATTTGGTATAATTATGTTGATTATTATAGTATTATCATCAAATATGCCTGGTATATTGTGTTATGTTTTGACTGAGGCATCTTAATAAGCATAAAAGAGTATATTTTAAAAAGTGCTACTGGGATATCGACAATTCCCCCAGTCCTGCCACATGGAACACACAAAAATCAGATGAAGAGACAAAATGCAGCATGGAGTCTTAACTCCCTACACACCAATAGGTTCAGGCAGAATCTGTTCTGGATATCTGCTTTTCATGTAGTTAACAGAATCACCACTAAGCAGAGAGTTTTATACAGAGCTTTCCTACACATGCATGTAACAGAAAAACAACCAACTACCCAACTATTAACCAAAAGGAAAAAAAATAGGCAAAACAAACCCTGCTATCCAAAAATGCACATCTAGCAGCCTACAAATGACTAGTAGCACACCAGACAGAGGAAAACATTGAAATAAAAATAAAAATGTGGTCCAATAAGTTGTGGTTCCTGGGGCCTGATTTGATGGCTTCAGCCAACTCTTAACCACAGCTCAAGGAGATTTAGTTAAACAACTTAATTCTTCTCTCATTCATAAAGTATGTGCCTGGCTCTGACTCTCCGGTTGCAATAAAGAGGGATCGTCTAGGAAAATATTCCTTTGTGCTCACTGCCTGTGGCTCACATGGCAGGAAGAAGCATTTGACCATAAATATTACAACATCATACAAGTCACAACAGGGATGTGCTGAGTAACAAGCCCTTATATGAGCATAGCCCTTTACAGTTTACAAAAGACTTTTCACACTGGTCTTCTGCAAAAAGTTGCAAGGCTTCTTTCACACCCAAGGGTCATACAGCCCAGAGACACCAAGTCTTTAGTCATCCATCACAGCACAGCACATCAGACTAGTTGATCCTGGAAAGTGGGACTCCTGATTCCAAGTTCAGTGTTATTTCTACTATACTGACTGGGATTATTATGGAGCAAGACCTTTGGAGACTGGTATTGAAAGGAGAATGGGTAAGTGACAGATGGTTTTAGTGAGAGGAGAAGCACGTTCCATGGACATCACTCTGGGATGTCGTCCTGGGTCACTCCTGCAGTGTTTAAGAGCCATCCAGGGGCGCCTGGGTGGCGCAGTCGGTTAAGCGTCCGACTTCAGCCAGGTCACGATCTCGCGGTCCGTGAGTTCAAGCCCTGCGTCAGGCTCTGGGCTGATGGCTCAGAGCCTGGAGCCTGTTTCCGATTCTGTGTCTCCCTCTCTCTCTGCCCCTCCCCCGTTCATGCTCTGTCTCTCTCTGTCCCCCCCCCCAAAAAAAATAAATAAAGGTTGAAAAAAAATTCTTAAAAAAAAAATAATAAGAGCCATCCAGTTGGAATACTACTAAAAACTGTTAGGTAACCAGAGTAGATGATGATGGCTTTGTGGACGATGAGAAAAGCTGAAACGTATTCTACACGGTGAAGCATGCATCCTTTCTCGCCTCCCTGACATCTTTCAGCCAGACTAAGATATGTAAGTGTTTTCTGGTTGGAAACTTTGCCTCGCCTCTGTCTACCACTACCACTGATTTAGAAACTATTTAGATCTCCAGTGATTACACAGAAGGCTTTCCAGTGGTTTCCCAGAGAACATCGTAAGAAGCGGTAGCCCGTTCAACTAAGCAAATTCTAGGGAAAGGACAGAATTTGGTAGCCCAGCCAATCACGGTCTCTCTCCATCCTGTACAGTCTCCCGCTCTACTCTTTATACAAGCCTTCCTAGTCAGGTTCTGGACATCAGAGTCCCTGGTAGCCAGAAAAAAAATGCTTTGAAGTTTGGCAACTATCCTGGAGGTTCCCAAACATCCACAGAAAAGTGCTGGCTTATTGGCATGTACTTCCTGGGTGATTTCTCAGCTTAAAAAGCAATGTGAACTCTGGCTGACCATGAAATTCTCTGGCATTTGTAAAACAGCTCGGGCTTTGTGGCTGCAAACTGAGGTCCAGGTCAGATTAGATGAGCATATTATCCTGTTTACTGCCTCAAACTGACTTGGAAGCTACGGAAGGAAAGGGCTGGGAAATATGAGAGCTAGAGAGAGCCAGAAATTTTCAAATCAGCTAGAGGAATGTGCTGACATACTCTCTGGTTGGGGAAAGGAGAACTGTACTTCTCAATGCAGGTTTTTAAAGCCTTCTTATCGTGCATGCATTTAATCAATAAAGGGTACACTTTGGATATCTAGACACTTCTATGTTCCATCTCCAGGTAAGGAAGAGAAAATGGGCTTTGGATTCAAATGCCTGGGTTCAAATGCCTCCTCAACCTGTTAAGAGCTGTTGAGACACCAGGCGAGTCACTGTATCTCTGTGAGCCTCACTTTTCTTGCCTGTGAAGTGAGGACACTTGTCTCACATGAGATGCTTTCAGTATTCAAACAAACGGTGGGTAAATTTGCTTGAAAAATTCTAAAATAGATAGCTATCCTAATAATTGTTAAGGATCACAACTGAGTACCACCACTGGGGCCAATAACTTATTATTATAACAGTGTTTAGCTCCATTTATAAACTACTTTCGACAACACTCTATATATGTTTGCACTAATTTTGAACTGATATAAGTAGGCATATGATGTTCTGCTCTATCTCTGTGCCTTTGTTCCACTTGTTTTATCCAGCAGAACGGCCCCCTCCACACCTCTGTCAATTCACTAGAATCTACTTATCACTCAGAGCCCTGCTCAGGCATATGTGCCTCAGGCATCTTAGGTTAACTCTTGTATATCCATATGACCTGCCTCTTCAAGTTCCCCTGATGCAGTCTATTCTGCACTATCTAGCACTCACTCCCTGCACAACAGAAGGAAGCCCTGGGAACAGTCCAAGCCTCAGGTACTTAACCGAGGGTCCCAATGATCATTCAATCCCTGCCCAGCTCACGGGATTCCTGTGGGAAACAGATGAGGGAGTGACCTTGGAAACATTTATATTGAAAACCAAAGGCAATGATATACAAATCTGAGACAGTCTTGTTTTTAAGGCTTGCTTTCAGAAGTTTATAAATGTCCTAGCTTAGTCCTAACTCGTTACTTTCCAGAGAAAGTGGGCTCTTCCTTAATTTTAGTAAGAACTAGCCAAGTCTCATCTCCTTTCCCTCCTGCTGTAAGTAAAAGTGCACAGATACTTACCCTCTCTTAAGTCTCGATCTATCTTGGGTGATGATTTTTTCCCCATTGACAATCCATGAACTTCTGCCCCCTCCACGTTCACTCCTGAAGGGACTCTGCCGTTAAAAGCAGTTGGAATTGAATTTCTCACTGCATAAAGATGCTCAAAGACAAAAGCCACCTTACTCAGGTAGTCTGTGACTCCATATTGTGTATTTTTGTTTTGCACAAGTCCACCTGTTTTTCAGGATCAAATTAACTGCCACTGCCTCCATGAAGACCTCTATTTCCTCAAAGACTGTGCTCTATTTCACTTCTCTAAATCTCCTTAGCACCTTTTTTTTTTTTTTTTTACAGTTAATTGTATCCATAACTTTATCCCCTTGGGATTAGACATTAAGTCTCAACAGAGAGAAAAGAATTATTGTGTGAATCTTTGTAATGTTCAGAGTGTTTTATTTTTGTCTGGAGCAGAGTGCATCACTGAACAATGACTGAATAGAAATAAACCAAGACCTAGTGTAGTGATTCTCGACTATTCCAAGAAAGAAGACACAAGTTTTAAACTTGGCAAACATCCAGATCATAGCAATGATGTCCTTTCAATATCCACGGATTGAATAAACCCAAATACGCAGGTGCACTCTTAGGTATCTTCTGATAATTTTAGGCCACCCAGAGGTTGAGGCCTTGAAGCCTAGTGAAAGACCACAGAATTTTGAATAGGAAGATCTCAATCTGCCAGTCCCTTGCAGTGACACTCTGAGAGAGTCCTTTGCCTTGTCAAAACCTCAGTTTCTGAATTTGAAAATGAATAGGATAGACTATGTCATCTCAAACACGTAACTCCAACGTTCTAGGATTCCTTGAACTGTTCATAACATATACATTGACTTTTCACTTCTATCATTTAGAAAAACGAGGTCCCTTCACTTCTGTTTAGATTAGCTCCACCTAATATTTTAGCTTGCAGTGAAACTCTTTGAGCTTCTTGCTTTCAAATGCAGTAAGACAATTCAGCATTAACAAGAAAAAAATTAAGCTCAATTCTGTTAATAAATTACAAATAGCATCCAATTTTCTCTGATTTAGAATCACAGAATATTTCGCCTTCAGGGATCACCTGCTCCAACCCCTTAAACTGGAGGAAAAACACAAGACTGGGAAGGAAGATAAACCACTCAAGGTCACACAGAAGTACAGGAAGAGCTGGGACCAGAAGGCCGAGGAACTAATTCTCAGTGTGGAATCTTTTAATTATGTATTTTTGCCTATTTCATAGAGACAAGGTCCTTATACTGAGTATGAATCTAAGTATTTCTCCTCATCAAAAATAAACAGATTGTGTTCTGAATGAAGAACTCACCGATTCTCGTCCTGTCGTCCTCCATATCGGATCCAATAATTCTGTTTTAAATTAAAAACAAAGAAACAAACATAAAAACCACTTCAGTAGCTTTATCACTAAAACATAACTCACAAAAATAAAATATACACTTAAAACACTCAAAAGACCTAAATCATTAGGAAACTTGCACACTGTATAAAGATCCAGTAAATAACTTAAACAGATTAATAAAAAAACAAAACAAAACAGCTAAAGTTGATGCTATTTTGGCAAAGACAATATGCTGCACAAATGGATTTTTAAAGCAGCATGGAATTAGCCTAAGCATTTATATTTTTTGTCCAAGAAATTATTTGGAATTTGGTGTCAGGAAGACAATTACATGATCATTTAGTCCAACTCCCTTATGTTTTTTGAACAAAACAAACACACAGAAATGTACAGCTTGATTAATCATCTGTGTAGGATCATAAAGTGACTTTTTCTGAAGTCTCTTGGGAGAATGAAATTTTAAGAAGATAGTAAATAGGGCTGGTTATAAGCATGTTAAAAACGTTTATTAGAGGGGTGCCTGGGTGGCGCAGTCGGTTAAGCGTCCGACTTCAGCCAGGTCACGATCTCACGGTCCGTGAGTTCGAGCCCCACGTCAGGCTCTGGGCTGATGGCTCAGAGCCTGGAGCCTGTTTCCGATTCTGTGTCTCCCTCTCTCTCTGCCCCTCCCCCGTTCATGCTCTGTCTCTCTCTGTCCCAAAAATAAATAAACGTTGGAAAAAAAAAATTAAAAAAAAAATGTTTATTAGAGGGGTGCCGGAGTGGCTCAGTCGGTTAAGTGCTGGGCTCTTGAAGTCGGTTCAGGTCATGATCTCATGGCTCCTGAGATCGAGTCCCATGTCAGGCTCTGCACTGACAGCGTGCAGAACCTGCTTGAGATTGTCTCTTCCTCTCTTTCCCTCTCGCTCTGCCCTTCTCCGACTTGTTCTTACTCTCTTACTCTCTCAAAATAAGAAAAATGTTTATTATATACCTTAAATTATCCTAATTTTTTTAATGTGCCAGTAAAAACTGACATAACAAAGACAGAAATGAAAAAAATATGTTACAAATAGGATATATTACTAATAGTGTTTAAAACAATTTTTTTTAATGTTTATTTATTTTTGAGACAATGCAAGAGACAGAGTGTGAGTGGGGGAGGGGCAGACAGAGGGGCACACAGAATCTGAAGTGGGCTCCAGGCTCTGAGCCGTCAGCACAGAGCCCATAATAGTGCTTTTTATAAACATATGATAATGCACATTATATAAAGAACTTATATGTAGTTAACCAACAGGTAAGCAAATAAAAAACAGGTATGCCCAGATAATTCAAATCAGAGGAAAAGTAATTAATCAGAATATGTGAAAAATTTATTTTTGCCGGTCATCAAAGGAATACAAGTTAAAACAACAATGATATACCATTTTGTACCTAAGAAATACGAATGATTTTAAAATGTTATTTCCCATTGCTGAGATGTTTGTAGTAAACTAGTACTTAAAAAAAATTGAAAGAGAGAGATAGAACACGAGAGGGAGAGAGAGGCAGAGGGAGAGAAAGAGAATGAGGGAGGGAGAGAGAGAGAAAGAGAGAGAGGGAGAATCTTAAGCAGGCTACATGTTCAGTGTGGAGCCCAACAAGGGGATTGATCCCACAACCCTGGGATCATGACCTGAGCCAAAATCAAGAGTCGATGCTCAACTGACTGAGCCACCTACGCACCACAGTAAACTGGTACTTTTATGAATTGCTAGGACCAATGAAGGTATGAGAAAACTCTCTTAGAAAAGCAATTTCAACAACTTTAAAACTTCTCATATCCTTTGATGGCAGAATAATCCCACTCCTGGGAATTTATTCATAGTTCAATACAGAGAAAATTGCTTATGAAACCTTAAATAGAAATCAGAACAGAGATCTCTCTGTGCCACAGTGCCGGTTCTGCAAAAAGCGTGTCTTCACATGCAGAATGACCGGAAGCGAACACGGACAAGTGGAGGAAAGTCAGCACAATGAATAGTACAATGGAGATCGATTTTGTTCTTCAGCAGGGATTGAAGTCTTTTAATGGTTAAAATGTATAAGAGAAATACAAAATGTTGCATCCAGAGTTCAATAAATAAAACCATCAGGTACAAAACACTTCTCCCCAGAAAAGTTTGCTTTTGACTTTGAGTCTCAGTGCTATGGAGATCTATTAAAGTCTTTTAACATTCAGCATACACATTGAATAAACATCCCCCCCAACTCCCTGGGTTTTGTTAATGTAAGGCAAGAGATTAGAATTTTCAGTAATTGAAGCTGGGAAATAAAATCATAAATAAGAAGTCCATCAAATAGTTCTCTAAAGGAAACATTTTCTTTTTCCTCTTTGCTCTTACTGGCTCTGTGTATGAAAATCCCAGACCCTCTGCAGCTGATTTTATTAGTTCCGATTCCAGTTTATGACGCTTCACGAACATTGCCAAATCCTAGAGGGAAAAAAAAATGAAAGAAAAGTTTATATTTAAATAACAGTTAAGAAATATGATAAATGTTCAAGTGGAAATATTTTTCATTAGACAGTGACATATGAGCTAAAAAAATATGCACAGCTACAAAAAAAAAAGTCTCCATCTCAACAGATTTTCACAAGCTATCACATATGAGAAAAATATGCTCCTGGCATTAATAAGCAAAGTACAAAAGAACTGGATTCTACAACACTTACTGAATTGCTAGATAGCTTTAAGAGCGGTGCTACATTTTTACCAGTTCTGCCCAGTGCCTCTCACAGAATGCAGTTTCCTCTCAGGACATTGGTCTCACCTCTCTGGCCTCAATGGATGCTGGGTCACTGCTGTCATCTAGCAGGCTCTCATAGTAATCCACATTGTCTAGTACATCCTCATCATCCGGATGGAGGAGAAGATAAGCTTTAGCACACTCCAAGGCTTTCACGTATTCGCCAACTGAAACGCCAGAGAGCTGCAGCATTAGAGTTAGCCTACGTCCATCTAGAGGATTTTTTTTAATATTTTTTTCAACATTTATTTATTTTTGGGACAGAGAGAGACAGAGCATGAACGGGGGAGGGGCAGAGAGAGAGGGAGACACAGAATCGGAAACAGGCTCCAGGCTCTGAGCCATCAGCCCAGAGCCCGACGCGGGGCTCGAACTCACGGACCGTGAGATCGTGACCTGGCTGAAGTTGGACGCCCAACCGACTGCGCCACCCAGGCGCCCCATCTAGAGGATTTTTAAGAAATCTAGAAACTGCTAGAGGTCAGCATTCAACATGAATAAGAGGGAAGACAAGGTAAGGCTGGAGAGCACACACAAAAATAGTCACCAATTAAAACAGATTCTCAAATACAGAGAACAAACTGATGGTTGTCAGAGGGGGGGGTGAGGAGGGGGATGGGAGGAACAAATAAAGAGGATTAAAAGGTACAAACTTCCAGGTATATGATAAATAAATCACAGACTTGAAACGTACAACACAGCAAATACAGTCAATAAGATTGTAATAATGTTGTTTGGTGACAGATGGTGACTACACTTATCCTGATGAGCCCTGAGTAATGCACAGAATCGTTGTATGCCTGAAACTAATGTAACACCATATGTTAATTATATTTCAAAAAAAAAATAGCCACAGACAAAAGGAAAGACATGATTTCAGGTGTTTAAAAGGTACTATCTTTGGTCTGCTTTGGTGCTAGATGTTTTGCATCAATTATTAAAAGTTTCCACCTTAAGATGTTTGCTACAACTTATATCATTTAATAGAGATAAACAGAGCAGAATTTTTGGGAGTTAATTCTGTGTTTGTACTGAGTTTGACAACATGATATCTAAAACCAATTTCAGCAACCACAAGTCTATTGATTGCTTTTAAACATAAGGAAAGATGCTCAGTCTCTCTTTCTCAATTAGATACATAGAAATTAAAACTAATTTGAGATAAAAAAAAAAATTTCACCTAATGGATTGGTGAAATATCTAAAATTTCCCCAGTATATTCTATTGATGGGCAATGAAAAATGTACTCCATATGGAAGAAAATGTGGCAACATCTATCAAAATTTTAAATGAATAAACCATTCAACACAGCAATTATAGTACTAGAAATTTGTCCTATATATATATATTTATGTGTGAATGTGAAATAACTTACATAAAATGTTATTCATTTGATCCTTGATTGAAATAGAAAGCTGTAACAAACAACACAATGCCCATGAATAAGGAGACACATAAAATAAATTATAGGACAATGATATGCTGCTATAAAGAAAAATGAGTGAGGAAGATCTCCATGTACTGACACAATTAGGTCAAACCATATAATATTGCCAAAATTTGACCATTTTTGACTTAAGCAAATGGCAATTTCATAGGCCCAAGTTACTAAAAAGCTTTAAAATCTGGTGTGTATATATATATATATGTGTGTATATATATATATATATATATATATATATATATACATTTTTTTTAAATTTTATGTTTAAATATCTCTACAGCCAATGTAGAGGGCTCAGACCTACAACCCCAAGATCAAGAGTCACATGTTCCACTGACTGAGCCGGCCAGACACCACCAATATATATTATTCAGTGAAGAAAACATCATAAATAACAGTATAAATAATGTGCTACCTTCTATGTATAAGAGGGGGAAATAAGTTGGTGTGTGTGTGTGTGTGTGTGTGTGTGTGTGTGTGTGTGTGTATTTCAAAGAGATAAATCAGAAACTGGGTCGTAGGGCATGAAACTGGGTTGCAGGAAAAAGGAAGAGAAGGAGGCTTTTATGATATTTAGTCTTTGGACCTATGAATATATGACTTTTTTTAAGTTTATTTATTTATTTTGAGAGAAGTGCAAGTGGGGGAGGGTCAGAGAGAATCCGAGCAGGCTCCACACAGTCAGAGCAGGGCCCAATGCAGGGCCTGATCTCAAGAACTGTGAGATCATGACTTGCGAGGAAATCAAGAGTTGGACGCTTAACTGACTGAGCCACCCAGGCGCTCCAATATATGATCTTTTAAAATTAAGTAGAAAAATTCAATTTAAAAATCATGTAAAGTGTCAGCCTAGTATAACTTGCAGGGCATTATCACAGCATTTGCCCACTTGTGGTTTCACCTGCTCTCATTGGCCTGAGCTGCAGTGATGTGAGTTGAGAGCAAAAACACATTAATCCCCACTGCCTCAATGGTAAACTGAGAAATACAGAAGAAAATGCAATATCTGTAATGATGAGCAACACCCCTCCCTCAAAGGTCTTCAGGATAGTCCATGCTTTACCTCGATAGTAGGCAAACTGTAGATAGTCATAATGCAGGGGAAGAAAGTTCTCAATTGGTGAGAGGCGGCCAGGGCGGGTGGCAAGCTCCCTGACGCATTCGTGCTGACAAACCAGCACCTGCATATAGTGATCTGGAAGACAAGAGTAAGAGGTGGGTCCCTCCTGTCTGCCAGAGTGTCCAGACTTCAAGGTCAGAGCCACAGTTAATGTAGGGCATTCCTCACTTCACCACACTGCTAGAGTGATCTCATTATTATCTTCATTTTATGAGCAGAAATCGTTTTCACCAAGGAAGTAAGTGACTTGCCAAGGCCTCCTGATCAGTGATCACTAAAGTAACTAATAGTAGATTCCAAATCTTCTGGACCCTGATCTTTTCTCTGTACTGCACTCTCCCCTTCCATGTATCTTTTTTCTACATCTCCTGAGAGTGACACAGGCCATCTCACCCCACCCATGCCCTGCTGCTGACGTATCTTTCCTGTTTAATAACTCTGAGGCCTCTCTTTGTATACTGGGTGGCCTGAAGTGTTCTGGGTGGAGATCGGATGTTCAGATCCTGGTCACGCTAAGGAACAGTTGAGAGGAAGTAATTGCCACACAGTTTGTGTACAGAAGAGAAGCAAAGATGCTTTTTCTCCTTAACATTTCCAAGAACTTTTCCTAAAGGGGAAATAGAATATATATATATATATATATATATATATATATATATATATAATTTACATCTATTAGTCAGGAACCTATTCCACTCACTTACAAAAGGCTCTATCACTTGAACATTGGAAATTCTAATACTATAGGGACTGGTAAAATAGGATAAGGAGGAAAACTAAAGAATTTGGATGCACACTCTGACTCTTTGTTCCCCTTTATTTGCTCCCATCCTTCTCACTTACAAATAGGATTCTCCAGTGTAGAGGTTGTCACACTCCCTCTAGCTCTGGGCTCTATCTCATCCAAGCATGAGCTGAGGAAACACAAGTGGCTAATGTCCCAGAGAAGCAAACATTTCCTACATTTTGCCCCAATTATTTTTGCAATGAAGATGGAGACAATCTTTTCCAGATAGAAGAGAGTTTATTCATGCTTGTGCAGAGCAGATTCTCATGAGAATGACGATAAAACCTTCTGACATTATGACTTTATATTTTATTACCACAAATATCTCCTTTCAAAAAGGTTCTCTGTTGGGTGGAGTTTGGCTTGTATCTTGATGACTTGAAGAGGGACCTCAGAACACAACAAAAAGGGTGTTTTCTGGTCTGTAGGAAAATGCACCAGTTTTTGCACAGTCTGGCTAACTCAACCCAACGTGGCACAGCAAACAGAATCCCTACAGCCCACTGGTTCTTAACTACAGTTGGAGTCTGGGAGGGAAAGAATGAGTTCTATTTGTTTAGCATCTTATAAATAAATAGCTACATAAAAATCCAATAAATAGTTGTTTTATTTCTTAGGAAAACAACAAACAACTGTTTTGTTCTTAGTTACTTGGCCATTGGCATGTCTCTTACCTTTTAATACCCACTCCTCCTAATTCCAAATGACAAGCAAAAGGGAGAGGTGGAAAACACACCCAACAAGAACGCCAAATCTGAATGGAGGTATTTTTCAATGTAAGATATAAATAGCAACAAAATGAGAGTGACGCAAGGATATTCTTTCGAGTTTCAACAAGCACAGTCATAAACAACTGCATTGAGAAGCCATTTGTATTTTTCTCCAATTTTTAAAGTTCTTCTAACTCTAAAAATTCAAATATTCTGACTTCCTAAATACATTCTGTATTTTAAAAGCCAGTTTCAGTCTTAATTTAGAACAGTTTTGAAGCAGACAAGAATTTACATACAGCTATGCTGTATTTTATTAGTTGTATTTCTTTTCTCCTTTTTATATCACATGTTATTATACAATTATTATGTTTTAATAAGTTTGAGACCTAAGTCACTTGTGTGGGAATACTTTTTAAAATTTCCTTCTCATAATAAATTGGATATGCATTGAATTTCCTAAAAGACTTACCATATTTCTGTAAGATACAATATTTGATTGAGTTTTAGGAACCATGCCTTTTTAAATCACTTGTCTTTACTGGAAGTGGGGGTAATGTTGGTGATAGGTGCAGTAAGCATTAAGAGCCTACATTAGGAGATCTCTATTTTTTTCCAGCAACCAACATATTATGATGACCTCGAGCAAATCATTAAATGTGTTTCTGTAAGTATCAGTTAGTTAATTTTCCTAAATCAGATGTAGGACATTTGTGAGACCTCTTCAGTAGCTATTAATGGAGGCAGGTGTAGAGGAGATTGTGGGGGTGGAGACAGGATACATATCCTCCTTACACTACTATAATAAACTATAATAAAGGAAAAGGATTTCCAAATAAAAGATTAAGTGCAAACAAATACTCAACAATTGAAATGTGAAACACATATAAAACTGACATTCAAATGAACAGTGCTCACAAAAATGTAGGCAGATGACTCTGCCAGAGGCCTAGCAAAACAAAACCTATGGGGAAAAAAATCCTGAATAATTCAGATATTTTTACTGATTTTAGGTGAATTGAATTGGGTTTTGAGTAACTGATAATGAGGCAAAGAGTTCATCCAACAAATTGATTTCCAGTGTACTTTTTTTTCTTTCGCTTTTTTTAATGTTTACTTATTTTTGAGAGAGAGAAAGACAGAGAGCGCACAAGTGTGGAGGGCAGAGAGAGAGGGAGACAGAATCTGAAGCAGACTCCAGGGTCTGGGCTGTCAGCACAGAGCTAGATACAGGGCTTGAACTCAGGAATCAGGAGATCACAAACCTGAGCTGAAGTCAGACGCTTAACCAACTGAGCCACCCAGGCACCCCGATTTTCAGTCTACTTCTTAATCTGAATTTTAAAAGATGTTTCCTAAATGTCCCTCTCAAAGACCTTAACAACTTATGACCTACATGTTCAAAACATAGAGTATGAATAACCCTTTTAATCTGCACTGTGAAGATGGAAAGGCCATTTCCTTCTTTTCTCCCTCCCTTCCTTTTTCCCTCCCTTCCTTCCTTCCCTCCCTCCCTCCCTCCCTCCCTCCCTCTCTCCTTCCTTCCTTCCTTCCTTCCTTCCTTCCTTCCTTCCTTCCTTCCCTCCTTCCCCTCTTTTTTCCTTCCACTCATTGTTTTAAAAATATTTACTAAGCACCTACTATCTGCCAGTCAGTATACTTAGGTGCTGAGGACAAAGCAATTAACAATACAGAACATTAGGCAAGTAATAGAGGAAAACAACAAGTTTTAAAGTCTGTGAGTGAAAATGAACCTAGGAGTGGATCAAAGACAGAAAAAGAGAAAGGATGAAAATATACACAAGTGCACAACAATAAGGATGAATGTCCTTATTAAAGGTTTCAGATTTTATTTCAAGTACAATGGGAGTCTTTGGCAGGGGGGTTCTGTGAACATACTTTCATTTTTTTTTTTAATTTTTTTTTTCAACGTTTATTTATTTTTGGGACAGAGAGAGACAGAGCATGAACGGGGGAGGGGCAGAGAGAGAGGGAGACACAGAATCGGAAACACGCTCCAGGCTCTGAGCCATCAGCCCAGAGCCTGATGCGGGCCTCGAACTCACGGACCGTGAGATCGTGACCCTGCCAAAGTCGGACGCTTAACCGACTGCGCCACCCAGGCGCCCCTATACTTTCATTTTTTAAGAAGACTGTTCCGTCTGCCTACAGAGTAAAACCTCATCAGGACATGAGGGCCAGAAAGGAGGCTATCACAGTGGCTTTGTTAAAACATACTGTTGATTTGAACCAGAGTGGTAACAAAAGGGGTGGAGAGAATTAGGGAATCTTACATTCTATTAGGAGGTAGTATAGTTTAGTAACTATGCTAGCAATCATAGTTTGGTAACAAATCAGAAGAGAATAACAATTAAGGGAAATGTTGGATTGGAAGGTAACATTTGGGATTTGGTTTGAACTCCTTAGGTGAGTGGTACTTTTCGTGGAGACCGAAAACCGTTGGCACTTAGGGAGAACAGACTCACTTCCATAATTTGCCTTTCTACAAGTATTGGTGAAGTGGAGCATTGTTTTTTATATATTTATAACTTGGAACACAATATGCACTCAACAGATATTTGTTAAACACGTATTATTGAATAAGTTATCCTTTGCCCATTTTTCAATTATGTAGACCTAAAACATATGAGGTCTAGAATGAGATAAGCCTAGGTTTGATTCCCAACTTCACTTTTTTTTGTTGTTAACGTTTATTTATTTATTTTGAGAGAGAGAGAGAGAAAGGGAGAGAGAGAGAGCATGCACAAGCAAGGGAGAGGCAGAGAGAGAGAGAGAGAGAGAGAGAGAGAGAGAGAGAGAGAATCCCAAGCAGGCTCCATATTGTCAGTGCAGAGCCTGACTTGGGGCTTGATCCCATGAACCATGAGATCATGACCTGAGCAGAAATCAAGGTCAGACGTTTAGCCCGCTGAACCACCCACTGAACCCAGCCACCCCAGATTTCTAGCTTCACCCTAATCACATTGCTATGAGGTATAAATTCCTCAGACAACTACAAGAAGTTGTTTAGAGGATTAAAAGATATATAAATATGTAAAATGCTTTCTACATTGTAACTGCTATATAAATGTTGCTTATTATTATGACTATCAATAAATCAGAAATAAATTACCACTACTAATAATAATTTACAGGTTCTACTCAAATATTATGAATATTAACTATTTGCCTCTAAATATTTTGCAACTTTTTCCCCTTGTCATTTGTAATTCAGCTTAATTTATTGTATCTCTTGTATTATAAATCTTATGTAAAGTCTGTCTTTTCATATTTCTTGTCTTTTGTCATGCTGAGAAGTGGTTTTCTTCTCCTTCCATTATAAAAATATTCTTTCGCATTTTGTTCAAATAGCTTTATTTTCATACTTACATTAACATAAATAGAATTTATTTTTGTGTTTTTGCATATGCTTCCCACCGTAAATGGTTAACTAGCCAATCTCCCCAATTATAATTCATATTACCTATTTTAAAAGCCACTTGGTAATATATTAAATTTTCATATATAATGAAATGCTCTTTTAATTAATTGAAGAAAACTACACAAAAGTATTCACTAATACACTGCTTACAATAATGAAAACCTTCAACGTCCTTAATATTCATCAGTAAGTGAACTAGTCAATTACGCTTTCCGCATATATTGGAACATTAAACAACCATTAAATACAATAAGGTAGATCTACATGTACTTACATGAGAAGAAGTCCACCTACATTGTTAAGCATAAAATAAAACAAAAAAAAACAAATATGCTGAAAATCAGTACCCATAGTATTGTCTTATTTTTATAAAAAATGAACTAATAATTATCGATAAATACATAAACATTTACATATGCATCTGAAAAAGTTTGGGACCACAGTCAACAACATTTAAACTAGGTAGATTTATTTATTGGAGATAGGATGGGCTAAATATATCTTCCATTTTTTGCAACATATACTTCTGTATTATTAGAATAGTTTACAGATTGCATGTAGTATTTCTATAATCAGGAAATAAATAAAGGGAAAAGTAAGCTTTACCTGCAATGGCTTCATAGAGGCCAGCTTTGTACCCTAAGTACTCATACTCTTCGAATCTCTGAGGCCCCTCACACAGGGCTCTGCACTCCATATCTTCACTGAAATATTCTCTTAAAGCTTGTTCAAAGTACTTGATAGCTAGCTCAAAGTCATCAGCCTCATAATGTTTAACTCCTGCACTGTAACTCTCCTGCAAAGAAGCAGAAAAATATTGGGGTGCTTGAATTTAGCAGGATTTAGACAGATTCAGGATCATTTGGGCAGGGGGCACTGCGCTCTTGTGCTGTGGAAGAATAATGAAGGGTTGTACTGGAAGACAAAAGGTAACTTCCGTGGCTTCAAGTAATTGTAAATGAGATGGGAGTTACCAGCAAGCTGAATGCTGTGGCTCCAATTTCATATTCTTCCTGAGCACGTGCAAGACAATATTTTCTAACCCCACCTGCATGTAGCTATGGCCATGCACCAAAGGCCAGGGAGATTGATGTGGGTGGCTGTGACGCATCCACTTTCCAGGGCTGGACCAATTTAATAATAATAATAATGATGATGATGATGATGGTGGTGATAATAGGCTTCTGAAAATCGTCTTCTCTTACTCTATTCTTCAATTATCTTGGAGGTCACATGTTGAGAATGGTGACATCTCCGGTTGAAAAAAAAAAGCCTTCAACTTACTGTGATTTTAAGTAAGCTTTCATTTAAATGAATAATTACATAGCTTTAAAATAATCAGAATTTTAAAAGTATAGGTATGATGGAAAAGCACCTGGACTGGGAGCTGGGAAACCACAGTATGACCTAAACAATTCACACTGGCTTCAACTCCCATATGTAAAATCAAAGGGTGGTGGGGGCACTGACGTTCAGAGAGGGTGACAGATGTTTATATCACATTCTACTTTTCATCATATCTTACTTATTTTCTAAAGGTATTTTCATTTTCTCTCAATTTTTTCAGCCCTGATAATGACAATATTTCATCTGAGAACTCTGAAAGTATAAAACTATCACTGTATTGGAAACCGAGACTCAACCTGAAACCCCCATGCACAGGAATCTGCTTTGAGTCAAATGAAACAGGAGCACCTTCTGATTAGGGCAATGGTCCCCAGCGCTCACCAGATGTGGTTTGGCTTCTCGGTCTACCAACTGGAGTACTTCAACACCGGCCATTGTTCTATAATTCTCGATGTTCTGCTGCATTTCCATGTGCTCAGGGTTGGCCATAAAAAACGTGTGGGCTGCTTCCACTGCCTTTTCCAGCTGGTTAAGCTACAGAGGGGAAAAAAAAAGAAAAGAACCAAATGAAGACAAACATTTCTAACCCAGCTTGGTACTAGCCCAAGGACTAACAGCTAAAGTGGCAGGGCCAGGTTCTAGTTCATATTCACTATACACAACCCCCATACTGACAAGTGAGAGGGTAACAAACAGGGATCCTAAAATGGTATGTGGAAATCTGGGCTTTGGTGAAAATTGATACACATGCTCTATTCTAAGTTCATTCTTTTCCTGCTCTTTGCTGAGCCATCTGCATTTTCAGGGAAATTGAATCTTTATGCTTCTGTTTGTTTCATGATTGATCAAAACAGAAAGCTGCCAGGGCGCCTGGATGGCTCAGTCAGTTGAACATCTGACTTCAGCTCAGGTCATGATCTCACGGTTTTTGAGTTTGAGCCCCGCGTAGGGCTCTGTGGTGACAGGTCAGAACCTAGAATCTGCCTTGATTCTGTGTCTCCGTCTCTCTCTGCCCCTCCCCCATTCATACTCTGTCTCTCTCTGTTTCAAAAATAAATAAAAACGTTAAAAAAAAAACACACACAGAAAGCTGCCAGTGTGGTGCCACCTCTAATTCATATTTTTGACATTTTTATCTTGTATTTTTCTCTTCTTTTCTTTTTGTTCCTTTTGCCTTTCATCCTGACAATGGGAGTATAAACAAACCTATGACTTTCCAGAGGATGGGAATGCATATACCTCTCACTCCATCACATTTGTTATCCTGCTCTAGAATGTGAAGAATACAAAACTAAGAGTAGTAGAAACCAATGCATAAGAAATGTTGAATACAGCACATAAAACTTTCTACCACACTCCTTTTTGATTGAAATATTTCATTCCAGACATATAACTTTGATTCTCATTAATATAAAAGAAGAATTTTTAATAACCACTCCACAGACACCACAAAATCCTCTCCTAAACCACACAATACATTGCTCTCCATGAAACGCAATGATGCATTTTTTTCCAAGAAAATAGGATTAAATTTACTCAACCTGAGACATTTTGCCCTATGCTCTGGACACAGAGAATGTCTAGAGACAGATCTGTTTGTTCCATAACAGAAAAGTGAATATTCACATTAGCAGTCTTTTTCATGGCAAAATTCAAATTATGTTTGATCTGTTTTGGAGTATGGTGACATGAAAATGCATTGTTATTAAAAAGTACACAAAAAAATCACAGAACAACATATAAGATTCAATTGAGTCTGCTTTTGACAGTCTTGCTACACAGATATTACTAAAAAAGAAGTACTGAGTTCCCAAGTCCCCAGCTACTGCCGTTCCGTGATAGATAATCTTAGTCCTAACTACAGAAAACATACACTGCCTTATTTTAAGACCTAAGATCCTTAATTTTGTCTAATAATAGTAAAATCTCTTTTCCTCTTGAATGTGCCTACTCTTAGCTATTGGCCTTCCTTCCATCAAATCTGGTCTTGTCTGCTTTCCCTGTCCCCTTTACCTTTGTCCTCAATTCTGTACTCACAGAATGATTTCGCTTGTCACTAATTTGGGATGTGGTTTCTTTCTTAATTTACATTTTCTCAACTTCTCACATACCAACACAGATAAATATGAATTGTATGGACATCTTACACAGTGATGAGGATATAGATATAGAGGAAAAACAGTAGGTTCTAAATTGGGTGTGGCTACACTTACTGGTCAAGTAAACCTGGAAAAAGTCATTTTAAACATTTGTGCCTTAGTTCTCCTTTAAGACAAACAAAGTTCTCCTTTAAGACAAAAACCCCATACCACCATCTACTGCATAGGATTTTGGAAGGATTTAATTGTGTAATGTATATAAATGTGCTTCATAAATCACAAAAATCCTTAAAAAAAAAAAACAGGGGCGCGTGGGTGGCTCAGTCGGTTAAGCATCCGACTTTGGCTCAGGTCATGATCTCGCGGTCCGTGAGTTTGAGCCCCGCGTCAGGCTCTGTGCTGACAGCTCAGAGCCTGGAGCCTGTTTCAGATTCTGTGTCTCCCTCTCTCTCTGACCCTCCCCCGTTCATGCTGTCTCTCCCTGTCTCAAAAATAAATACACGTTTAAAAAAAATTAAAAAAAAAAAAAAGAAACACAAACCAATAACAGAGAGGGAGGCAAACCATAACAGACTCTTAAATACAGAGAACAAACTGAGAGTTGCTGGAGGGGAGGCGAGTGGGGGAATGGGCTAGATGGGTGATGTGATTAAGGAGGGCACTGGTTGGAATGAGCACTGGGTGTTATATATAAGTGATGAATCCCTGGGTTCGACTCCTGAAACCAATACAACACTGTATGTTAACTAACTTGAATTTAAATAAATAAATTTAAAACAAATATACATATTTTAAAACAAAAATTAAAAAAATAAATAAACCAAAAATACAATTTATAGATGATCTGTTTCAAAGATATAAATATGTATTCAATAATGATGGTATAATCTATAGCTCCCGCAGACACATAATTTACGAGAATATAGTAAGGTCTTTGTGGTTCGTGGAAACTGTCTTTAGTCAAGAGTCAAACTATAAATTATGAACAAAACAGATTAGCACTGACACACTCTGATTCTATATAGCACAAGCCATTAAAGTTGACAGAACATAAATAAATATTTATGATTTTTACTTTCCTACCTTCATCTTTGGCTCAGGCTATTCCACTGACTTAGAGAGTCTTCGTCCTTGGTCTTTTCTTACTGAAATCTAACAAATCCCATAAGGCCAAGCCTAAATCCTATCTTCTCTAAGAGATCCTTTCTCAACATTCCAGCAACAGGCAAGTACAACAATACCATCTTATCCCTATTCCTCTACAAGCACTTATCAGACTCTTCTGTGCTTTGCGCCTACCTGAGTATATTTGTTTTTTTCTGGTAGAGCTCTTTGAGAATAAGGGTCATATGACTTCTTTTTGTTTGTTTTTTTCCCACCTACTTTACATATAGAGGATGTCTATGACATGTTAAAAAAAAGAGGAAAAAAAGAACTTCTAACAAGTCAATCTTTTACACACACATCAAAAAGTGTATTACATGTGAGTGTGCTTCCTAAGCTCTACTGTATTAAAAGGATGTCAGTTTAATAACATTTCTGAAGTCATCATTCACACTGAGAGCTTCAATACTGATTAACAACACTGAATATGATTCAGTAGCTCTCAAAAACTGATGTTGACAAATTGGTTCTTTTTCTTAAATTTTGCCACATTGTTGTTGTTGTTTTTTCCTATTTGATGCTTTCCCCATTTATAAGCCAGTATTGAGCATAATACCATCTTCACCAATATAAATATTAAGAAGATCTGGGGCACCTGGGTGGCTCAGTCGGTTGAGCGTCCGACTTCAGCTCAGGTCATGATCTCATGGTCCATGAGTTCAAGCCCCTCATCGGGCTCTGTGCTGACAGCTCAGAGCCTGGAGCCTGCTTCAGATTCTGTGTCTCGCTCTCTCTGCCCGTCCCCTGCTCACGCTCTGTCTCTCTCTGTCTCAAAAATAAGTAAAACATTAAAAAAATTTATTTTTGAGACAGAGCATGAATGGGGATGGGGCAGAGAGAGAGGGAGACACAGAATCTGAAGCAGGCTCCAGGCTCTGAGCTGTCAGCACAGAGCCCGACGCAGGGCTTAAACTCACGAACTCATGAACTGTGAGATCATGACCTGGGCCAAAGTCGGACGCTCAACTGACTGAGCCACCCGGGCGCCCCTAAAAGAAAACTTTTAAAAAGACTTGATAACTTGAGGTTAAACCATAAAACTTATTCATGAACTGGCCATGACTTTTAAATCATTGTGAACCAGTTCAGGAAACTGGAATTGGCTTCCAAAGTCTATAAAACAAGTCATTATTTTAACTGGAAGCTTGATATCTTTGTACTCAATTTTAGAAATTAGATATACACATCTGAAATGGTAGGAAAAGTCCAAGTGAACATGTGTGTGCTGCACATAATGCTGTATTTTGGGATGAAGATTATTATAAGGCCTTGTAAGTACTAGGTTTCAACTAAGGCATGATCGTCGAAACAAAGAAAAAGCAAACTGCCCTTAAAGGCTCCACATTGGACCTCCTTTAAGACCAAAATAAAATAAGCCACAGGAGAGGGTAACTCTATACATTAGGAAGAAAAAAAAAAAAACCCTGCAGAATAAAGAGCAACTGAGGAAAGGGGAATGATCTGACAACAAGATGGTACTTTTCAGGGAGCTGACCGCCCCACTGAGATATGAGAAATTCTGGCCAGAAATGCATTCAGGACACACTGGGCCATTTCAACTCAGGCTGTGAAGTGAACATTTTCTCCTGCCAGCCCAGAAGCATGACTGTACGTGGCAGTCATTCTGTACGGAAAAAGAAATGAATGCTGATTAAATCAATGCCCTGCTGACATTCAGAAGTTACTCTGTCCACTGGTGAGTGAATGAAACTCTTTTGACTCACTAATGGTTTTCCATAGCTAGTAATAAAGAAGCATTTCAAAAGTACGCATTGACTATTTAGAAACCTTCAGTAGCTATCCATTGACCACAGAAGAGATTCCAGAAACTATGTACTATGACATTCAAAACCTCCAGGATTTGGCCCTAACTAAATTCCTAATATAACTTCCTCATCTCTGCCATATGTAAACTTTTCCCACCAAAGTTCTAGAGGAACTTCTAGATGTTTTATAATTTACCATCTTTCTATTCAAGAAAATACACAAAGGCAAAGCACTCCAGTCATTGACAAATTCTTCATTTCATTCATTCACTTATTCAGCAAATATATGTTTTGTATTGAATCAGTGCTAGATGCTGTGATAGTTGATGAGAGTATCTAACAGGGTCAAAACAAAGACTCTGCTTTCTACGTACTTACAGCCTCATACCAGGGGACAAGGCTAAAGTAAGTCATTAATGAACTTAATTTCACATTGTGCTGAATGCTATAAAGAAATAAATGAACAAACCATACTATAAGAGCTGCCTGGGGTTGGGATGGAAGCAGGACTCTATTAGATAAATTAGTCAAAGAAGGTCACTCTGCAATGGTATTTTTCAGCTGAGATCTAAATGTTGAGAAGCCAACCATGTGTAGAACAGGAGGAAGAACATTCCAGGCAAAAGGAAGTGAACTGAAAGGGCCCTTTTCTGGCAAAAGAAAGTTAAGTGGAAAAGGTATTGACATGTTTTTAAAGCAGAGCAAAGACTAAAGAGAGACACTGGAAGAACTGGAGAAAGAGAGATCATGGGAGAGTTTATTCAAAGTGCAATAGGGAACCATTAAATAATTTTAAACAATATCTGAAACACATTTTAATATAACAATTCAGACTGATGTGTGGAGAATAGATCTTTGGTAATGAGCAAGAGAACATGCCAGTAATTCAGGTGAGAGATAATGCCTTTACTTTTAAAATAAAAAGAGGACAAGCATGGGTCAGTGCCCTGTCTTTTCCCCTTCCATTCCTTTCTCTCCCTCTCCATTTTGCCTATTCTTTCTATAGTGATGTTTTTCAATTCAGACACATAGAACAAAGCAAACCATTCTAAACTTCCCAAACATAGTTTAGGGGTCATATGTAAGCTCCCTGTCTTCTGAATTAGGAGATATATGAAGCTCAAATAGTTTGAATATGAAATTTAGGACAGCTTGTAAGACATATGCAAGAAAGGCAATTCTAAAGCACATTTTAAAAATGTAAGAATACTGTACTTCTGAGATAGACTATTTAGAATCGCTTTCTATCTTCTGAAGCCTTTTTATGCAACCGGGATAAATCAGCAAGCCCAAAATAAGTAATTTCCATTCTTCTACTCAAACATTCATATTTCAATAAAGAAGGGAACTCTCTCTCTGCTTTCACCACCCTAACTTTGGGAATGCATCCAACATCATGCATTTCATTCTGATGAAGTGCTATATTTTTTGCCTTGGCTCTTAACTTAAATTTCACAATATAGCAACTTTAGAGAATTTTTAACCCACTAGGAGGTTTCTTACCGAACGACAAGCAAGTAAGTTGACACTGACGGCCTTTCTGTTTCTAGGTCACAGCAGAATTTTTAAATTTTAGTTAGCAGCAGAAACACACTGGCTGGAGGGAAAGGAAGTCACTCAATAATAGCATGCACATCATGCTAAACACTGAAAATTCATTGGCTAAAAGGCATAAACATCCTTTTACAAAACAATAAGATGTTTTGTTTTGTTTTGTTTTGTTTGTTTCATAATGGTGACACCGGACATTTTTGTAGCATTTGCTAATATCTCCAAATTTACCTCAAATTTTTGCCAACTCAAAGTTAATTTTGCTTTACAAAACCAACTAAGCAAACAAATAATTTTAAAAATTGAACATATTAAGAGAATAGTCTTAAAGATCCATTAAGTTTTGAAACAAAATTTGAAAGCATTTTTTTAAGTACTGGATTAAACTAAATCCTATGGATTATAGTATTTCAAATGTAAAGGCCAGGCTGTTTAATAAGAATTCAATTTTATTTTAGAAAATTCCTAAACATTTCCATATAATGTGGTCAGAATTTGAGAGATTCAAAAAATAGCTAGATGAAAAACCACTTTGGGGGCCCCTGGGTGGCTCAGTCAGTTGTCAGTTAAGCGTCTGACTTCTGCACAGGTCATGATCTCAAGGTTTATGGATTGGAGCCCCACACTGGGTTCTGTGCTGACAGCTCAAAGCCTGGAGCCTACTTCAGATTCTGTGTCTCCCTCTCTCTGCCCTTCCGCTGCTCATGCTCTCTCTCTCTCTCTCTCAAAATAAGTAAACATTAAAAAAAAAAAAAAGGAAACCACTTTTCATTATTTCACAGTTTCTGATGGTGTTACTATCCTTTATGTTGTTAATATAAAAATACCAATGTGTTGAACTATTTTTATACTTTAGTTTTTTATACTTCAGGAAGTAATTGCTTGCTTCTCTTGACAAATTTATAAAATTGATTTTACCGAGGCGCCTGGATGGCTCAGTCAGTTAAGCATCCGACTCTTGATTTCAGCTCAAGTCATCATCTCACTGTTCATGAGATCGAGCCCCATGTCAGGCTCTGCACTGAACACAGAGCCCACTTGGGATTCTCTTTCTCCCTCTCTCTCTGCCCCTCCCCTGCTCATGCACACATCCCCCCCCCCCCCCGCCTTTCTCAAAATAAGTAAACATTTAAAATGAAAATAAAATAAATTTTACCAGATATTGAAGACTGTATAATATAGTGCATTGCCCTTTTTGTTCTGACTACTAAGAAGCTCTGAGCTTAATTTTATTCTCATATACAGTAACTGTATTATAGTGGGTTTCTAGTATATTAGACTGAAACTGGTATACTTCCCTTTTATCTTTGATTTTTTTTTGTTTTTATTCCATTTCAAAAATCTAATGATATAAATAATTACCTTAGGTAATTCAAAGTCCTTTTGGACACAGGAGAGGTATAAAAGATAAGCCCCCATGGTAAGGGAAATTTCTAGTAATTACTTTCCTACATCTTAATGTAGAAAATTTAGAAATTTCTAGCTTTAAAAAATACATATTAATTCACAGGTTAGGTGTTCATGCTAATGTAGAAAATGAACTTATCTTTGCATTTACAGAATGTGAGTTTAAAATGTAGTCATGGTTATAAGTAAATATTTATAGCTTTCAAAATGCTATTTGGTAAGGATTAGATGGGAGATGGCGTTTCTAAAGAGTAACGTTTTCTCTGTGGAGTAAGTTGGAAAGGAAGAATATGCATTTTTAAAGCATTTTCTTTTGCCAAACTGCTTATATTCTTTCCTTCAATTACTTATGGTCCTGGGCCTGATTAATAGACTCCAGCTCTTTCTGAACTCTGGTAAGTTTCAAGCTGATGTTTACAACTTAATGTTAAACACTGACTCTTGAGTAGCTACAGTCAAATGAGGTTGACCTCATGAGCCCAGGGCAACAACAGATCCTATCAGCTAAGTTTGCTAGAAGGTTTCTTATCTAAATAAAAACCATCTTTCAGGGTAAGGAAAACACTAAAGTGAAGAAGCAGTACTTTTAAACGTACCATTTCCGATTAGAAACTATTTAAAACAAAAAGCCCTCGAAACTTTTGAAAAAGAAGAAAACCTCAAAATATTAGCCAAAAAATATGTGTGTGCTTAATTGGACAAAATCCCTCAAGCCATCTGTGTACTGTATTGTCTAACTCCCTAACAAGAGGATAGCCAAAGCTTGGATGCTCTCTGGTAAGGAGAGAGTACTGTCTTAGGGATGGAATGTGTCACAGATCCAATGAAACTAGTGTGTGTGGTTTACTGGTATGTGCCTGTTGTTTTTTGTTCTAAACATTAGGACAGGGTAAGATTGAATAACTGGGCAGGATCTTAACCTCTGAAGTATTGTCCAGAAGTCTCCCTTGAGGTGTCAGAGGATGACTAATGGTTACCGAAAAGAAGGTTTTGGGCCAAGACCTCTCTGACATTTGCTTCCTGCTACTGTTTTTGGAATCACAGCTTTATTCCTCTTTAGAAATTTCTTTGGAAGGCAGATGTCACTCATTTCCTGTTCCAGTTTTGCCAACGTCTCATGGCTATTGCAGAAGTCATCATTTTAACTGGTAAAGAATCTTATTTGTGTCTTGATTATAAAAAAAAATAAAATTAACAGAAATCCAGTGTCCCCCTTTGTGAGCTCAGAACTGGATTCCGTTCCTCTGGGATCCCCATGTTGATGAGCACAATCTTGTTCACGAGGTTGTTAATAAGAATTTACCCTGTGTATTGTTGTATAGTTTGCCAGGCACTTCACAATACTGCTAATAAAAATAAAAGTAATAAAAATGATCATTTACTGTCTACCCAATGCCTATTGTGACATTCTTCAAAAAGCTAGAAGAGAAGGCTCCTACCTCACGTCGGGCGCAGGGCAGAAGTACCTGATCATTATTTACAAGTGCACATTATAATACAAACAATGAGCTGTAGTACCACATAGAAGCCAGTGCTGGGATAGACTGAGTTGCCCTTAATGAACTTCCTGGTACCAAAACAAATTTTGTTGTTCTAACAGTTCACTCATGCTTTGCTTCTGCCTGGTTTTCATTATGATAAGTGGAGATGAATGTTGTCTTTCCCTAGTGACCCATTAAAAAAGCTCTCGCTGGCCATCACTTCCCTGGAGCCAACAGCCAGCTCCCTAATTGCTTACTACCAGAGTTATGTCTCTGCAATCAGCGGCAGCCGGAGCACATTCCCCCCCCCCCCCAAACTGTACAAAGTTGCAAAACTTTGACTTCATTTGTCAAATACATTGCAAACTGGCAATTAACTATGGATGTGGGCTTTGCACTTCTAAGATAGGCTTTAAAGATCAGCAATAAAATAGCTTCATGTAGACTTGACGCTGACCTTTCTGTTTTTGAGACTATGAAAAAAAAAGAATTTCAAAGCTTTTTGTGTGCTTGCAACATTGTTTTGTGGAATAACAAAGTGGGTATAAAATGCTTGTCATGGGCAAGGAGGGATGGAAGCCCCTAGGACTGAGAATCAAAACCCAGGTTTACTTCCTATTTCTCTCACAAGCAACCGCCTTTCCTGAGTGGATTGCGGGTGGAGGCGCACAGTCAGGGAAAAGAAGTAATAAATTGGGCCTTGCCTTGTTAAAAAGTGTAACAGTGCTAGGATAACATCAGAGATAGCCTGGCAAAACTGATGACTTGGGGAGAGCTTTAGAGTTTAGCGACCATATAGGAAAATGCTGTCATTGTAATTCCCAACATCTCCCTTCTACTTTGTGTTTATGAAACAAATTTAACATTCCACCCAAGCCACTCCACTGTAAGAAATATAAGAAAAGCAAACAAGCAAATCAAAAGCTTTTCCACTTGTACGTTTTTGGTATAACTATGCCACATTCCTCTTTGAAATACAAACTCTCTCTAGCCCCTATAAGGGTGGGGAGATTTACTTCAAAATGTATTTCAAAACCTTTACTTCACCTCATGTTAAGGAATGCACCATGGCTGAAAGCCAAAGGGAGTTTCACTCCAAAGACCCTTCTTGGAGGGCTCTTCAAGGGGAGACTAAGGTCCCTTCAGGTATTCAACCCATCAAGCTGACTAATGGGTGTTCCTAACCTGACAGGCCACATGTTCTTATTAAAGAGGTGGTTTTGATGATAGAGTTCTTTCAGTGTTCCATAAGTTCCTCTGGCATCACACCTGCACTTTTTAAAGCATTCAGCCACAGCAGTAACCTTCAGGCTGTATTGTAAATTAAATATCCCGGCCACATACACAAGCTAAATTATAAACACAAGCATTTTCTCTGTACCTCAGCCAACAGACTATACTGGAAAGAAGTTCCAGTCCATCTGAATGTCTGAGGAGGTTAAAGCTTGGAGAAGTTCACTTACTGACTGAACTTGTCAGGTAGCACCGTTTCTTCAGTTACTTTTGTGGTACTTGCATTGGTCTGTGGATATGAACTTCCATTAGCAATAGGTAAGCAGGGCTAGGAAGGCCCTTTAAATTATTTAGTACCACTGCCTCAAGTAGAAAAAGGTTGTGAATGGAAAACGAATGGCAAGACTGTGGTTAGAATCTCTTTTATTAAGATGTTCATAAACATGGGTTTGGGATTTTAATCCCTGTTATTTCAAAGTAGAGGCAAATTCATATATATCTGGTCTATGTAACAAGCGTTTGCTGATCACCCCTGCCATAGAAAGAACATGATAGGTGTTCTGTGAGGATATAAAATATTTTCAGTATGGTCCTTGATCTTTTATTAAATACAGTCCAGTAGGTTAAGAAGACATACACAGACTATTAATATCAAGAACTAAGTTTCTACAGGATTAGAGGGCAGAGTAAGTGGTAACTGGCAACACAGCACTAGAGAAATTGAGAGACATTTGAAATCATAGTTGCCTGGGAGGTTCAGGGAAGGCCTCATTGAGAAAGTGGGAATAAGCCTGGGTGATGAAGAATGAAAACCATGTGGATGTCTCAGATGCATGGCTAAACTGGCTCATGTGTAAGGTCTAGATTACAGAGTAATGGGGAAGAAAGGTGAACAGGGCTGTATTATGGGGCTTTCTGAACACTAAAGTGAGGTGTTTCGATTCTTACTGTTGGAAAAAGAGAACCAGATACACCTATGTGTGTATGTATGTGAGTGTAGTTGTGAACATCTCCCCTGCCTCATTCCAAAAAGGATTTGAAAAATAAAAACCATATTTGAGGTAGCAATGGAAAACTTTTTCTTCATTTTTATTTTATTTTATTTTTTTTTAAAGTAAGTTTAGGTTCACAGCAAAATTGAAAGGAAAGAATGGAGATTTCCAGTATCTCCCTTACCCCCACACGAAGATAGTCTCTCCCATTATCAACACCCCCGACCAGAGTGGTATATTCGTTATAACCAAGAAAACTACACTGACACATCATAATCACCCAAAGTCCACAGGATTCACTCTTGGTATTGTATACTCTGTGGAATTTGGAGAAATGTATAATGACAGGTATATATCATTACAGTACCGTACAGAGCAATTTTGTGCCCTAAAATCCTGTTCTCCATCTATTCATTTTCCCTGCCCCAACCCCTGATTTATCTACTTTCTCCACATAGCCTTGCTTTTTCCAGAATGTCATATAGTTGCAATCATATAGTAGCATGCTTTTTAAGATTGACTTCTTTCACTTAGTAATACACGTTTAAGGTTTCTCCATGTCTTTTCATGGTTTGACAGTTTATTTATTTTTACATTAAACAATATTCCATCATCTGGATGCACCACAGCTGATTTATCCATTCACCTACTGGAAAATATCTTGGTTGCTTCAAGATTTCATAATTGTGAATAAAGCTCCTAGAAACATCCACATGTAGCTTTTTGTGTGTACCCAAGTTTTCAACTCCTTTGGGCAAATACTAAGGAGCAACACTGCTAGAGGAGTATACTAAGAACAGTGTAATTTTGCAAGACACTGCCAAACTTCTTCTGGAGTGGTCTCCCCATTTTGTATTCTCACCAGAAATGAATGAAAACTCTTGTTGCTCCATATCCTCACCAGCACTGATGTCAGTATTCTGGAACTGGGTCATTAACAAGGTGTATGGTGGTATAGCACAGTTGCTTTTTTTATTTCCATTCCCCTGATGACATATGATGTGGAGGATTTTTCCATGTACTCATTTTTTTTTTTAACGTTTATTTATTTTTGGGACAGAGAGAGACAGAGCATGAACGGGGGAGGGGCAGAGAGAGAGGGAGACACAGAATCGGAAACAGGCTCCAGGCTCCGAGCCATCAGCCCAGAGCCTGACGCGGGGCTCGAACTCCCGGACCGCGAGATCGTGACCTGGCTGAAGTCGGACGCTTAACCGACTGCGCCACCCAGGCGCTCCTCCATGTACTCATTTATCATCTGTACATTTTCTTCGGTGATATGTCTGCTAAGGTCTTTGGATCATTTTTAAATTGGGCTGTTTTCTTATTTTTGAATTTTAATAGTTCTTTATATTTTGGATAACAACTGTTTATCTCAAATGTGCCTTTTGTGAATATTTTTTCCTAGTCTGTTGCTTGACTTCTAATTTTCTTGACATTGTCTTTTGCAGAACAGAAGTTTTTTTTTTTTTTGTTTCTGTTTTGAATGAAGCTCAGCCCTCAAGTATTTCTTTCATGGATGTGCCTTTAATGTTGTATCCAAAACTTACTGTCATACCCAAGTTCATGCAAGCTATCTTCTATAAGTTTTACCGTTTTGTATTTTACATTTAAGTCTATGATCAATTTTGAGTTAATATTTGTGAAGGACATACATTCTGTATGTAGGGTCATTTTCCTTTTTTTTTTTTTTTTTTTTTTTTTTGCATGTGAATGTCCAGTTGTTCCTGCACCACTTGTAGGAGACATTGTTCTATTGTACTGCCTTTGGTTCTCTGTCAAAAACCAGTGGGCTATTTATATATGGGTCTATTTCTAGGCTCTTTATTCTGTTCTATTGAGCTATTTTTCTATTCTTTTGCCATCCCACACTATTTTGAATATTGCAACTTTATAATAGATCTTGAGGTTTGGTAATGTCAGTCTTTCACTTTCGGTCTTCTCCATAAATATCGTGTTGGCTCTTCTGGGTCTTTTCCCCCTCCATATAAACTTTAGAATAAGTTTGTGGGTAATTGTAAAATAAACTAGGATTTTGATTGGGATTATATTGAATCTATAGAGCTGACATCTTCTCCACTGACTGTCAATAGTGAATCTTCCTTTTCTATGGACCATGGAATCTGTTTAGTTCTTTGGTTTCATTCATCAGAGTTTTGTAGTTCTCATATATTTCTTGTACATATTTTGTTATAATTACACCAAAGTATTTCATTTTGTGGGGTGCTAATGTAAATGTTTTTGTGGTTTTTCTTAAAGTTCAAATACTACTTTATTCATTGGGGTATATAGGAAAGTGATTGACTTCTGTACATTGACTTTGTATCCTGTAACCTTGCTATAATCATTTATTAGTTCCAGGAGATTTTTTGTCAATGTTTTCATATTTTCCACTAAGATGATCATATCATCTGTGAATAGTTTTATCTCTTTCTTCCCAATCATATATCTTTTATTTCCTTTCCTTGCCTTATTGCATTAGCAAGCACTTTCAATTAGAAGCTGAAAATAAGTGGTGAAAGGGGGCATCCTTGTGATCCACCTGTTTACTTGTTCTTAGAGGGAAAGCTTCAAGTTTCTAACTGTAAAAATGATGTTAGTTGTAGGTTTTTGTTATATTGACTTTATTAAGTTGCAGAAGTTCCTCTCTCTTCCTAATTTACTGAGAATTTTTATCATGAATGGGTGTTGGATTTTGTCAAATGTTTTTCCATATCTATTATATATGATCATGTGATTTTTTTCTTTTTTAGCTTGATGTAATAGATTATATTAATTGATTTTTTATTGCTGAGCCAGTGTTGCATACCTGAAATAAATTCCACTTGGTTAAATGATTAAGGTATCTTTATGTCCTGGAATTTGGTCTATCCTGGTGAATCATCCAAAGAGCTTGAGAAGAATTCTCCTGTTTTTGGATGAAGTAACATATGGATGCCCACTATATTTAGTGCACTGATAGTGGTATTGGGTTCTACTATGCCCTCACTGATTTTTCTACCTGATGCATCCGTCTGTTTCTATTAGAGGGGTGTTAAAGTCTCAAATATAATAGTAGATTCATCTATTTCTCTTTGCAGTTCTATCAACTTTTGGCTCATGAGTTAGATGCTCTGTTGTTAGGTACATACATGTTAAGGATTTTTATGTCTTCTTAGAGAATTAACCCCTTTAGCATTAGGTAATCCCCCTTTATTATCTATAACGTCTTACTTTGAGGTCTGCTCCTCTTTTTAAAAAAATTTTAATGTTAATTTATTGTTGAGAGAGAGAGAGAAAGAGAGAGCGAGCATGAGTGGGGCAGGGACAGACAGAGATGGAGACACAAAATCCAAAGTAGGCTCCAGGCTCTGAGCTGTCAGCCCAGAGCCCGATGCAGGGCTAGAACCCACAAACTTTGAGATCATGACCTGAGCCCAAGTCAGACCCTTAACCGACTGAACCACCTAGGTGCCCCAAGGTCTGCTCTTCTTGAAACTAATATGGCTACTCTTACTTTCTTTTAATTAATGCTAGCATTAATCCAGACATTTACTTTTAATTTATATGTGTCTCTAAATTTAAAGTGGATTTCTTGTAGACAACATGTATTTGGGTCCTGCTTTTTTATTCACTCTGTCAGTCTCTGTCTTTTAATTGGTGCATTTGGACCATTAAAGTTGAAAGTGACTATTGATACAGGTTGATGAATATCCACAATATTTCTTGCCCTTTTGCTTTGTTCCTATTGTTCTCACAATACTGAGGGGGCTTCTATGACTGGGTCCATCTGGACATTTTAACTCTCAGAATTGTCCACACTGAGCTTACAGCAATTGGTCAATTAGAGTTCAAGTTTCCCTACCCCAGCACTTGTTCCCACAGTGATTTCTACTTGTGAGCCATTGCTCTGTAAGCCATAACAACTTGTATTCACCTATCTCTTCAATCCTGAGGGCAGTGATTTGCCTTGTGTCCCCACCTCTTTTTTGGATCCTAGAATAGTTGTTGATTTCTCAGTCCGTTCAGCTTTTTACTTGTTGCTAGGATGTGATAGCAATATCCAAGCTCCTTCCTTACAGAACAAGAAGCTGTAAGTCTGAAATACTTTAAATTTCTCAGAAGGAAGAAGGGTATGAGAATAGGAGTATATTATCAACTCGATATCTTCTCTCTTTGAAAAGATTGGTCTGGTTGTTGCAGGATAAACTGGGAGTAAGGGAAGACTGGAAAAGAGGAAAAATTTGGCGGCAACATTATAATACTCTCTCACATAAAAAGAAGCAAGTTTATTATCCTAGTCAGCATGGGCTACGATAGTGAAATACCATAGAATGGGTACCATAGACTACCATATTTGTTTTCTCACAGTGCTGGAGGCTAGAAAACTGAGATCAGTGTGCCAGCATGGTCAGGTTTTATCAAGAGCACTCTTATGGTCTGCAGATGGCTGCCTTTTCATTATGTCTTAACATGGCAGAGAGAGTGTGAAAACTCTCTTGTGTCTCTTCTATAAAGGCACTAATTCTACCATGACAGCCCCACTCTCATGGCCTCATCTAAACCTAATTATTTCCCAAAGGCCCTATCTCCAAATACCATCACACTGAGAGTTAAGGGTTCAACATATTAACTTGGGGAGACACAATTCAGTCTATGTATTAATCAAGAAAATATAAAAGTTAAGGATATCTTTAAAATTTCAAAGCCAGTCAATTAAGAACATGATAGAATAATAATGGAAATCACTATTTTTTAAAGGTGGTTCCAACGTTTGATTATGGGATAGAGAAAATAATCATTTCATTTTGAACTAGGTTACATGTGATATAATGCAAAAAAGTACATCTTAGCACTGAAGAAACTTGACTGGAGAACTGATGACTAGAGAGCAGTTGGAGGGAGCATTGGGCAAAGTCTACACTTGAGGCACACTGGAGGTCTTTGGCCCACATAAAGTGAGACTTCCAGACTTCCAAAAATGAGAGCATGAACAATTATTATAAGTGGCTCATAACAACCTAGAAAGACAGGGGAAAATGTCTGTGGGTTTGTAATTAATCTTTATCTTGTTGAGAAGTATATTATCCTCAATGGCCATAAGACTTATTTAAAAAAAAAGCTTTTATAATTAACTAAGTGTAAGATAAACTATATTAAAAGCTAAACGTATTTATTTAGGGTAAGGCTTTTTAGATTTTCAACTACTATGATAGATAATTTCCATGAGTCAGATATTGTATCCTACATTTTTCTAACTTTTTTACCAAAGAACCATCCTTCTGCTTCAGTGTCTCAAAAGACTAATCAGCTCTCTGAGACTCTACTTTGTTGTATACATACACATGTTCTGGGCAAACTTTGTTAACTTTGATGAAAGAATGGCTTTAGTTGTAAAGTCATCATGTAAGTGATCCCGCAATCTCAAAGTGCTAAGACTGAAATTGTCTTTAGACATAATTTGGTATAAGACTCTCCATTTTGTTATACTTATGTAAATAAGATAACTAAAATACAGAGTGAGATATTTTTTCCTTTTTTAAAAAAATGTTTATTTATTTATTTTGAGGGCAAGAAGGAGCAGAGAGAGAGAGAGAGAGAGAGAGAGAGAGATTGAGCAAGAGCAAGAACCCCAAGCAGGCTCTGCGCTGTAAGCACAGAACCCCACATGGGGCTCAGTCCCACCAACCATGAGATCATGACCTGAGCCAAAATTAAGAGTCAGATGCTTAACCAACTGAGCCACCCAAGTGTCCCAAGTAAGAAATTTTTGTTAGGGCCACATGGATCCTAATGGAAGTGTTGAGCCCCACAACCTGGTTTTCTAAGTTACTGATTTTTCTAGTAAATTTCATTGTGTCTGAGACTAAGTGGCCAATCCTCCTCATTCAGCAGGAAAATAAAGAGTGTACCATTTTTGACAAGTGCATATAAAAAACTCACACCCAAAATATATCTCTCCAAAAATCATAAAAGGAATACCTTTCTCTATGCCACCCAGAATAAACTAAATTAATGCTGCAAAGTAGGTACTAATAAGTACAGAAGAGAACTATGAGACTGTGTTCAAATGAAGAGACTGGTTTGAATTGAACCACATCCTAGAAAAATCATATCAAATAGACTGTAAAATTACATTCAGTGGTTTAAAAAACTCAGGCTTTCTGATTTTGACTTTACACATACTGTGGATTTACATTGGCTTCCTTCCCCTGGAAATGTTATATTGTAGTTTAGCAGCTGGATGTTTGGTCTGTACTAGAAATAGAGGGCCACTATTATCTTCTATAAATGGAGTCCAATGTTCCCATTTTGTCTGCAGAGGGTACTATAAGCTTTGTATTTCTAGGAACTGTGAGGCTCAGGATACTCTACTTTGTCTTTCAGTTCAACCTGACCAACATTCAATGAGGGTCCTGTGCTTGGTATTGGGTAGGTGGGAATGGTGGACAGAAAACTGTGATAATTCTTGCTTTTTAGCAGCTAATCTGGGAGAAGGGGTGAGAAATCAGAGGAAAAAAATACCTACAATTTGGGGTTGAGTAAGGGACCATAAAAAAAGTAAAAACAAACACTGTAAAGGTTCAAACTAGGAAAAAGCACCTCTAAATATATGGTTTTGGATCTAGGAAGTCTTTATGGAAATCTTACAAATATGGCTTTTGTAATAGACCCTGAAGGTTGGATGGCATTTCAATAGGCATAGATGCCAGGAATGGCATACCAAAAAAAAAATAAAATAAATAAATAAATAAAAGAAAAAGAAAAGAAAGTGTTATTTGCGTGTGAGGATTAATTTGTTGGGAGTGCAAGTGTTCAAAGTGGGATTTGGAGTAGTCAAGAATACTTAAAAAGTAGGCTGGGGCCAAAGTGATGTGGGTTTGGAGCTAAGAACATATTGTGTCCCATTTGGGGGAGATTTGAAAACCTCAGAGCATTGGAATAGTCTGAATCTTTTGAAACGATCTTCCAGAAACATCACTATGTCACTGTAGAGGAGTAAGTCTACTTTACTAAGTTATATTAGTAACACAGGATGGTCTGCAGCCAGACAGATAGAGTTAATCAATCCTTCTGAGCTACAGGTGCCAGTACACCTGATTCCCTGCAATCCGATTTCCAGCTGGTCCTGAATCGTGAACATTATGGAACCAGACCACGTACTCACATGTCCAGAGTAGTTGTCAAGCATGCCAGTAAAGTGCGAAACTGCCACATTTCCCATTTCTGGAAGACCCACTTTCTGTTAATCTAAAGGCTTTTATGTTTTACAGACTCCATAGCAAGTCCAGTTTTCAACCAGAAAGAAATCTCAGCCAAGTCATGACAAGGAACATATCTTCCATCCGTGAGTTGTCACCTCTGCAATCCGATTTCCTCCTCTGCTCTTTCAACCCCGAAGAACATATGGACCTATTAGAAAATAATCTAAGCAGCTTTCATTCTTTTCATTTAAAAACATTCCCATGATGGAATTCTCACTTGCCTAGTGGAATTCTCACTTGCCTCTACCTGTAGACAGCAAGGCAGAGAGAGTCTGTCACTTTCATTCCTCTTTGCCACCTCCCTCATGTCAGCAGAAGTCTCTATGGGAATGGCTATATGAACTGACAATTATTAACCTTGTGCTTTCCTCTTCAGGAGGAAAAGAGGTCAATAAGAGATCAATCATGCTGAGATCAATAAGAGTAAAAGGGAGACCAATGGGAGCCTAACCCTTCCTACTGCCAGCTCTCATGGAAAAGAAGCTAAGAGCAAATGCCTGGATGTGACGTGCATATTCTCAGAGGGAAGAAAGTATGTATGGACGTGTGTACCTAAAATAAACAACAGCCATCTACCGGTTATTTTACAAAGAAAGTTAACATAATTTATCTCAAGTCATTGTCATATATAGATTGGGCAGATATTAATATCCCATGAGAAAAAGGCAGCTCGGGGAAGCTAAATAATAATAATTGAGCATACAGTATGCCAGAGACCTGAAATAAACATATATTACTACATGCTATAGACTGAATTGTACTCTCTAAAATTCATATGCCAAAACCCTAACCCCAAGTACCTCAGAATGTGACTGTATTTAGAGATCAGAACTCTAAAGAGGTAATTAAGTTAAACTGAGGCCTTTAGTGTGGACCCTAATCCAGTTTGACTGATGTCTTTATAAGAAAAGGACACTAGGACATAGAGACACCAGTGTAACTGGCACACAGAGGAAAAGACCATGTGAGGACACAACCAGGTGGCAACCATCTGCAAGCCAAGGAGAGAGGCCTCAGAAAAAAACAATCCTGCAGACAACGCTGATCTTGAACTTCTAGCCTCCAGAACCATGAAAAAATAAATGTCTGTTGTTCAAGCCACCTAGTCTGTGGTATTTTTTTTATAGCAGCCTTAGCAAACAAACACAGCACATTTTAAACATAAAAATAACAGTGAGGAAGAAGTCAATAACTTCATTTACAATTGAGAAAACTAAAAACCATAAGGAATTGAATCTGACTCTAAACCCAGTGATGGCTTATACCAGAAATCAGGCCCATAATCTCTCAGCTATATTCTCCCAAGTGATAAACTGATCAAGACAACACTAGCAACCTAACTAGGGCACTCTAACTTTTAATTCAGGTTCTCTCCACAAAAGTATCATGAAATTACCTCGGTAGACACATTGGACATTAAAACAGGATGGGAAACAAGATTAAGAAAAATCAGAGTTCCAAATGAGAATTAAAATACATGGTTTCTTTTATTATTTCTCAGGATAAAACTAAAAATTTCAGGGCAAATTAGTCTTCTCTCCTAGGCATTCTGGAGTGGTACATCTGTTTTTATTTATGGTACTTAAACCTCCATTTCGGCTTATTCCAAAAAGGAGTTTGATCAAGACTCTCTTCCTTTAAGCATCTCCTTTCATTTTATTGTTAGGTAAAAAGTTTCCTAACATAGAAAACTCCCAAAGGGAAGATACTTTCCTGGTATTATTTTAATGAGCTGGTGAAGTTCCTGAAAAATGCTAAAAACCCATAATACCAGAGAAGTCTGCCTGGGAAATGTCATCTTAATTTTGTGAAGCAGAATTTCTAAGATTCCATATAAACTGATCTGATCAAATTAACAGTGACGTTTGTAACAACAGGGATGGACTAAATTACAGCACAATCATATGGTAGAATATTATACGCCCACTGAGGATAATAAGACACGCAAAGATGTTCATAATATACCCTTGAAAGAAAAAAGCAGACTGCATAGTAGTGTGTATGGTATGAATCCATTTATGTAACAGAAATTCACTAGAAAAATTTTATGGACCAAATGTTCATATTAGCTGTGTTCAAGCAGAGTCAGGGAACTTCATTTAGGGCTTAACAATTGTTATTTTTTATTTTGTTTTCTAATTTTCCAAAACAGATATATGGTATATGGGTGTTTTGAAGGAAAAGAAATGAAAGTAGAATGAGAAGTAAGCAAAAGTCTAGGTTGATGGTGATTTTCTGAATAAAGAAATATTTCCTTCAAGGAAGAGTTTAATCTTGGAAGAAGGTGTGTTATTGTCACCACTGAATTTGATTTATATAATTTAAATAACTGAAATTCTGAAAAAGCTCTGTGTGTGTGCATGTACATGTGCGTGTGAGTGTATGCGTGCACATGTGCATAAAGGGCATAATGTCTAAATACACAAAGAACCATTAGCTGTGGGGAACATTCTTGTAAACTCCTAATCCCCTTAGTCTATTTACTACATTGAAGCCAGAATGATCCTTTGTAAAATACAAATCTGATCTTATCTTTCTCTGATTTAAATTTTCAAAGGCTCCTCCACTGGTATGAGGAGAAAGTTCAAATTCCTTAAGTGACTCATAAACTCCTGCCTGACTGGTCCTGGTTTACCTGCCCAGACTCACCTCACACTATACATGGGCCTGTTAACTTTTGTGTCAGTTCCATTCATCTCTCCTCTTTCTGGTTACAGTGCTCCTTTTCTTGGGAAATTCTTCTTCCAAATCTTTTTCTGATTAGTTCTTATTTATCTTTAGTGGTTTACTTAGACATTGTTTCCTCTGCTATGTCTTCCATGAATAACCAAATCTCACATGCCAGATAGATCCGTGAACTTGTCATAGTACTTCCCTCATATAATCATAATTACCCATTGACATATTTGAGCACTCCATTGGTTCTCTGGAGACAGAATTCTGAAGACTTTTTTTTTTTTTTTAACCAGCATACAGAAGATTAAGAGATATTTCAAGTGAAAGAAAGAAAGAAAGAAAGAAAGAAAGAAAGAAAGAAAGAAAAGAGAAGAGGAGGGAGGGAGAGAGAGAAAAGAGAAAGAGGGAGGGAGGAAGAAAGAATAAACTCACTTGTAGAAAAACAAAACAGAACCATCTTCTCTTTTTTAATTTGAAGGGATGTTCAATTCACAAAAAGTTATGTTTCTGTCTCTCTGACTGGTTGTTGTATTCCTAGTGATTAAGCCTCCTTGGCACAGCTTAGGTTGTCAATAAGAACTTTATCAGAAGCTGTTCATGTAGTTTTCCACTCTTCAAACACTTATTGTCATTGTGGGCTAGCACTGATTACACCTTAGGCACATAGGGCACGAGTGTGTCTCTGCATATACATGTATATAATAAGGGACTATAGCATTGTGAGGGCTACAACCAGTACATAAGCAGACAATAATCAGACATTGAGTTAAGTGCAAAAAAGAGTGATGTGGTAACACACAGAAAGAACACTTAACTCAAAATGGTGGCATTTATTAGGTCGACAAGTTTCTAAAATTATGGTAGCCTGTTAAAATTATAGCACTCTCCAGATAACTATTTTTCAAAAAGAGTTTGGTTATAAATTGGAACTAGTAGGTCGTTCTAAAGAATTTTTAAAAAAATAAAAATAAACTAATGGTAACGTTGAGGATCTGTTAGCAAACCTTGATTAACTGAAAGACATCTACTTAAGTAGGCATAGACTTACAACCAGCTACGGAACGATGAATTCATCAGTGGGAAGACAAGCAGATCTGTCTTCTAGCCACGTGGGATGGGGCAAGGGTGAGACATGTTATAAGAGAAAAATAGACAAATAAAATCTGCAAATTCCAAAGGGAAAACAGATTCTCCTTGTAAATATTTCCCCTTAGGACTTCTGACATCCTTTAGGGAAATGATAGTTTTAACAACCCTGGCTTTCATGCTGTTGCGTTTTCAAATATCTTTTCCAGAACCAGAGGGTAAATGGAATGGTCTTGGCTGCCAAATGCTGATGGCTTGAAATCTTTCATAGAGAAAAAAAAGAGTCAATTAAATCATCACCTCATAATTTTTGCATATGAAATATTACACCGAGAGACCAAGAATTTGGTGTGAGTAGGATATCAGCAAATCTGATTTGATCTTATTAAGAAAGGAAAAAAAATATGTGCTATCTTTTCTTCATATTTTTCTCCAAGAAAAATACTCTTCTGGGGATTTACTCTCTACTGGGGGGATGGGGGAATGTTTGGTGGCAAAATATAGACAAAGCATAGTTGATTTATGAGAAGCATTTATTACTTACAGGTCAGGAATTAGGGAGAGATTCATGAAGACTATAATAGTTGTGCTGGTCTTTGGAAAAAAAAGATGTGATTTGGAAATGAGTAGTGGGTGCTCACATAATCAAAGGTTTATTAAACTAAAAGAATGAATGAATAAAATAAGTCTAATATTATATAAAATGAAATAAAAAATGAATACCTATTTCATACTTTCATGAAGTTAGTGAATTCCTTGTACTTTCTTGTCATTGGAATTTCTCTAATTTTTATCCAAATGATTTTTATTATTTCTGAGAGAAAAGTAGACAGGACACCAACAAGCATGGCTATGTGAGAAAGCATATCATTGGGGAAGGGGAAGTAAGACTGCATAAAGGAGGGGACATTTGGTTTTAATCTTGACAGACGGATAAGATTGACAGCTGAGGATGGATAGAAAAAGGCATTGTAGGTGAAGTAACCATGACTGAAAATAGCATGCTATGTATTGGGAAAGGAGTTTCAGTTGGCTGTAACTGAGGCTGACCATGGGAAAATGGGAAATTGGGCTAGAGAAGAGGTTTACATTGTGAACATACTTGAATGAACATAGACACCAACCCTGACCTGCAACATCTTTTGTGGCTTGAGTCAAAACGAGGGGCTCACTGTCTTCTCTGCCATTTTGGAAGGTCTTGTGGCATTTCCAAGGCCTTGGCCTTCTTTATATATCATTCTGATCTGCATCACTCTTTCCAATAGACAGCATGATGCCCTGAAGCTGATGTCTTCAGAGGTACAGAATATTCTTTACTAGACATATGAGGAAGGATCTACCCATGTAATGAGGGAAATGTGAGACAAAAGCCACAGATTCTAGTTCTGGTTCTGCTGGCATCTTGCTGACCAATCAATATCTCTGAATCTGCTACTTCCTCTGCTGGGTGACTTCTGGCTTGCTATGTTTACATATCTAGATTATATAAATTCCAAGAATGATATAATCAAGTCAACCCATTTTAGATGCTAAATTAAAAAGTTTTTAAAGGGTACTTCAGTATATAACAAGCCTTACCCAGACATCCTTTGGCTATCCCTACCTTGCTTCATTCACTGAAGAATAATTCATTCCTGTTCCAGGATCTTCCTCACATGTCAATAAGAGATTGTATTCTACAGCAGAAATAGCAGTGATCTAGAAGCCAATACTTCAATTTTTTGGATATTACTGGAATGAGCTAGGGTACAACCAGTACCTTTGGAAAACCCTTTGGTTAAGATTATGATTGCTATATTCTTGCCGGGCCTGAAACTCCGCCCCAAGGTTAAGTCTACAGATAAAAAGTCCACTGGAAGTAAGCAATTAGAAAAATTTGAATAGAGAAGTTTGTGTGTGTGTGTGTGTGTGTGTGTGTGTGTGTGTGGTGAGGGGAGGTGGGGTATTTGCATTCTGCTTCTTGATCGAATATTTTCCCTTAGAGTTCAGGCGTGATGGTAGGTCTCTATGATATGCTCCTGCTCTCTACTTTGCTGGTCTTTCAATCCTCTGCCTCAGTCGCTGGTCACTACATGTATGGCTCATTTATCCTGAAGGGAGAAGAAATTCACAACATAGATCATTGATGGGATTTCATATTCTGTTGGATTCAGTATATGATAAATCCTAATCTGTCTTAATGTAATTGTCTCATGTGTACAAGGGGAATAACAGCAATGCTTATTTTGTTATTATTTTATTTTAATTCTTAAATCCAGAATGTAATTTGTAGAAAAAATGACAAGTTTGTAAATTACGAATCTAATATATATTTACTACACTCCCACTGCTTTTTCCATTGAATCTCAGAGCTCAAAAAGATCTTAAGAGTCACCTGGCCAAATCTCCATCCTCTGTTCTGTTGCTTAAATCCTCTTCAAAGTTCCATCAATGGTCATGTGACTTCTGACTGAATACCTCAGTGACAGGAAATTCACTATCTTCCTGAGCAGCCCATTCTAGATTTAGAAAGCTCTGGCCTTTCCAATGCCCTTGATTGTGCTAACTAGAATGTGTCTTAGAACTTCTAGCAACTGGTCTTCAATCCACTGGTCATGACCATTCCAAATAGGCGTAAGATAACCCTTCAAACATAGGCACATTGAATCAATGAGTCTTTTCAGTAGAAAATGTTGTTCCTTTAAGAATAGTTTCATCATGGGCTTCAGATGTCTTAGCTCTGAAGGCTGATAGGTGGCAGCACTCTCTCTCATGGAATCTGCCCCCATCTTCTCTCTGTGTGTCCCTTGCTTTGTTCTTTAGATCCTTTCCAGCTGTCCTGTCAGTCAGGAGTGGTCCCTCCATAGTCTAAAGGATTTTGTTCAAGGAAGTAGTGTATCATATGGCAATGTCATTTCTTGTTCCTTCATAAATCAGACAGCCATGACTGCAGCAGTGAAATTCTACTTAGTAGTATAAATTTAAGCCACCTCAGCTGCTCTCTCAGGAAAGAAAAAAAAATTTTTTACTGTTGCTTCTTTAGTTACAGAAGCTTGGGGATCATCCCAAAAAATATTTCAAAAAGAGGCATTATTTCCAAAGGCTAAATAGCACACACATGGGATGCGAAAGATTTGTTGATTCTGTAGAGCCAGCAACAGCATGGTAAATATATCTGATTCCTGACAATAACCAAAACAAGTCCCTAAGACAGCTTGGATAATGGGAAATAGATTTTAAAAGAAATTATCCTCTGGATTTCTCCTTAGCACATTCATTGCCAGCAGTACACAGTTATGTGTTTGTCATGGAGCCACATCTCTAAGCCATGATGCATTGTGCAGGTGGTATGAGATATTGTATGCTGAGGGTGCTATGGCCCCTGTTATTCTGGAACAGAAGGCACGTTTTGTTTGTGGATTCACAACCAAAAATTTAACATTATATCTCTCTACAGCCTATTTCCTGAAAGGTTTCTCTCTTTGACTTGAATGATCTTGTCTTTGTGATTAAGGCCAAATGACTCAGGACATCGGAATGGTGCAAATTGGCCCTAAGAGAGCAGAAAAGTGCTTTAATGCCAGAGAAAACTTGCAAATGCCATAGACATGCAACCTCATTTATACACATACACATTAACCTAAGCACAACAGATTTGAACAAATCAGTGAAAATAAATGTGTTTAGCTTATCTTTCCTATGAATTGTCAGGGTGTGACAATACAGTGGTCAATTCTACAGATATTTATGGACTGACCCTCTTATTATTTCACATGTAGTTGTTCAATAATTATATGAAACTTTCTCAGAAAATTTTCTACTCAGCAAAGAGAATTTCTAATAAGAGGGAAGCTACTTTAAGCAAGTTATGCCCTTAGACATTGTGGCCTGTCATACTGAACTATTCACATTTTCTCAGTTCAATATCACTTGCACACCGATGCAGATTTCTGCAATGTAATAACGATAATAGAATGGTTACCATGTATTGTACCACTGTGCTAAGCACTTTAAATAAATTGTCATGTTTAGCCTTCTTAATATCACTCTAAGGCAGGTGCTAATAATCTCATTTTGGGTGAGAAAACCCAAGCTTCGATAAGGATTTCAGGCCTTTCTAACACTACTCCTTCCCACTGCTAGTTTATTTTTATGTAAGCATAAGGAGGGAAAGAACTATAAATGGTTGTGGATATATGTCTTCATGTATCACTTGAGGTTGTTGCGTTCCTCTCTGTAAATTGTTCATTGTTTTAGGACAGAGTAAATACTTTTAACTTTTCCTCTAATACAGACATCTGCAAACTTCTTATGTGGTAATGGGCCAGACTATTATAAAAATAGATGCAGAAACCTTAGTGCCACTGTGACTTATGTAGGAAGAAACTACTGGATTCTATACCACTCATCCCTATCCAAAACACACATGGGAGACTTGGAATACAGTTTGACCAAGTCCTCGCTTAAGAAAGCCAAGATAACTGTCATTCATTTCAATAACTGGGAAGATTCAACACAGTCACTTCTTTGACCTCACATTTAAGGAAAGGCTAGTTAGACAAACAGAGGAGAGGAAAACCCAAGGGGCCTGGTCCTTCCAGTGCCTATGAACACAGACTCCTCTGAAACAACAGAGATCACTGGTACTGATGTTACTTTTAACCACATGTTCCCCTGGAATAAATACCAATTTTTAAGCCAAAATACTTAAGCCCAGAAGTACAATGTGAGTATTCCATATTCAGAATACTTGGAGAGGTTAAGCTTAGTTTCTAGAACTGAAAAATTGTCAAAATACTCAACAGTATTGGTTCAATGATTTATTGATTTATTCTTACATGAAAATGTTCCTCTATCCCTACATCCATACATATCGTGATGCTTACAGTCATTTACAATACTTTTAATTTGACACTTTGCAATAGTAAGCAGACAAATGACCTGAGTCTATCTTCTACTGGCAGAACCTCAGTCAAGTAGCTGTACTGCCCTCTTAGTTTTGATAACCCCATTGATGAAATAGCAATGATGATCCCTGCATGGTCTACCTCAAGGATTTCTGTAAGGAACAAATGGAAGATATTACTGAGAATGAACACACACACACACACACACACACACACACACACGCATACCCACAAACCCACAACTAATGTTGCTATCATTATTTCTATTTAAGTATGTCTTCTCTCCTCCATGATGACAAGAACCTGTCATATCTTTCTTATTACCTTGAGTGTTTAGGAAGGGACGCATTCCCTGGATGTTAATGACAGTGACGAAAATAAAATTTAACATGCCTTGTCCAGTAGACACAATTCTGCGAGTAGTCACCATCACTGGCAGCAGGAGGTGGCAGAAACCTGCTGATTAGGGAAGGTTCACAGTTGGTCTACTTCCATAAAACAAGTAAGAAGCTACCAAGTCAGTTCAAAGTCTTTTCCATTAGCTGCCACCTCCAGAAAAGCTATGGCATTCAATACCAGGTTGCTGGTGAAAACAAAGGGAGTGATTTAAGAAGCCCGCATCAAGTATCTTGATAGCATTGGACATGAAATCAGCACACAAATGTGTCATCTTGATAATGAGAACGTCAAAGAGATTTAGGAAAAATTAAAATTAATTAAAATATTATTTGGGGGGAAGACCTGGAAAACTTTCTTAATAACTAAGTTTGCCTCTTCTTTTTTCTAACTCATCCAAACCCTTCTTTAAAGCAACTTACTGGATTCCCAAATATAGCATGAGCAATAACTCTAAAGAAGCTGTGATGAGTCCATCAAGGACTTTCTCTCATAAGCATCATTTTTTAGGGCTGAGTAGGCCTGACCTCAGGTCTCATCTTAAAAGTCAGAGCTTTCCCCTTTCATGAAAGCCTGCTATGTCTGATCAGTCCCAGATACATAGCAAAGATAAATAAGGCCATAGTTAAGTATGGGTCTCTAGTGTGAAGTCCATCCAGGGGTGGGGTGATTTTTCCTGTGCGTGGTCTGGCTGGGCGGCTGCTACAAACACATGTTGATTATTTTAAGTCTGCTGAAGTGCCTGAAGCCTAACTGGCCTTTCAGAAAAGCGTTCTAAGGAATCATTTTCCAAGGAAGAGTGGACTGCGTCAAAAATGCAAGACAAAAGGAAGCAATGTCTACAAAATCCCAGTTAAAATGCTAGAGCAAAGATTGGCTGCTTATAAAACTGGAAGGAGTTTTAGGCATCATTTAGTCCAAATCCCTCAATTCTATAAAAGCAGAAACTGAGACCCAGAATGGGAGAATGATTTTCCTAAAGTCACTTGGAAACCTCAGTCCTCAAGACCCTAACTAGGGATCTTTGCCTTACACCAGGCTAGAATCCTCCAGATGGTTAGCCTAAACAATGCCAAACTACAGGCATCTGGAAACTGATGCTTACACAACACCCAACATGAAGTGTTTCCAAATAATCGAAAGTTGCAGTTAAAAAGTTAACATAACAACAACAACAACAACAACAACAACAAAACACTTGGGTGATTTCAGAGATTTCATACCATTTTTGTAAATGCTTTAATCTGGTGGAGAAATAATCAGAAAAAAACAAGACTGATTTCCTTTCTTATGCATCTTTGCAGCTTATAAAATAATAATTTGCCTCTGGCTCTGTTTATTTTTTGGCATTTCTTAAGCCTGGAAAAGTAAAATTAAATTGGCCTATTTCACTTTGTTTTTAAAGTCTTCCTTTTTTGAATTTTTTTGTTATTGTTTTATAACAATTAGATTTTCAACACTGTTTTAATGCCTGAATCCAAAGAAAACACATTTTCTCTTTTATAATTTCCTTTTTTTAAAAAAGTGGCTTTCTCTTCTTTGTAAAAATGTTATTCCTGCATTATGTATAAATCTTTCCCATCCACAGTTTTTAAAAATGAAGTCCATACTTAAAGCTCAAATTGTACAAATCTGTAATATTCATTCCAACAAATGTCTATCCCCTAGCTCTCCATCTGCTGCTTGTCCCTCTATCTCTCCATGCAGCCATTCATACATCCAACTGTTCATTAACTTTCTTTCTCTTAGCCTGTTTACTTAAAAATGAGATTCTTGAGAATTCTTGCCATTCTTTTCTCATAGTATTGTTATAACGACCTGAAATGAGAATAGCTCTGTAAACTGAACAGATCATATAGACATTAATTGTTCTATTATCTGGGTCTGGTTTCTCTTTTTCTTTCTCTTTTTTTTTTGTTTTAATGTTTTTTATTTATTTTTGACAGAGAGAGAGAGACAGAGTATGAGCAGGGGAGGGGCAGAGAGAGGGAGACACAGGATCCGAAGCAGGCTCCAGGCTCTGAGCTGTCAGCACAGAGACCGACTGTGGGGCTCGAACTCACAGACCGTGAGATCATGACCTGAGCCGAAGTTGGACACCTAACTGACTGAGCCACCCAGGTGCCCCTGGGTCTGGTTTTTCAATCAGTGAAATGCATGTCCTTAGGAAAAGATGAATGAATATTTGCCAGGTGTTTTAAACTGCAAAATGAAAAATGTCAGTGAGAAGAGAATCTCTAAATTTTTATTTCAAACATCAGTACTTTCCATAAGTCAAGCAGTGTTTTAGGTGATTTACAAGCACTAACTCATTTAATCCACATAACAATCTTATAAACTAGGGACTATTGTCAGTAGGTAATATTATCAATGCATCGTCATACCTATTTGGGGAAACTGAGGTGTCGAGCACTGAAAAGAAATTGCCCAAGTTAATGGGGTTAGAAACAACAGAGTATAATTCAAATGCAGGCATTCTGGCTCAGAGGCATGTGATTTTTAAGCTATGATGCCTAACTAAACTCCTGCTACTTAGCTCTGGAGAGAGAAATGACCAAATAGGTAATACTTTACTAGAAGTAGGGATGAAATAAACATGCCTTGTGGTATTATTCTTCTGTATTCTTCCATAAAGACAACCCCCCAAAAAACGGTATCACAACCAGCTAACCCCCCCATGTAAAATACAATAATCCATCCCTAACCAATGTTGGGGAGAATGGCTGGGTACCTGAAAAGTATTCGAGTAAATAATTCATTCTGACCTTATAATGTAATATCAGGTTATATGAAGGAGGTCATTACTTGACCTATAAAAGTGCCTATAAGTATTAATGATATTTTCACTAAAATAAAATAGATCTCCATAGTAGGTACTGTTAATATTTAGTGAATCTTAAATGCACAATAGACTATACTACTAATTTCATCCATCATTCCTCTCAGGATTTGACTTTGCTGCTTTTCCCCCTCCCACTCTGATCCTTCTCCCCATGTTGGTACATGTGTTCTGCGCACAAGACATTCTCTGTGTTGGGTCTAAGCATCCACCCTCCAATCTGACATCACATAATACAGTTCTCAGACCAGGTTTCTTCCAACTTCTCTACCCACATTGTTCCCTGAGGCCCCTGTACTCTATTCCTTGCCTTTCATTTGAGGTGGCTTTTCTATTCCTGTCAGCAGGTTCCCTCTATTTGCATATATTTCTAGAAGAGTGAGTCAGATTTCTCACAATTCCCATCATCTGGAACCCAAATTTACAGTACCATACCCAATAAGAGAGAAATGTTACCCCTATCCTCAGAGGGATAATTATCATATTTAGCAAGAAGAATTGGAAAGCCATCTCACCCAGGATACCCCAAAGCAAAACCAGGTGACTGGTATTCCCTTTGACTCCTATTCTTACAGAATGAAAAGTCAGAGTGGAGGACTTAATGCAAAGTCAGGATTTGGAAGAATGGAGATTCATATTTGAAGAGCTTTTCCAGCCAAGCTGTGGAATTCAGAAACCTCCATTTCTTCTTTCCAGTTGACACACCCAAAGGGGAATTTTCATTGCTCCATGTTTCCATGTTGATACGTCCTCACAGTGAGTGGTGTACCCAAATGAGCAGTCACAGCTCAGACCAATGGTATTTTTGACCTAATCTTTGTGGGGCCCTGCATAAGGTTTGGTACTCAGTGAATACCTCCAGAATTCATTGAAATTCTATGATTCTTAGAATGGCGACCCTGTGTTCTGTTGCAATTCTATGGTGATTTTTATTTTTGTTTGGTTTTCTTTTAGTTTCCTTACAAAGTCTTTTCTTTAAAAGCCCAAATGTATCTCTGCTGATATGAGAGAAGAAAATGATGATGTATCTGGACCTTGGTTAAGAATGTCTAGGGAGAGGAGGGAGGAAGCAAGAGAGAAATTTCCAGGAAGCAAAGAGGAAGGTAGAAAGCTTGAGATTACCACTTACTCATGAAGTCATTTACAGGCCTTTTAAATTTTTTAGGTTTTTGCACTAAAGTGCTGGCCTGTGTTTCATAAGTAAATATTTGATTATCTCTTAAGAGCCGGAGTGGGGGGCAGTTAATATTTATTGAATGTCCATGGTAAATGTGGCATCCTACAGGTATCTCACGTATATTATCTGACTTCATTGAGCTCTCAATATCTGAATAGGAGTTCATGATCCCCATAGCTGGGATTCAATTCACTATGAAGTCCTTATACCAGAAGTAGACCTGTTATTTAATCTCTTACCGATAATTACAGAAAATAAAGTCAGATCATTGTCTACAATTAGATTAATTGTCACCAGATTACAGAAGGCACCTAATTACTAAGACAGACTATTAAGTTTTCACTTTTTTTGTAGATGTGATTTAACTGAGCTAGCAATATTGTGATATTTGCCTTTTATTAATTAAAATAATCAAAATATAAATCTTTATTAAAAATTAATATTAAATGTGTAAAGCCATACAGAAGAATTCATTAAAGAAAGTAAATATCTAGTCCAGTTTGGTAATTTTCTCATACTTCTTTATAGCAAATCACCTGGGTTTTTGTTTTGTTTTGTTTTGGTTTGGTTTTGTTTTGGTTTTGTTTTGGTTTTGGTCTTTTAAAATCTTTTTTCTGTTGGGGCTCCTGGGTGGCTCAGTAGGTTGAGGGTCTGACTTTGGCTCAGGTCATGATCTCACAGTCAGTGGGTTCGAGCCTGGCTTTGGACAGCTCGGAGCCTGGAGCCTGCTTTGGATTCTGTGTCTCCCTCTCTCTCTCTACCTCTTTCTCTCTCTCTCTCTCTCTCTCTCTGCCTCTCTCTCTCTCTCTCAAAAAATAAACATGAAAAATAATTTAAAATCTTTTTGCTATTTATGCAGAGAAAACCTAAGATGCTTTATCTCACTAGTTGCTGTGGTGCTTTTCAGTGCATGCTTTCTGGATCGCCTGCATCCATTCTGTCTGTTTCTGGAAGGAAAATTTCAATTTTCATCTGCAAACCATCTCTCAATCCTTGTTATTGGGATGTGGCACTTGGCTCTAACTCTGAAAGTTCCTGAGGAAGAAAAACTATTCTTATCGAGTTACCTACACCTGGTTTTCCTGCCTTTTAATTCCCATGGTTTAAGCAATTTACAAAAGACTGCAGAAGCCATCTAGTCTGAAATCCCATGTTTTTGATAATTTTTCCAAGCAGAAGGGAGCAATATTACTATTCTATCACTCAAGATAAATAGGTCCTCTCCCTTTCAATAGTGTTCTTAGTTTATAGTCAAACATTCAGTAAACATGAATTTGAATACAATGCCTTAGCAACCAGAGAAGCTAGTATTTTCTGCCTTTGGATATATATTTACTTTCCTGACATAGGTCTCCCTAACTTCAGGCTAATGTTTAAAAACACTTTCTGTAACAATATTCAAACTGAACACAATGTTCAAAAAAGTTTTAATATGGTCTCCTATCAAATGCCAGCCAACACAAGATTCAGCATGATGTAAAGGCATCTAAAAATTTTTCATGGACCTCTTCTATAAATAAAATTGTGCAGAAGTCTGATTAAAGAGGTAGTTGGTATACCAAATTACATGTCAGTAATTATCCTCATAATTTCAATTTCAAGTCGGGTTTAGTAATGTTGGAGACACTCAAAGAAAGTGAGAGACAAACTAACATTTTCAGTGCTGGTATTCCTTTAGGTATGTTAGGTACAGCCTATAAGTGATGTAATTTGAATACTGATTTGCTTCAGAAATTGGACATCAGGTTTCACAATAAACATAGGAATTCAGCAGTTTCTACAAGACTGCACAGTTCCAGATATAAATGTTAAAAATAGGGAAATAATCACATATTCTCCATGTGATTCCAATCACACATATAAAATATTTGAAAACAGAAAGAAGCCAGACGCAAAAACCTTCACACTCTTTGATTCCATTTATAGACATTCTGGAGTTGGCAAAACTTCAGGAACAAAGAGGAGATCAATGGTGATCAAGGGCTGGGGGCAAGAGAGGTGTAGACTATAAAAGGGCAGCATGAAGAAATTTTGAGGGGATGATGGAACTGCTCTGTCTCTTAATTCTGGTGGTGGTTACATGACCCTTTGCATTTGTTAAAAGTAACAGAACTCTACACCACAAGGTGCAATTTACTGCATGCAATTAACAATAAATAAATACACTTGGTGTTATATGTAAGTGATGAATCACTGGGTTCGACTCCTGAAACCAGTACTACACTGTATGTTAACTATCTTGAATTTAAACAAATACAAAAAAAAAAAAGATAAATAAATAAATAAGTAAATTTTAAAGATTTGGAAATATCTGCCAGAATGACTATTTTTCCCTTGTTTTTAATGTGGTTCTTTGGCAATTAAGAATAGTTGGTAAAACAAAGCGCTTGGCATCAGAAGACAAACATTTGACCCTTGGCTCCTGCATAATTTGTTGAATGACTTTAAGAAAATGTATTAACTCCTCTGGGTCATTATATATAAAACAGGTATCAGGATAATGGACACCCTACTCACCCCATTATATTTGGGAATTGGGTGAGTTACCCTATATAACATCCAATCATAGATAACATTAAAATTATCAAATGCTATATGAATATAAAGTTTATTGAAGATATATAAAACGTTTTAACTTTCTAAAGACTACAGAATCTTAAATCCTTAAAGAACATATTTTCTGTTTTGAACACTTGATTCAATTTGCAGGATATCGTTTGTGTCATTCTGTTTTGATCTACCAGTTACAATCTATGTTATCAATTTTTTGTCACCCACCAAGGATCCTATACATTTTCCTTTTATTTCTGCTATCTTACTGATGCTGTTTTCATGCCCTTTGCCTTAATTTACACTAAAAGACAGCAGGGTGGGAGTACTGAGCTGTTGATAGCTCAAAGTTATCCCCTTGTGAACAAAAGGCAAATGACCAAGAACCATCTGTTGAGCTTGAGGGGGTTTGGGGAATTGAAGCAAACCCGAATCTCACATTGGAATGTCTTATTGGACTTTTTCCCTCAACATGTGCTGCTAATTAGCAGTGAGATTTGGCGTGGGGGCAGGGAATGAAAGGTACAAACAGGATATGTGCCCAACTGTTAGGTAATTTAGTTTAAGTAATATATAGTAAGCTGCAGTAAAGAGTCCCTGAAACTATCAGTGCTGTGACTATTTCCTGTTAATTATTTTATTCTTTTGCAATCACTGTCTGTCCTGTTCTTTTTTTTATTTTATTTTTATTTATTTTATTTATTTTTTTTAACGTTTATTTATTTTTGAGACAGAGAGAGACAGAGCATGAACGGGGGAGGGGCAGAGAGAGAGGGAGACACAGAATCGGAAGCAGGCTCCAGGCTTTGAGCCATTAGCCCAGAGCCCGATGCGGGGCTCGAACTCACGGACCGCGAGATCGTGACCTGAGCTGAAGTCGGACGCTTAACCGACTGAGTCACCCAGGTGCCCCTGTCTGTCCTGTTCTATCTCTGAATCGGTTGGCTTCCTATTTTTCTACCTCCAGAACAAAATTTACTTCTGAAAGTCCTGGTTGTTGTCACTACCTCCCTTTCGCCGTTCTCAAATATTCACTGGTAGGTAGTTTCTGTTTTTTTACTCCATGACTCTCCCTTTTCTTCCAAACTCTTTCTCATTTTTTATTTTGTCTCTGATTTCTCATTTGAGAAGTTTGCTCTTAACTAATGATGCATCCTACATATTTAATGGGTCCCCAAACAACAAATAGTAAATGATGTATATATATATGTGTGTGTATATATATACATATATGTAAGTACTATATATATTTATAGTACTTACACACACACATATATATATATATATATATACACATATGTTTATACTATATATTTACATGTAAATACTAGTGAAATCCCATCAGAACAAACTCCAAGGGAATGATCCAATTATTTTGCACTTTGGAATTGTGTTGAATGATTATTCTTTAATGACTAATAACATTTAAAGTGGTATATCATTTTGTAGTTGAGAAGTTGCATCCTACAGATATAATTATTTCATGCTTAGTATATTCTATGAGATTATTCTTTTTTATCTCCATTTAAAAAACAGCAACACTGAGTCTCAGCAACAATTCTAGCAGTTTCTAGCAAATCTGCATGATTGCATGGAGACAAGGCAGAGAATTCAACTCATAACCTTATGTCAAATCACATTCATTTATTTTTTACTTCTTCCTCAGTCTCATTCTCTAAACCTGTTTTTGATCTTTATTCAAAGAAAACAAAATTAGTTCTCCCAAATTCCCTTAGTAGCCTCTGCCACAGGTCAGGGATACCCTTTGCTCTGCCCTAGAGTTGTGGTCAACCTGACCCCACTGTCCCCACTATGATGTAGACCAGGCAATGACCTGGTATATTAGATACTTATATTGATTCATTTAAAGACAAAGGCCTCCAGATACATGGAAAACCTATGAGCTGAATAACAATCGTTGAAAAACTACCTAGACAACATTGGCAAGATAGGAAGGATATATTTACTTGGTAATATAATGAAATTTTCAACTAACAAACAAAAGTTATCATGGATTAGCAGTTGTAGAAGCCCAAACAATTTAAGACAATAATAATTATCTTTGTGTTGCATATTATTAATTATTTACTTCAGCTAACCATATACCCCACATCTTTTGACTCTCAGAAAGGGAGCATCCACAATTTTAGAGATAAAAATATTGTAGGTCACACACATGAGAGGTCACACTGCTAGAATGGAAAGAATTAAGGACTATAATTTACACTTTTCCATCCCAGTTCTAGGATCCTTTCACCAAACACTATCTTCCCTAAAAGGGAAGCTAATTATAAGCCAAAATTCGCATTAGCGATTCTTAATATTACTGGATTATTACTTTTAGAATCTATCGTAAGCTTTAGATTCTTCCCCATAAAAATGATCATGTATATACAAATTTGCATATAATTTGGGGGACTTCATAGATCCCTGAGCCTCAACAAAAATATTGACTCCAAGGAAGAATCACTACTCTGAATAGAGATTGCAGAAAATAATAAGATACTGAGATCTCAGCTTTTAGCAAATGGACTTTTTTACTCTCTCTTAATCTTTATCCCTCAGTCTCAATACCTCAGTCTCCCACACCTATGGATCCTATTTGCATGATACTGCTTTCTTCATATAGTTATTAATCAGCATGGTTTTAAAGTTATTTTGGATAGCTGATACCCATTAATCATTTGAAATATGAATGCTGATTCTATGGTAAGGCATTTTGTTAAGATCAAGTCATAGCAATTGAAATATGGATACTGTGTCTACTCTTTATTTTTTTTGCATCTGTTTTAGTGTCACATGTTGCACTCAATGTTTGTTCAATGAAATATGATTTTTCTTAAAAATTAAGACAATGGACTATTCCCATAGTAGTGTGAGGATCAATATCTGGGTTTAAATAATATCTATAAGTTGTTACCATTTATTTTCATAACGAAGCCATCTTCCAGTCTGTGCTAAGTTTATACGTCTCCACAGATCTCAAAGACCTCCAAATCTAAGAACACGCCTGAGAATAGTTAGTTCACACTGATGATAGAAACTATCCTTTTGGGAAATAGGAAAAATAAAACTGAATTAGAGTCTGTATTGAGATATGTCTAAACCTAAGAGCAAACTAGAGCAAATATTTATTGACAAACACTCCACAGTATGAATTTTATTCTTTTTAAATATTTACTTATTTTGAGAGAGAGAGAAAGAGAGAGAGAGACAGCATGAGCACATGGCAGGGGAGGGGAAGAGGGAGAGGCAGACAGAGAATCCCAAGCAGGCTCCACACCCAATGCCGAACCCAACACGGAGTCCAATGCAGAATCCAACCTGGGGTTCAATCCCATGACTGCGAGATCACGACCTGAGCTGATATCACAAGCCAGGCACTTAACTAACTGAGCCACCCAGGCACCCCTCCACATTATGAATTTTAAAACTTCAAATACTCCTGCTGTTTCAACAAAACCACAAAGAGGATATGAACACTTGCCCAGGTGGCCAGGTGTACCAGTGTGATAAAACTCCCCTTGCCAAAAATTTCCCTTCTTGCCCTCCCCTGATTATGATATGGTGACATTCAAATACACCAATGAAATCCTTTTCTGCCTTCTGTTTATGTACTCCACCCTGACACCCAATAAAAGCACTTGCCCATGGGTCCTCGCTCTCTCCCTCCCTCTCCCCAACTACTTAATACAGTCAGCTTCCTTGGTGCTCCCCTCTCATTACAGGCAGTGAGTCTCTCTCTCTAGGATCTGTGAATACAACACTTTAGTTTTCTGTACCTCATCCTTGCCCCTTCTTATGGTTTTACTGGACTAACTGTCTCCTACAAGAATACAAAACACACCCAAACAGTTTCATAAGGTGCTCATCCCCTATACTAATGACAAGACCCAGCACTAACGTGGAATCCTGACTGGTTCCAAGTCTCTTAGAGGCTATGATGAGCAACATCGTATAAGACACACAGAACCTGTTGGCACTAGAACTGCTGAGGCCTCTCCTGACCCCCTGAGCATCCACTCCACCCCCAAACCCTAGTTATGGCCCTGCAGTATTTCAATGCCCTCTGGTGTCTTCTGGATAAAAATCTAGATATAAACAAGAAGAACTCACTCCAGAATGAGGAAAAGAAAAAGAAAAACATGAAAGACACAAGCAGGAATAGAAGAAAAAAAAGTCATCCAAAATAAAAGCTAAATGTTTTTCAGTTTACATTCCATCTAAAACTCCAGGGATGAAATAAGGATAGCACCTGGCATTGTAGCCTAAAGAAAGTTGTTCCTCTAGGATGCGTTAATCACTGAAACCAGAATTGGAAGTAACTGAAAAGTCATTTATTTTTTCCTTAAGACAAGCCAGATACATACCGTATAGTTTCCTTCCCGAAGTACATACAGTATTTATCATACTCTGAATAGAACCATATGCCACAATAATTCACATTATATAGACAAGACAGAGGTTAAAAATTTAGAAAAATAAACTAGGCTTAGTATGCTTCATTATAACCTTTTTTCCCCTTTTTTTTAAACAAATGAGCATTATAAGGAAGGAAAAATTTATGGTACATATGATGGTTGAATTCTCCACTAATTATAAGGCCTATCAGATTCCTTCAAACATCACTGCCAATTATACGTCAGTGGCAACTCACAGTTAAATGAAAGCACATATTTAATTTTTTTAGGAGTGATCCTTCACATTAGTATAGTGCTTCACAGTTTGCAACATTTAATGCACCTAAATCTGATATTATAACTTTATAAGATATAGCATATATTATCCTCACTTCCTTACTTACAGATGAGGAAAAGGGACCCAGAGATACGAGATTACTAGCTAAAAGTCTTACAAATTTAGTGGAAGATACCCATTGGATCACTCCACTCATTCAGTTTAGAAATATGTTAATCTCATAGTATGTCCCAAGAACTACAGTGGAAATCACGGATACAAAGATAAGAAGACACAGTCTTTGCCTTCCAGATGTTCTGAGTCCACCAAAGAGCATAAAAGTAACACACATAAGACTCTCATGTAAAGTAGACTGTGGTAAACCCCCCCACCCCGGCCAAAGACTTCCAAAATAGCATGGGAGTTACAGGAGAGAGGAATTGATATAAGAAATTATTTGAGCGGTGCCTGGGTGGCTCAGTAGGTTAAGCATCTGACTCTTTGGATTTCAGCTCAGATCATGATCTTATGGTTCATGAGATGGAGCCCCACATCGTTCTGAGCTGACAGTATGGAGCCTGATTGAGATTTTCTCCTTCTCTCTCTCTCTCTCTCTCTCTCTCTCTCTCTCTCTCAAAATAAGTAAAAAAAGAAATTATTTTGGTTGATTTTCTATTGAATTGGAACTTGTCAAGTATACAAAATGAGACTTATTCATTCTTATTCCCCCAGAGTCTAGAACACTCTGTAGGTATTCAGCATAGGTTGGTTGGAAGGAGTAAATACAGTGAAGGCATGAAAGTTGTCTGCTTCCTGTATTTCATTCATATGATATAGCTAAAATGATTACTATGTGTTCTAGGAATAAGGAACAGGAACAAAAACTCACTGAACTACTGACAAATGAGAAGAGTGACCACATTTGCATTAGATATTTTGTGAAGGGATATTCAGCCTTTTAATTCTTTCTACCTAATGATTCAATATGTGTGTCATAATGTTCACTGTAACTGGCACTGCAGAAATTTGTCTTGCAAAAGTGCACGTGATAGCATGTTTGGAGACTGCCAACTACAGAACAACTGCATGTTTGGCAGCATAGATTTCAGGGAGAGTTGAAAGTTCTGGGATGGGGCTGTTTGCAAAGAATTGCCAGAACATTTAAGTAGTTTTCATTGGGTCTATAAATGATTATGTTGTTCAACCTCGTACGCATAAAGGAGTTACTTCAGGCTTGTAAAAGAGAATGGCAACTAATGTTAGTGAATCTGTCCCTTGCAGAATAATTTTGGAAAAGTAGAGCTAAGATTCAATGTGGACCGTGGTCTCATAAGACATGGTAATGATTCTGATTCTAGTTCCACTATGTGTGGTGGGGGAGAGAGGGGGTTTCCCTGCACCAGCAAGCGTTGCTCTGACACCAGCTGGGTGTCTTACAGTTCAAATGAATCCCACAGGTTAAGGCATCAGCCCCACAAGACTGACCTCATTGTCCCCCATGTCAGACATCAGTTGTAAGCCCAGGTTATCACCTGTGCTTCTGACTTACAGTCTACATATCGGAGGTCCCAAAGACCGCCTCCTCAGGTTAGATTATTTTGCTAGAGTGGCTCTCAGAACTCAGAAGACAATTTTACTTACTAGAGTACTGGGTTATTACAAAAGGATATAACTCAGGAACAGCCAGATGGAAGAAATGTATGAGGCAAAGTGTGGCACTTTCATGCTCTCGGACTGTTCCACTCTCCCCAAATCTCCATGTGTGCATCAACCTGGAAGATCTCCAAACTCTATTCGTTGGGTTTTTATGGAGGCTTTATCTTATAAAGTTATAATATATAATATGATTGATTCAGTGACTGGCCACTAATGACTGGTTCAACCTCTAGCCCCTTTCTCTTCCCAGAAATCAGGGGCATGGGACTAAAAGTTCCAGTCCTCTAACTAAGGTTGCTTCTCCTGGCAATCAGCCCCTGTCTTTAGGTGCTTTCCAGAAGTCATTTCATTAACATAAACTCAGTTTTGGTGGAAATGGGCTTGTTATGAAAAGCAAGACACCCATTTCACCTTTATGGCTCTGAAGTGATTATAGGAACTGAGGAAAAGAGACCAACTATTATAACAAAAGATGCTCCCCTTGCTCTCATCAATCAGGAAATTCCAAGGGTTTTGGAGCCATGAGACAGGAACCATAGAGTAAGACCAAATATTTGAGAAATATATATTTGGTCATCTAGATAACCAAATATATATTTCTCATAAATCATAATATCACCAGTAGAATCTGATCTGAATGGTCATCTAAGGACACTCAATGTATGAAATAAACAAATTCATATCTATCCCTTATGAAGAGTCAATGCTTTCATCTTCCTGATCACGATAGGTAAAGTAGTATTTTTCCAGGAGTGGTGATGGTTTTGACTTAAGTCATCCACATTGTTTAGTTTGTTGTCCTTACATAAAGTGGCCCTGAGTTAGGACAAACTGAATTATTATCTGCGGAAAAGCTACTGGTCTTGTAGATAGATTGGATACATTTCCATTATACCACACACAAAAAGTGGGCTGACCAACATGTGACCCATTCAACAAATATTTATTGAGCATATACTACAAAGCTAATATGTCACAGTCATAAATTAAGTTCCATATGGTGGGTTATGGGACCTTTAGGTAAGCACTAAAATCTGTGCTCAACACAAGTTCTTCATTTGTTATTTTCATATCCTGTTTCCTTTAAGCTTTTTAAGAGTACATTTTCACAAAGAGGGTGGGAGTGAAGAGAAGAAAATTCTACTGCCTAATCAGCAAAATGTTTAAAATCTCAGTCCAATAACAGGTCCTAAGAGGTTCACAGCTGGCTTCAACTTAGTGCAATTACAGAATTAAAACCAGTACTTTTGTCAGAGCCTGCTCAAAACTTTCCATGCCTGACTTGCAAATGCTGAAAGCCACTAATAGCTATTCTGCAACCTGAAAGGCCCCAAAGACCTAGGTCAACAGCTCAACATCTGGTCTGGCCATTGTTTGCCCTCCATTAACATTTTAAAACTTAAATAATTTCTCTCAATTGCTTTTATGTGACTTTAGATGTCCCCAAGGACAGGGAGAGGGACAAACTGCCTTTATTGGCCACAAGGACAATTTTTAATTGTTAAGTGGAAAGCAGTACTGTAAACAGAACTTAAAAAATTCATGGTCATGGGAAGTTCAACTTTGTGATATTTCTCAACATGTAAGAAAGTAATTACCCCATTTTTCTTACCTAGTTTGGAATCTCCCTCTTTCTTTCTCTCTCTCTCTCTCTCTCTCTCTCTCTCACACACACACACACACACACACACACACACACACACACAAATACATTCCCCAGACGGAAATACCTTAATGATTAAAGTCTATAATTGCCTGTATCTTATCTGGCAATTAGCTGTTTTCAATATCTCAAACTGGCCCGTATTGTCTGAATGCAATGGTAGAGGAGTCGAGATGGGGAGGAAGAATTTTTTTTTATTTTGTTTAAGACCTAGCTGGAGTAGGATCCCCTGATGTCCTGCTAACCTGACAGGAATAGGAATCTCAGATTCTGCACCGTGTTGGTGGTTGTGGGTCATCAGCATGTTGGATGCTTTTTTTTTTAATTGATCCAGTCCAGAGTTTGTTGCAAGTTTCCATGAAACTGCAGTGTAGACAGCAGAAAGAGCATGGTATTAGAAATCAGATGATGTGATTACAAAAATTTTTACTTGTTCACTCTGTATGTCCATGGTCAGGATGCCCTGCAAATGTCACTTTATTACATTGTATCATTGTTGCAATAATATTGTAATACTATGTTGTAATATTATTTTTATTATTATCATTATTATTATAAAAATGTAAGAAATTATTAGATTTGTGAGAGAAGATTTTAAAGATTAATTTAACCTCCTCCTTCAGAACAACAGTATGGACAAAAATGCCATATTTCTATTTTGCACCATTTGCAGTCCCTAAACTAAATCTTTTGGCCCGAATTCAAAGGAATGGTTTTTATTTTACACTGGTGCAGTTACTGTTCCCTTTTAAGGGTAAGTGGGATTCCAGTACACTGACTGTCTTAGTAACAAGAAGCTGTGAAAATGTGTCCCCAGAGCTCCACATTCTGGAGAATACTGGTGAACCCTTGTATTTGTTTTTCACTCAAATAAAATAACACTTTGGTAGGAAGCCAGAGTAGGAAAGAAGGCTGATCGATTCTAACACTGAAAATGAAGGCAGATAGATATTTTCATTTGAAATGTATCCATTAGAGATGGTCATTACATTTTCCTTCCTAAAATAATCTCTAGTAATAGAATAGAGCTGGATACATAGCATATTAGCAAAAGGTTGTGCGAAAGTAAACATAGGAAAGTGCTTGAAAATATACAAAATGAAACAATTTCAAAACCATTCCTATATCATCACTATTATAAGAGAATAAACATGTGTGTGTATATGTGTGTATGTGTATGTATATGTGTATGTGTGTGGGTTAAGATGCAGCATTATATTGATCACATTTCTATTAATGATAGTAAAATCTCATCTGAGTCCTACTGCAGATAATGGAAATGCAGGAAGTTTTCTTCCTCTAAGAACTAAAGCAGCAAATCAAAATTAAGGCACCAGCTCTCTATCATCCAGAAGGCCTGTGGAACTCACTGATGCCTGAGGTGATGAAACCATAGTGATGAGTAAAACGGTGCTAGTTTGCTCTGGGTAATTCACAGGTCTCAGCATCGTCTTACTCTCCTTGAATGAGTTACTGTTTGATGTTGGTGGAAGGGAAGAAACCAGGATATAGGAAGCCTGGGAGAGCTTGGCCCAATTTAATTATGCAGGAATTTCCTATTGATTTTTAATAGGAAGGTACTATGCTTCTATCAAGCCCTTCCACTGTTCTTGATACTAAGCAGGTGCACGTCCACCATGATTCCGAATGATAATGAGAATAATGGTAATCAATCTGGACAGGCTTCCACAAATCCTCAGTCAGGAGTGTCTCCCCAAGTCAAGTCGAGAATCCTGGACTTGGAGGAGGCACAGTGCCTGGGCTGAAAAGCAGCATAGAGGCCACAGAATCCCATTCTTCTCATGGGGAACTACAGCTCAAAGATGAATGGCATGAGGGTGGGAGGTTTCTACAAGGTTCTTGAGGGTCAGTAGCAGAATCAGAGCTAAAACTCAGATTTTCTGACCCTTAGTAAAATGTTCTTTCCACTACACTCACAGTCCTCCTTTAGATCTCCAGCAAATGCAGAAGAGGAAGGAGTTAAGAATTTGACTGCTAATTAATCTAATTTGACTGCCAAGTCAGCAAGTTCATTTTAAAGGAAGAGGAAACAATAAAAGGAAATTAAAACAAACTAAGCTTTGAAGCCAACGAGACCTCGCACGGATTCCCAGTTCTATCAACTATTGGGCAAAATACTAAGCCTTTATAATCCTTACTTGCTTATCTAAAGTTTAACTAAAATATACATATCTGTTCCCTTTCTAGTTTCTTGGACATTTTGCTTTTGGTAAATAGTAAATAGCAGTGCCTGGGGAAGATGTGAAGCCTTAAAACAAATCTATGGCCTTGCAAATACTCCAGGCAATTTCCTCATGTCTGTTTGTACCTCCACTGCCACTGGACTGTCGAGGCTTTATGGGAACCCCTCCGGGGATAAGGTGCTCATTGGAGTAGATGTGGCTGTGTTGCATTGCAACCCTGTAAAATCCTCTCACGGGTACTGGTTCTGACTTCTCCAGCTATTTCTAAGATGCCCCATTTCATTTCTACCTTACAGTCATTCCAGAACTCAAAGACAGTTCTCAAACCATATCATCATTCCTCCAAGTTGAACTTGTCCATTCCTTATAGCAAAATTAATTCCGTCTTTTTTCCCCCCTTTGGCAACTATTATGGTCTATGCTTAGTGTACAGTGTAGGTCCAGGATAAGCCACTGATGACACAAAGCCAACTCGGCATCCCACCGAACCATTGAGATGGGACACTTGGAAGGTAGTCAATAGATGGCAATTTGTTTACCCATCTGCCCAAATGCCCAGATGGCATTTGATTACCCAAAGGTAATCCAAATATTTGTATAAATAACCTGCTTGAATTTGTACCTCCATTTGCAACAGCCCTCTCATTTACTATGTTAGGTTTACATTTACTAAACCAACTTCAGCTAGAGAAGATATTCCCTCTGTAATTTATGAGCATTAGCAAAGCTACTGACTGTGGGTCAAGGTCAATTACTTAAATAGTAAGCATATGTAAATAAATGAGTTGTCTGCTTTTATCTAAGTGATATCTGGTGATATTTCCAGAAAGAAACAAAATCCAGTCAACTAAATTATTTCATAATTCAAATAATACTGACAATGTAGGTGGTCTTAATGCATTGAGATACAGACAGAAAACTACATTCTTACAAGTGACTTCATAAAAGCAAATGACATTTGGGGAAACTTCTCCTCTGAAACTAGAGCATGCACATCTGAAGAAGGGAAATCATAAATCACGAGTATTTATTTTTTGATAATCATGGAAGTATCATGCTCTTTTTTGAGTTCTAATTTGCTCGGTATCCACTCCCTGGCTTGTTGTACATCCTTTTATGTTTATCATAATAAGAGCTGGTGAAGTCTTCTGCAGTGTATTTCCAATCAGAAATATTCTTAAGACATAATTATTAATCCATTACCAAAAATTGCCCTAACGATATCCTGATAATGCACATAAGTTCATATCCTCCTAGCTGAGAACAATGTAGACAACAGGGAAAACAGAGTACAAAGTTATTCCCTGCATGCTATGATATTCAAAGTTTGAAATTATAATCTGCCCATAAAATAGTGCTATATTTTGAACGCATACATGGTGGAGTAAAAAACATACCTTAATTTTTTTTTTCCTAGCAAATCTTCCTTAAAATCAGGTCTTTGTTATTAAAATAGGACTTTTGGAATGTTATCTGGCTGAATTCCAGGCAGAAATCCAATGAGAACAATAGAAATATCTTGCTTTACTGGACTTCCCAGGTAATAGTAAACACTGTGCAAACAAGTATAAAATTAAAAATAAAATTGTGTTTTATTTTAATTTAGTTAGGATTTTGCACATCTGTTAAATAATACACAGGGTCAGTCAAGTGTTTTCAAAATAAAAGCAGAACAAAAGTACCAATAAGGGAATGAATAGATGTCCAACTCCATTCTCAAGATTTTGATAATTATCAGTTAATACTTCTACAGAATTAGGCAGAAGTAGAAGTTACCCCCCAGATACTCACTGCTTTCTCACCACACTTCATAATCCTAACATATGACATATTAGTTTCGGCTGAACCAGATGCCTAAAGGGAGAGATTTTACAGTACAGAAAAGTCAGTGCAGTGGAAAGATACAGAAAATCTCAGCCAAGGCACATTCTCTCGGCTCCCAATTCCCTTACAGCTGCCACACCTCTTCTTAGAATTCGTCACACACAGAATACAATTCTGACATTTGTCTCCCTTGTGGTCCCTATAAGAATTCTAAGACATTGATACATTCTACTCAGGATTGGAGCATCAGACACCTCACCAGGGACACTTGATTAATTCTGCAAAGCCACACATTTATCAACAGAATATATACATACAACTTCCAAAATAATATTATAAACTAGCTTAAAATAATAATATATATAATGAGAAAATACAGTGTTAGGAGAAAGGTCAAAGAAAAGAATATACAGGGATGAGTAAATAATTGTATCTGAAAAGTAAATTGGGATGCATCCATTCATTCAATAAGAATGGTGTGCAGCTGGGGTGCCTAGGTGGCTCAGTCGGTTAAGTGTCTGACTTTGGCTCAGGTCATCAGGTCATGATCTCTCTGCTCATGAGTTCGAGCCCCAACTTGGGCTCTGGACTGACAGCTCAGAGCCTGTAGCCTGCTTTGGATTCGGTTCCCATCTCTCTCTGCCCCTCCCTCACTCACACTCTGTCTCTCTCTCTTTCTCTTTCTCTCTCTCTAAAAAAAAAAAGTTAAACAAATTACAAAAAAAAAAAAAAAAAAGAAAAAGAAAGAATGGTGTAAAGCCTTACTAAATGTCAGATGAGGCTCCTGTCACTGTGATATAGTGGAAAACAAAAAGGGAGTCTTGGGGCACCTGGGTGGCTCAGTCAGTTAAGTGCCTGACTTCGGCTCAGGTCATGACCTTGTGGTCTGTGAGTTTGAGCCCCACATCAGGCTCTGTGCCAAAAGCTTGGAGCCTGGAGCCTGCTTCAGATTCTATGTCTCTCTCGCTCTCTGCCCCTCCCCAACTCATGCTCTGTCTCTCCCTCTCTCTGTCAAAAATAAACATTAAAATTTTTTTAAAAAGGGGTCTCTGTTTTCAAAAAGATCCAGATAGAGTTACATAACTAAGAAAACTGTTAAATCACTAAGATTATTACAGATATAACTCTTCAAAATAAAAATTAAAATTGGATAGTGAGATAGAGTAATTTGGGGAAGAGGGGATTCCTTAGGGTCCTTACTCCTCTCTGAGGAGGTAATAACTGAGATGGGACCTTAGTAACAAAGCCTGGAGACAGAAGACTTGGGAGAAAATATTCAAGGCAAAAGAAAAAGGATGCCTTTGACATCTTTGAGGAATACAAAAACTCTTCTGGTTTTTCCAGAACCTGGTAATATATGGTTAAGCCTTGATAATCAAGCAAGGTCCAGAGCAGCAAAGGCATGTAGGCCAAGGTAAGAAACTTGGATTTACTTCTAAATGATAGGAAAATTAACGCAATTGGGCATCACAATTAGGTCTGAGCCTCCTAGGAGCCAAAACCTCTAAACTTGCTTCTTCCTCAACAAGGGAAAATAAGACTGTCATTGTAAGAAAAGGCATCTGGAGAAAAAAAAAAAAATCAACTCAAATTTTCTTCTTCCCATTATCTTGCTTTCCTGTTTACTGGATTGTATCCTTCCCCACCCCACCCCCAAATTCCTTCATACATTCTAGTTCTAATCACAGTGGAGAGAAAGAGAGACAGGGAGACAGTGACAGAGAGAGCTAATGTAAACTAAATACCGAAGTGTCATGGCCAGTTTCATATGTCAATTTAGCTAGGCTACAGTCCCCACTCCAACCTGGACGTTTGTGAAGGTGTTTTGTAGATGTAATTAAATTCCACAACAGTTTAAGTAGATTATCCTAGATAACAAGTGAACCTGATTCAATAATTTGAAAGGCCTTAAGAAAATAATTCCTTCTTCCTTAAGGAAAAATAAGTTCCTTCTGTAGACAGCAGCTTCAGCTCATGGCCAAGAGTTCAAGTCTGCCCTTCCTGATGGTCTGTCCTAAAGATTTCAGACTTGTCAGGATAGCCCCCCCAATCATGTAAGCCATTTATTTGCAATAAACATCTCTTAGTATATATCTGCTTCCATTTTTCTGGTTGAACCTGACCATACAAGATCACACTTATTTTAAAGTAATATCTTAAAGATAATCTGTGCCAAACACCAAAGACATAATGATAAACATACTCCTTCACTTCTGAGATCACAAAATATGGATTCAATTTTGTGAAAGATGGGCAAAGGAAGGCTAAACCCACGCCAACCATATACTTTCTCATACTATTCATCCCTTCCTTCCTTTTCTTCTTTCCCCTCTCTCCCTCCTTCCCTTCCTTTTTTTCTTCCTTCCTTCCTTCCTTCCTTCCTTCCTTCCTTCCTTCCTTCCTTCCTTCCTT